>NC_056732.1:776949644-777229644 GCF_019279795.1 Protopterus annectens
GTCCTCACTGTCATATTCCTGGTGTATGAGCTATTTCTCCTTAAATATTTCCTGCTGGATAATGATCTGACATGTGGAAAATAACTGTAGACTACTGTGTGTATAGAACATGTCAGTGAGGGCTGTCGTCATGTAGTAATGGCATATCTATCGGTGTCAGACATCTATCTGTCAACACATTCATCCTAATGCATAGTCAGTTGGCTAGATGATGTCTGTCAGTCCTCTGTAGAAATGTGCAGATGTCAGGTATCCATCTTGGATACTTACAGGCAATCTATGCTTGACTGACACTGACATGTCTGCCCATCTGTGTTATAAATGCCACAGATAGGACTCCACACCCTGTACACACCACATGCCATGGATACCTCAACTACACTACCACAGTAAACAGAACATGCTTTGGTGCAGGTCTCCAAGATAGACACTGACCATGTTATGTAATACATGCTGCATACATGTCAACTTGAGCACCTTACTGGCCCTCTGCAAGAGGCACCCAGATGATTGACTGATGCATGTTACTCTCACCATGAGGATCACCCCAGTGGTGTCTGTTGATAGATGGCCTGCTAGCACATGGCAGGTGGCATGATACCACTTCCCATCTCCCCATGGACAATAGTCTAGTACACACTTATGAACACCTGCACCGATGCACTGCAGTACTGACAAATGTGTATGTGTGCATTACTGAGAATATCAGTGTCTGTGTGTTTGTAGACCTGTAGTTGGGAATATCCTGAGGCCATTCACACCCACCACACCCCCCATTGCCATAGTTAGATGTGACTGCTGCTGTACCGGACATTACATGTACCTTGTCACGCTCTTCTCCTGGGCCTTGCAGTACCAGCACAACATTGTTGTACAAATGGGTTGATAGGCAAGGGATGCCCACTGAGTTCTGGCAAGTGTGTGCATGTGTGCATGTGTGTATATATGTAGGGTACAGAATTCCAAGGCCACATACTCCTATTACAATATGCATTGCCACACAGTATTAGGGATAGTGATGTTGCTGACCATAGGGGAAGCATGACAATGCATTACCCTACTATGCCTGTGGCATGTGCATTAGATACATATCCCTGTAGTAGCACTCTTGGGATGGACAAGGGACTGTATTGCAGTCCTGGTCAATGTTTGATGGTGGGTATGTCAGAGCATTATCATGGGTTCCAGTGCATACAATATCCACAGTGGGGTGTGGGTGCTGGGTATACTGTCATTACACCATGGTACCCCCAGTACATGTCTATGTACCACTGTGTGGTGACCACTGTCACCATAAACCATACAGGTAACTGATAACACTACCCAGCCCAGTTAAGCATGTGCTGTGTGCAACCTACCTGTAACACAATGGACACACTGACAAGGTAGTTAGCACTTATAGGCCCAGGTCTCTCAGATGTGTGTCTGACTGTTATGGGTTTGTCAATGTGTATATGACAGTATGTCACACTATGTATTGTCCATAAACAACCATTATATCCCCCATTGCCTTACTATACATGCCCAGGGATGTTTTGTACATAACATGTAACCTGGAACACACCTCATCCTAAAAGCTGTCTGGTGTGTGCAATTAAAGCCATGAAAAATCAGTAGCAGTACATACCTAGGTAGGGGTCTGCTGTCCCAGTGTTGCCAAGTAATAGTGTGTGTGTATGTGGAGGGGTCTACTTCAGTTTGCAGAATATACATGTCCGGTGGGAGGGGGTCATCTGTCCAAGAACTGCCTGGTATATGCTAACATTTCACAGGTATCATCCTGTGGACATACATTCCATCACAGCTAGTGTTAGATGTTTAAATGGCCTCTTCCCCATGGTATAGGTATGCAGCGATACTGGTGTTGGTATATAATGCTGGGTGTGGCTGTTGTGGACACAGCCACCATCATTGCAGGTACTGTTGAGTGTTACCCCCCACATAGCTGGCCATAACACTGTACAGTTCATTTTAACAAGTTAGATAGTTATGTATCACACTATCTGTGGTTTTACAACATCTCTCACCCTCCAAAGGGTAGGGGTGTGCCACCCACAACAGCACACATATGTTTACCGATTTGAGGATTGCACTACATTGGGGAAGGGGACATATATCTTGCTGGTACCATCATCAATGATATTAAACTAGCAGTCTGCTTATTCCACAATGTGTTGCTGTGCGTAGTCTGGCTTGGTGGAATTACATACACTACAATGGGTTCCTTGCACAGGTACATATATCCATGTGTATAGTATTCTCTGTGTAGTACATCAACACCAAAGCATCTGTATGTGTTACACACAAATATGTGGTGTGTAACACCCAGTACAACTACCATTGTCCACTGTAGAAGGGCTGCTAACAGCAGCCACCATGCACTCAACTGTATACACCACCCCCAGACCTATCAGCCATGTGTCACAGGCAGTAACTGTTATACAGACCTGTGACATGTGTTGACCTGTACTCAGGATATGACACAACCAAGGTGTCACCACAATGCCATACCCCTTGTGAGATATGACAGCAGACTGTCCTCCTGCTGACACATGGACACCTACAACACAAACGGATAACATGGAGACCACAGTCACTCAATGTTAATAACAGCTGTAATGCATCATGGCTGGACAGCTACATCTCCTGACATGTAAGCATTAAACTTTACTGCTGACAACATGTTATACAGCAGTACATTGGTGCACTGTAGTACAGTTACGTGCATCAGAACCATATTAGCCTGTCCCTGCATCGATGTTTTGGATGACAGGGATCTGGCACAGGTATCATCATATGCATAGGGTGTGTTGCTTGTTTGGCAGAGACCTAGGCTGAGCCATACATTTGACACCATGTGTGTGAGTGAGGGGTTTTAATTATTGATATGGCTATGGTGATTTGGTTTGTGTGGGTATGGGGTTGCCCTACCTGTGTTTGTATTGTGTGTGAGTATGCATGCACACAGTTCTGCCATGTGGCTGGCCTATACAGGTATCTTTTGGACAGCTACAGACCATACCTGGCAGGCATGCAGTTCACCACCTCCAGCCATGGACACAAGAACTGTGCCTGCCAGGAGTTCTGCGGGCACTTCCAGGTTCAAGCCATGATATGGTACTCTCCTCTGATTATGACATATATCCACTGGAACCAGGTCTCTCCTGGGACTAGCCAGGGCCACATACAAGTGGCCTGCTGTGGTGTGGTGTGGACAGTGCCCCCTGCAGTGCTGGGGCTGGTACTGCCACTACAGGAATGGCTTGGTGTCCTTACATGTCCACGTTGACCTCCAGCTGTTGGTGTTGCTGGCCTATGTCCATGTGGCTGTCGCACCACTCCCACCACATGCTCTAGCACAGACAGTCCACTGTCAATTAGTCCCATCATCTCACCCCGCCATCTATCCATGACCTCTGTATAATAATGAAGGGCACCTGCAAGATCACAGATGTTGTCAGTTACTGCTGGAAGAGTAGCCCTCTGCAGTTTCAGACCCTGTCTGGTGTATCGTTCCATATGTGCCTGCGCCTCCATGCCAGCCTGAAACATGCATCTGGTGGTACCAAATGTGGCACTCCTGTCAGGGACACAATGACCAGCAGCCCTCCAATGAGCACCCCTGTACATCTGCCTATGTGGTAGCCTGCTGGACATTCGGCTATGGCTGTTGTGTCCAGCCACATGTGCTATAGATACAACACTGTCCTGTGCTCTGCCACCAACCACCAACTGTCCCTCTGCTATGGCCACTGATGATGGGGTATCTATAGGTACTGTGACTGTGTGTGGGGATGGGGTAAATAACAGGGGAATGTCAAACGATGGTGCAGTTTCAGCCTCTGACAACCCCACCTGTACCTCAACACACCTATCATCATTTTCAGTGTCTGTATGGACACCAGCATCAGATTGCCTGCAGGAGGGACCCTGACCCACCTTGCCACCTGTGAGGGGAAAACAAGAAATGCACTTTAAGACATGTACATCATTGCTTAACAGTACACACACACACACACACACACACACACACACACACACACACACACACACACACACACACACACACACCCTGACATTCCACCATAATACTTACATGTCCCTGAGTTTACAGACTGTCCCAGGTTTATTCTCTTAAGTTCCCCATCCTGCATTAGACTTGGAAACTTACACTCATACCAGTCATTAAAGTATCATTCTTCTAATTGCCTAGACACGTGATCACAAAACATGACCTGTTACTCCATTACCTCTTTGACATGATTGGAGTCGGTTTTACAAAGACCCACTGCTGTCATCCAGTGTTCACCCTGAGTTTGCCCAGACATCATGAGCATGGCCCCCATATGTTAGGGGCTACTACAGTCACTCAATAAAGTCACACACTGAAGTGTAATACATAACTATTGCTCAGTAGATGCAAGATCTTTTGTTCTATTAACTTATTATGTGGACTACAGTAATATTTGGAAACACTCACTGGTGTTGTCTAGTAATTCCCCAATGCATCTGTAGTGCTGCATACATGGGTATTCTTTCAACTTTCTGCTGATTGCAATTATAACAGTATACCTGGTATCTAGTTTCCCTCCCAATGCATGTTCCATGCTACAGATCTTATTATGCTATCAGATATCCTGAGATTACATGTCAGACAAGTATTCCTGGTGTGTCATGTGTTTGTCCATGTCCATGTATTGCACAATTTAAAAGGGAAGTCGAGAGGTATGAACAACCCCACAATCACACATGTGCATACATGGACACACACACACACACACCTACACACATGCATCCTACATACATCAACCCCCCCCCCCTCCACTCCACCAGATTGCACTTACAGACAAAATAACCCCCCCACACACACACACTTACAGGTGAGTTTGCATGAAGATATTACACACAGATCTCCCATTACCCATCTGTCAACATGCATAACATATGGTACTCAACAGCATGCAGTGCAGCTGTACTCAATCCATGCTAGCAACATTATACATGTGTGTGTGATGCATGGGCTGTGTTAGTAGGTGATGCCCCTTCCCCTGAAGCACACTGCACCCATGTACACAGTATTGCTGTGCACCTGTTCAGTACCCTGGCATGTACTGTGCAACATACCTCACAGGTGTACACACCATTGCTGAATGTGTATTACTGTGTCAGTTATGTCTGCTCTGTTGCTCACAGCCCCTATGTGTTTGTTCAACACATACCTGGGATTATATGTGGACAGATGTCATTTGCGAATGCCTGATGTCTGATTTACAAATCTCATCATCAGTGGTGCATGTATGGGGAATACGATACAATTACATTGACAACCTTCAAACCTTACCGTGGCTATGGGGAGTTTACATACCCTTATTGATATGACACCCTCTTCCTTGATATGCCATGGGACCACATTACTGCATATGTTAACATTACATGAACCTGATATGTGACATATGACCTGTATAATAAAATGCAGTGTCAAACAAATGTGTTAGTTGTGCAGATGCTGATTGAGATGCATACATTTTGTGGGTGCATATGTGTGCACACTCTTATCATGATGGTGTGTTGCATCTACTGTTGTGTACTACAGCAGTCACTATTTCTGGCAGGGGTATACTAGCATGGGACATCTGCATTTGACAGTATTTGGTCAGTCTGCCCTACACATGTCCCCCAACTCTGCATGATTGCAAGGTCAACTCATGTGCGCATCCCTTGGAGTTCACACACTGCCGTCACTATTGCTGTGGAGTTAGGGTTACGTCTGCCACAGTTCCTGCACCTGACTGTGTGCAAATACAGCCATTTGTAGCATCCTTTTGATCCCTGCTGCATTGCATTGTTGTGTCATGATGACACCCCCTCCTCACCCTCAGCCTTTTTGCCGATGCTTGACAACTATGACCTACACATGTGTGTCAGTTTGCAGTGTCCCAAACACTGTACACCATGTGTACCAGCCTAGTCCCAGCTAATGAATGGTGAACATACAGGTGTACACTGGCACTGGCAAGGTACAGATGGGGATGGTGGGCCTGAGGTGGGGTGAGGTGTTGGTCATGCAGCACATGTATCTTACTTGATACTGTCTGTAGGTTTCCAACATGGCCTTGGTACACCAGTAAACATTGCAATGCATGCCTATTGGGGACCTTTTCTGTTATGCATACACTACCTGTAGAGAGGCCTGGCTGATGTTTCCTGTGGTACAACTGTCCCATCTGATTACCCTAACCCATGAGCCACACATATGCAGAGTCAAGGCAATTGCTGACATAGGTACTGCACAGTTAGTATTTGCTAGACATTTCTGCAACTCCCTCAGTGTTGTGGCATGTTACTAGGCAGCCTACATGACCGGTTTGCTACATGTGACATCATCTGTCTTGGATGGCTATCTGTTTATTTTCTACATTAATCCTGTCCCATACATCCTCGCCACATACATGACTGTACTGTTCACCATGGTAAATGCAATGATGAGGTATGGCTACATGCCCAACTCCTGGGTGCTACCTGTTGGGTATGGGATCTACGCCATGGCATGTAAGATGTGTGCAAGCCACGACTGCCTCTGTTGCAGGTAAGTGGACACATTTGATGGCCAAACTTCTTGTACAGCAGACCATTTCTTGGTGTGAGACTGGAGACGTGTACTTGCTGGAAGGTGCATTCTCATGAAGATTGAATGCTGTCAGTACCTCAACAGCTGCTTCCACTATATGTTATCTGGAGAGTGTGCACACATATGCTTCCAGTGTTTGTGAAGGTATGTATTCCCCATATTTGCTGTCTTAACATACGATTCCATGTTACACACTCATAGTTCATTTTAGGACCACGTTGCAGTTTGTAAGGGTTGTGGACTGCAGTATTGTGATATACCATAATGTAGATCTTTAACAGTTGTCATTTTAATACTGGTATATACACTGTTATAGCACTGTATAAGGGTGATGTTTCACATGTGTCTACTGTAGGCCATTTTTCACACCATTATGTTCATCTCTGTGCACACATTTTGCAATGACAGGATGTTAATTATATTGCAGGAGTTTGACATACCCTTCAGATACACCATCATGGTGACCACTGTGATGCAGTGCAGCTAACAGCAACAATATGTCACATTTACAACATGCATTATGGGTAGGTGTGTTAAATGTGTGCATGGAATATACCATGGCCATAACATGACTGGTGTAGTGGCAAACTTGAACAAACACCATACTCACCAGCTACAGGCTGCTGCCCTGGAGGTATACCAGAAGGACCTACATAAGTGTGTGAGAGATGTGATGTCAGTAGCCACAGCTGTTGCATTGGTACAGGGTGGGTGCAGCATTACAGTACATCAACAGTACAAGCCCACAATACTACAGATTATGCACATCTATTTATTACTACTATGCAGCAACAGTCTATATATATTTCATCTCACATATGCATGATCTAACTGTACAGATGCAGATGGAAATGCAACAGTGGTCTACTGATGTGCCCTGTGGCCTTACCTGCATGCTCCTCTGACACTGTGTGGGTAGCACCCACCTCTACTATGCTCTCCACTAGGTGTTGTGTGTGTGTGGGCAGGCAGGTGCCCTGAGGCTGGCAAGGAGCTTCTCAACATGTGTCAGGGGTGGCTGGATGGCATGACCCCCCCCATTGCAAGCTGGTCCCCCTCTGACTGCTGCAGCATGCCGATGGGCATGGCAAAGTAGATCTGTGCATCGATGTAGGACCTGCTCATAACTGCAGTTATGCAGGCCAACATCACATACTCTGTGGACAAGATCATTCCAAAGGGCGGTCTGCTTCTGCAGATCATGGGCTGTTTGTCCAAACAACATGCGGTAGTTCTGCACCAGATGTGAGATGATGACATCATTCTTCTCCACTGTATAAATGGGCAACCTCTCCCTGGACATATTGCCTGAAAGACATAAAGATGGAAACAGGTCTGAGGACCTCATACTGCAAGGTTATCATAGTTGTTAATACACATCTCTGCCCCCCCCACCATATCTGCAACACAAATCTGATCACACAACTCAACAGGTATGTCTACAGAATACCTACCATTGGGGCATCATATATCGTACTGTACAACACTTTGTGCCATGTATTTGTAGTCATGTTCCCTGTGGGGACACTATCATTGGTGGCCTGTTACGGACATTGCCACCTGCATGCCATTGTAAAGGCTACTATGGTTCATATATGCATGTGTTCTGTTTGCTATGTGATTGCTACAAATCTGTTCTTTTGTGTTATTGGGGATATCTATGCATGCTGTAGGACATTATCTGGGAATGTGTGGACTATTACTACCCACATATGTTCTATAACAGTGACAAAATAGCATGTTTGGGGAACAGTTGCCAGCAGAACCACCTCACTCACCTCATCTGGTCATGTTACCAGGCCACATCACATGTGGGACCCACCCTGGGGCCTCCTCATCTACTGGTCCTGCACTAACCTCAGGTGGAACCACCTCAGGGGATGGTGTTCACCCCCCTGGGAGCACACACAGACAGGATCTCGTCAACCAAGGTCAGATCCAGGGTCTGGTGCATAGGGAGCTCCACAGAGTATTGGGGGATGTGCTACAGCACCTTGAGCCCCACAGTCCACACTCACAGGGTCCGCATGCTCCTCCTGCACAGCCGTCACCCCAGGCACCTTTAGGCCCGTGAAGATAATGTTGTGACTGCCCATGGGTGGGGACCTTAGTCCCATTGTTTTTATATGAGGGTTCATGGGCTTCCACATAGCAGATGACACTCCCATCCAGGGTGTTTACCCACCACATGTGTCATATACCACCCCTGTAGGCTGTTTTCTCTATCTTTCAACCCAGCCTACCTCCACAATTATACCTGCTAACCTTCTGCAAATTACCAATCCCACCTGCACAAACAAGGGAAATGTGTTCCCAACATGGGGTTCACACCTGACATAACTGTCCATTTTGCACACACTTACTGCTGTATATATATATATATATATATATATATATATATATATATATATATATATATATATATGTGTGTGTGTGTCTGTGTGTGTGTGTGTATTGATATGTGTGTGATGTTCCCTCACACATATCATGCAACACTGTCATCCAAAAGTAGCGGACATGTATTTATATGCATATGTACATGTGTGTGTGTGTGTGTGTGTGTGTGTGTGTGTGTGTGTGTGTGTGTGTGTGTTTGTATATATGTAGACATACACACACACACACACACACACACATATATATATATATATATATATATATATATATATATATATATATGTGTGTGTGTGTGTGTGTGTGTGTATATATATATATATTTATATATATATATTTATATATTTATATATATATATATATATATATATATATATATATATATATATATATATATATATATATATATGTATGTATATGTATATATATATATATATATATATATATATATATATATATATATATATATATATATATATATATATATATATATATATATATAGGTGTCTGTATGTGTGTGAATGAGAGGGAGGATAGCGGAATGGTGAGGATGCAAGGAGTAGAGGTGGCAAAGGTGGATGAGTTTAAATACTTGGGGTCAATAGTTCAGAGTAACGGTGAGTGTGGAACAGAGGTGAAGAAGAGAGTACAGGCAGGATGGAGTGGGTGGAGAAGTGTGTCAGGAGTGATTTGTGACAGACGAGTACCTCTAAGAGTGAAAGGGAAGGTCTACAAGAGGATAGTGAGACCAGCTATGATATGGGTTGGAGACAGTGGCATTGACAAAAAGGCAGGGGTTTGAGCTGGATGTGGCAGAATTAAAGATGTTAAGATTTGCACTGGGTGTGATGAGGGTGGACAGGATTAGGAATAAGTATATTAGATGGTCAGCCCAGATTGGAAGGTTTGGAGACAAAGCCAGAGAGGCACGATTATGTTGGTTTGGACATGTGCTGAGGAGGGATGCTGAGTATATTGGGAAAAAGATGCTAAGGATGAAGCTACCAGGTAACAGGAAAAGAGGAAGGCCTAATATAAGGTTTATGGATGTGGTGAGAGAGGACATGCAGGTGGTTGGTGTGACAGAGCAAGATGCAGAGGACCGGATGAAATGGAAACAGGTGATCTGCTGTAGGGACCCCTAACAGGAACAGCTGAAAGAAGATGATGATGATGATGATATATCTGTAGACATACATGTGTATATATATATATATATATATATATATATATATATATATATATATATATATATATATATATATATACATATATATTTATAGATAGGAGCACTACAGAATCCGGAAAGCCCAAAATCCTGAAAGTTCAAAATACTAAAAACTCAATTGCTGAAAACTCAAAATCCTGAAAACACACAGGATTCCAGCACTTACTATATTCCAGCACAAGCACATACAGAAACAAATAAAGCACAAATTACATTACTGTTCTCCAAGTATAAGCAGGGGGGCAAGCCCCCATCCACCCTCCCACACACCCTGCTTCTTAAATATATCAGCACCAAAATTGCACTTAGTGCAGTGAAGTGCAGTCTTGGAGTTGACATATTTAAGTAGCAGGGGGTGTGGGTGGCACAGCCCCCCACATGGGGGATAAATGGGGGCTTGCCCCCCTGCATATAGTTGAAGGGTAATATGTTTCTTTATGTACTTGTGCTGGAATATAGTAAGTGTTTGTATCCTGTGTGTTTTCTGGATTTTGAGTTTTCAGTATTTTGAACTTTCTGTATTTTGTTCTCAGGATTTTGCTCTTCAGGATTTTGGGCTTTCAGGTCCACACTCTCTAACTCTCCTTCCTGCACAGCTGCACTGTTCTTCCTTACTACAACACAAACAGGTGCCACATGTGCACACAGCCTAACATTAGGGGGGTATATATGGGGACAGATTGCAGGTAAGCCTATTACACACCTATGGCATTTGTGCATGCTACATCACACATTAACATGACTGTCCTGCAAGTGGTGGGCTCTGGAACCCAATTGTCCATCATAACGGCATTACTTCCACCACCAGCTATTGGCCACACTAATATACATGCCTTGCAGTACACAGCACACACTATGATGGCTTACATCTTGTCACTCAGTGCTGATCTACACAGTTGACAGGTATGGCACACTGCCCACAAGGACATACACTATTGCCCATAGCAGTTGTTCAGCTGGACATCATTACAACAACACCTGATGGCACATATAAATCATTCCTCATCATCTAGCCCATTATTATGGACCAAGTACTACATTCATTTACATGCATATATACTTCACATGCCTGTTGTGGGAATGATATCACTTCTGGATACAGCTTGTTGTGTGGATGGCTGGATGGATGTGTGTGTGTGTTTTTTTTGTTGTATTTGTTTTTTTTTCTTTCTCTGCCTCTATCTTGGTGTCTCTCCACTAAATGGATTGAGCTGCTTTGCATAGATTGCAGCATGGATTTTGTAGGTGATGCACATGATCAGGTGATGGCCTCTGCACCAATCCATGTCCTCCACTTGCTACCTGCATGAAGCCTGCTGTGTAGTACTTTCAATTACCACTGTCATGGCAACCCACTATACATATATATCTATACATATATATCTATAGATGTATACATATGTATATATATATATATATATATATATATATATATATATATATAAATATATATATATATATATGTGTATATATATATATGTATATATATATATATATATATATATATATATATATATATATATATCATATATATATATATATATATATATATGTATATATGTATAGATATAGATATATATATAGATATAGATATATATATATGTATGGGTTCACTACACGTTACCGAAAACCCATAATCCCGATGCCCAGAATACCGAGCCCACAATACCTAATGCCCGCAAGCCTGAGATTCCACAATACCGATGCCCACAATATCGAGTGCCCACAATCTCGAAATCCACATCACAACAGCAATGGCGAGCAGTTCATGTGATAAGCCAACACCAAACCACATTCCTATGTGCACAACAACACCCTGAGATGTCATACGACAGAAACCAGATAATTAAAACAAACCGACATCACCGTAACATCTAAACACCATCCCTTGACCATAACATACTTTACTGTAACACTGATGTCACATAACAGACATATAGAGTGTAATAACATTACAAAATGCAAACGGATACTGGAACAACGGCAGTATAACACCTAATATGCAGCAATAACATCTCACATTTTAAGTAGCCTTGCAATACATCTCACAAACTCTAGGGTCGAATAATCAGCTTTATTGTCTAATAACCGTTGAAACCTTTCCTGTCTTTCTACAACACGCCTTTGTTTAGGAGAGGGTGGACATCCAGCTGCTAATTTCTCATGTAGGCTATTCACTCTATTCTATTCTCTACTAAGGCATGTCATTAATACAGAAAATTCTGTAGCCCTATTCCCAAGTAAACATTTCAACCGCTGGTGCCATGCCTCCACCGAGTTCTGGGTTTGCGGCAGAAAGAGTCTATTCAACTCAGAAACGTTCCTAAATGTCGCAGGGAATAAGGGTGGAAACCTACTGATGGCAGTCGACCTAGTAGTAAACTTCCTTACCCAACCGAGTACATACCAGTCTGTAAAATACTTTATTAATTCTCTACCATCTTCAGGAAATGAACCCTTCAACTCAGTGAACGTTGGTATTACTTCAGAGTCATCAAGGAATGCGAGTCCAACCAAAGACTTAACAGATAACTGGAACCCATGGCATCTGTTGTAAAGTGATCCTAACCCTAGCTATTGCACTTTTCGCCACACATTCATGCTGGAGTGAAAAAGGCAACCCTTGGCAGTAACATCAGTGAAGTTAAGCCTAATACTTTTAATGGCTGCTACTTCATAATCACACAAGGTATATTGTAGTGACAGGTTTAATTCCTGGCAAGCAAACAAAGGTAAAAACACAGTGCCACAACATATTATATGCACTGAGCGACTTTTTGGACATTAGAGCGTAAATAAGTGGGACAGATTTACTACAGCCACAACACTTAACTATGCCATGAATACTATATCACTGACGACATATAGCACCCTTACAGAAGTATGTTCCATCCATCATCCAAATTGTTGCTACACTTAGATCGCGTATATTGTTAACTGTACTAAACACAATGACGTGTACCTGAGCCTGTGTCACTAGCCCGTTTGACAACAAATTCATCGGTTTGTAAGGGGAATTTACTTACATCTAGTGTCTCCAGTGTCAAATTAGGTATGTTAACCACACCTGCAGTCTTAGACTTAACTCGCCATATTTGCTAAAGCATTGCCTTCCTATTTGGAAGGCTAGGAACACAAGCTAGTGAGGTGGATGCTACCACATCCTCCACTAGTAAACAGGGAGCATCCCTGGATATAGCAGTCTTGTTGCTTAGTGATCCACAAACACTGTAGCGTTCTACTTCGAACGGATCACCCGCATGATTATGAGGCATAGATTTCTTCAGCAATTCACCCTCAGAGAGTGAATCAGTGACCGTTTGACCCTTGCATGTGTTGCTTCTTTTAAATTTACAACACCAGTAACGCTTGCTACCTGTCTTGTGTTCTATGTGATAAAAGTACCCATCTATAATGAGCACCTTCTTACAGTTTTGTGATCTGAGGCGTGGATAAAGCACACCGATACTATCAGGCGCATCATAGGTTGGGTTTGCCATCTGTGCCACGTCAGCCGTTGAACAGCTTAAATTCTGTTACACCCACTTTTATACTTCCAGGTCTGTTGACGTGTAAATAACATTGTTGCTATATCTGTTAGTGCACTATTTTCCTGACTTACTAACTTTTACTAAATTACTGACGACATATGTACGGTACTGTTATACTTTATTAGTTGTAGTCAGTATTTCACCATTACGGTACTGTGGGCGTCGGTATTGTGAAATCTCGGGTTTATGGGCATTAGGCAAAGTGGGCTCAGTATTCTGGGTGTCGGGATTATGGGTTTTCGGTAATGTGTAGTGAACCCATATATACATATATATATATATATATATATATATATATATATATATATATATATATATATATATATATATATAGATAGATATATATACATACACACACACACACACACACACACACACACACACACACACACGAACATCTACATGTATAAATACATTTTCTGTACTGTTGAATGACTGTGCTGGATGATATGTTTGTGAAAACATCAGGGGTATGTATAATTGACATGGCTTAGTGAGAAATCACTTTGGGCATGGAGTGCAGTGTCCTGGGTTTGAGCCTTGCAAAGGCTGTTTATTTTGTTGCTGTGCAAAACAAGGGCCGTTGGGATACAGAGTGATTAAGGCACTTTTAAGCAGTTGTAAGTGGGTTTGCATGGGTTTGCATGAAGGTAAGAACTGCTAACTTCTGGTTCCAGTTTTTTATACTCAGCTTCTAAATTGCTTAAACTGTGAAGGCATTAACTACCCCCACGCAAACAGGCTTAAACCCGCTTACTGCTCCTTAAAAGTGCTGACTCCCGCTTACTCCCGCACTAATTTCTTTAAGAAAAGAAAAAGGGTTAATATGTAAGTGGTGAAAAAGGGGCACAAAGAGGGAAAGACCATAGGGAAAATAGCTAGAGATGTGCAGGATGGGTTTAGTGATGATCCATAGCTGCCCATTTCTTCTACAGCAACAGATGTGTATATACACTGATTTGGAGATAGATTTGGACACTCATACCCATGAGAGAGGGGTGAGGACAACAATAATATGTTGTGAAGCCAATTAGACCAGATTACATGTGTCCAATGGACACATGTGTGAAATAGACCGCTATGTATGGGGCAAGATTTTTTTTTGGAACAGATTGCCTTTTTTTTTTTTTAAGGTGAGAGTGGGATGTTGGAGAGGGATAGAAGGTATATTTGGGGAGGTAGGTTGGGTAGGATAACAGACAAGACAGACAAGGCAGCAAACAGAGGTGACATATGACACATGTGGGGGATTACCACCTTGGATGGGGAGGGGTGTTTGGAAGTCGGAAGCACATGAGCCCCCTAGTGGAAACAATGGGACTGAGGTCCCCACCATTGGGCTTTCACCACTGCACCTTCACGGCCCAGAAGGTGGCTGTTCTGGGGGCTGAGTAGGAGGGGCAGGCCAACCCTCTTGATGCACCATGGGCCTTCAAGCTGGCGTTGCAGATCTCCAAACTACACACCAGACCCCAGAACTGATGACGGGGGACAGTATCCTGTCCATGTCTGCTCTTGGGGGGGTGATCCCCATCTCTTGAAGCGGTTCTACCCAAAGGTGGTGCAGGACCAGTGGACAAGGAGCTCCCTGGGTGGGCCCCAGACATGCTGGTGCTCAGTGCCATGGCCACATGAGGTGGGAGAGGTGGGTCTGCTGGGACCGGCCTTCCGAAATGTGCTATGGTGTTTCAATTTTAAAACATATATGGGTTAGTAATAGTCAACACATTCCAGGATTAGGTATAACAGCATGCATAGATAGTCCCATTAACCCAAAACACCAGATATGGAACAGTTGCATAGCAAACAGAACACATGCATATATAGAACCACAGTGGCCATTACAACAGCATGCAGGTACATTGATGGCAGCATGCCACCAATGTGGGAGTATTTCAACATGACACATGCATAGAAACAAATTTAAATATTTATCAAACAATAGGACATATGTCCCAGCAGTAGATTTAATTGTACACATACCGATTGAGGTGTGTATTTAGTTTATTGTTGCAGATATGGTGGGGGGAGAGAAAGATGTCAATTAACAACTTGTATATCCTTGTAGTTCTCATTACGTTCTTAGTCAATGCTGTGATATGTACCTTACAGGTATTATTACACTACCCTATGACCTTAATTTGGACAGTGGTATGGCTGTAGACAACTATATATATGAACTGTGTTTCATCTGCAGTATACACCTCTTACCTGGTATACCTGTAGAGGTATTTCTTGTTAACACTGCCTGACTGTTTCTAAGCATATTCCCAGATTCCAAGTTCATGTTATGCACATATCTCTCCATCTCTTATTGCACACACTCTGGGTATGTCTTGACAACATGCAGGTGAAACTGGGACATATTTTGACAATTGCCCTCATGAACCTTTAGTGAGTTGTACAATGACAGGTTTGTTTTCATAGACATTTTCCACATATTTACAGGCCTGACAGTCAGTTATATGACATTAAATGCTGCCTAAATGTCAAAGATTATCACGCTGATATGCCAGGGGGACAGTGTAACAGCCAGCAGATATGGGCCAATTATCTGGACATTCTGGACAGACCTGTGCAGTCGAGGGGTATGATTCTACATACAGCTTACTACCACTCCCAGGCTTCGAAACATGGTTGTGTCTGCTAAAACTAAAATAGTGTACATCACAGTTCAGTGTGCTATATAGATATTGCTGTGTATCTTTTCTCTGAATTCTGTCTATTAAGTCTCCCGTGGTTTTACAATCTGACCTTGTATTTACAACACTCTTATACAGAGTTTCCTAGACAGTTTTATTTTGTAGCACTGTGTGGATGACACTGATGAGTAATACCTTATTAGTCAGAGATACAGCAACACTAACAATGCCATACAATACCAGACTAAACAGTACCAGTCTAGGATTCCAGTATTTTATTTCTAGGCACAGATTTCATTTCTGACAGACTTGTGGGGGGAATGTTTGTTAACACTACCTGAATGTTGCCACACATATTACCAGATTCCACATTATTATTATGCACATACATCTCACTCTATTACTGCACATACTCTTGTCATAGCTTCACAACATGGGGGTGGAGTTGGGACATACTTTGCTTATTACTCTCATAAAACTTTGGTGAGTTGCTAGAGTGAACAAGTTTGTTCTTATAGATATATTTCTTACAGTTATGATGTCTGACAATCAGTTGTATGTCATTATTTGCTGCCTAAATTTCTGGGATCATCCCACTGATTTGCCAGTGGAACAGGGTGATAGGCAGGTGACTTACGCCAATTATCTGGACCTTCTGACAATATCTGTACAGTTGGGGGGGTATGATTCTGCATACAACTTACTACCACTCACAGGATTCAAACCATGGCTTTGTATGCTAAAAATACAACACTTCACATCTCAATTGAGTGTGACATTTGGATTATGTTGTCTACCTTTTCACTGTTTTCTGTCTAAGTCTGCCTCAGTTGTATAATACGACCTTGTGATTACAACAGTCGTATACAGACATTCCTACACATTTTATTTATGTAGCACAGTGTGGGTAACAGTGCTTAAAGCAACAGTACTATTAAGAGAATGCAACACTACATTACCATATGATACAAGAGTAAACGCAAGCAGTCCAGGAGTTAAACCTTTATTGCCAGGCTGTTACCCTTTTATTTATATACAACCAATATGAGACTCTTCCTGCCATATTGTCTGGTTTATTCAGTACATGCCATATACAATACTTGTTTTATACTGGCAATTATCTTTCTACTACTTCTAGATTTATTTATTATGATAGTACATGCAAGATTATTACTAAGCTGCCTCACGATGCAGCCTCTGCAGTCTACAGGCATGGGCTTCCTGATTCATAGCCCACTCGTCTGCTACTTCTAGATTTATTTATTATGACAGTACATGCAAGATTATTACTAAGCTGCCTCATGATGCAGCCTCTGCAGGCTACAGGCATGGGCTTCCTGATTCACAGCCCACTCGTCTGCCACTGTCAAAGACATACGAGGAATATTTATCCATACTTATCCATAATATACATGAGCTGGCAATTATAGAACAGGTAGTAGACTGAAACTAACACAATGCTGGGACATCACCCATCTGCCTAGACTCTTGAATCCATTGATCCAAGAGCTCCCTCTTTCTCTGTTTAAGGTTGGCGTAGTGATGCCTGACCTGCTCACCAGTTTGAGGGATGCCAGTGGCACTGGTGAAGTCATGGGCAAGATGGTCCCAGGCTTCCGCTTTATATTGGGAATCCTGGTACTGGCCCTGCAGCAGTCTCTAGTCATGGTCTTTAACAAGGAGACCTGCCATGACTTTGGACTCCTGGAAGCCTCAGCGCTGCACTCAGAAGCACGATCCTTTCCCCACACCAGCCATAGTGCCTACAGGAGGAAGCTGCAACCAGTTATGAGATGTATTCCTGCTTGTGGGGTTTAAACAGGGCCAATTTCCTGCACTTTGCTGTGATTGGACGGTTTTGAAAATGTTAAGCTATGGGCAAACCTGCTTACCTAAGGTTGCCATTGCTTAAATGGGTATACCACTGGGCAAACTGATTTAGCTGACCTACACATTGCTTACACCTAGTAAGCAGGGGTGTGCAATGCTTAGCATTGCTTAATTTTAACTTTGCACACTATTTGCTGTTTGGCATTGATTTATCATCCATTACATGTTATATATGTGTTTGGCATCCATGATTCATGTGTACGCACACTGTATGGGGTCCTTGTGTTTAGTGGTGGATTCAACAGTTTATTACAATGACAACTCACATGTGGACTTAATGCAGTACTCTAGTTCACATATGTATGCTTTGTAGTAGGTTATGCAACATAAAATTGTATATAGATTCCTTTCACATGTAAATTTTGATTTTGCTATAGTGAGAATCTGTTTGGGGATACCTCAATATTATATACTGCTGTGATGGCTTACTGGTTAACTACTGTGACTATAATGTACAGGGTCCTGAGTTCAAGACCTGCAAGGGCTGTTTATTTTGTTGCTGGGCAGAACAGCGACTGTTGGATACAGTGATTAAGGCACTTTTATGCAGTTGTAAGAAGGTTTGCGTAGGTTTGCGTGAGAGTGAACAATGCCAACTTCCAGTTAAATATGCTTTCAGGGAGTTAGCTTCAATATTTGCTTAACCTGTGTGTGTATTGCTTACTCCCACGCAAACGGGCTTAAACCCCCTTACTAAAACTGCTTACTCCTGCTTATCCCCACACTATTTTAGACAGAAATGTAACATGGCTCTTGGGAAAGTGATGGATTTGGACGCTCTATATAATTTATTACACATTATACCTTCAATTTGTATCTCTGATTCATGTGTACATATACTGTATGGGGCACTTGTGTTTATCTGTGGATTTTACAACATTATTACAATGACACCTCACATCTGCATTTAATGCAGTACTCCAGTTCACAAATATATGTTATTTAGTAGGTTATATGGCAAAAAAATGTTCAGAAGTGATTTGACATGAAAAATGGAATTTAATAAAGTGAGAATTGAAGCGGGAATGACTGCTCACAAGGCGAACGCTCTGACCACTACACCATTGCAGTACTGCTTCTTTTGTATGTATCTTGCTATTTATCTTCTTGTGCCATTTAAGCTGCAGTATGCGTAGCTAAGCAATGGGCAAACCCGCGCACCTATGGTTAAATTTAATCTGTTTGATTAAAAAAATGTTCTACTGCTATTTTCTCTTGGAAGGACAGGTTTCAGTTATTGCTGTGGATTCCTGCATGCATCTGCACATTTGGCAGATATCCTAGAAACCTCCCATACCTCTCAACCTCTCAATGCACATTATCTGGACAAAGCTTGACAACATGAGGTCCAACTACGGACACATTTTAATTATTGCTCTTATAAACTTGGGACAGTTGCTAGATAAACAGGATTTGTTTTAATATACATTTTCTGATGGGTGTTGGTGTCTGACACTCATTTGTATCCCATTATTTCATGGCTTCATTCCTGACATCATCCCATGATTTCATGGTACAACTGGGGTACAGGCCAACTGTATGGTCAACACATGTGGATATTATGCAATGATTTGTATAGTTGAGAGGTATGCAACATCCTATGAGTGTTCTCGCTCATTGTTATTGCCGAATGGCACTTCCTGAGTGCAGGAGCATGTGTATTGTGAGAGCTCTGCTCTCAGACAAACCCCTTGCACTCATCCACGCTCCATGTCCATTTAGGAGCAGAGGCAGCATGCCTTCATTACTATGCATGGCACGCTGCTGTGCTGCTCCTAAACGGTCATTTCCTGCACGGAACCTTACTGAATCCCAGGGATTATTTTCTTGTCTTTTTTAACCCAGAAACTGATCATTGACAAGGAATTCCATTAGCACAAATAGACTATGTGGAAAAAGGTAATCAACATTTAGCACTATCAGGATAAATATTTTTTGTAACGGTGTCAAAACTGCTAAGCATCACTTGCAAGATACAGTCTCGTGAACTTGCCCATCTGAGTTCTCTAATTACCCTGCTGGTGGATGTAGCCTGAACGCTAAACAAGATTCAACTTGTTGACAGTCAGAATTCCTCCATAGAAAATCACTGTTGGCAAGTTGTGCTGGCAGTGATGCCCTTTTTGGTGGTATTTCTCTTTCTTCAAGTAAGTTTTACTGTGGAGTTAATGTATATATAAGTTCAAGCTGTGTGGTGGTGTGGCTTGCTCCCCCAACATGGGAGCTAGGGGTGGGGCAGGAAAAACACTTAAAAGTGTTATTTTTTGGAGGGGGGATTTTTTCTAGTGAATACAGAAATGCATGAAATCCTTAATGCATTTGTTTTCATACACTCATAGACGAAGCAACTTCTCTCACATTTTAGAATACAGTTTATAGAAGCAAATAGTCACTTCCCTTCTTGGAATCATACCTCTCAACTGTACAGATTTCCTCAGAATGTCCAGATTTTTGCCTCATATTTTTGGTCTGTTTCTCATAAAATTCTGATTTTCTGGCAAATCATTGAGAGGTGAAGTCAGAAAATAATGAGAGACTTTCGAGTTTCAGACTTCATACCCTTCAGAAAATTCATGCTAATGCAAAACCTGTTATTCTATCAACTTTCTAAGTTTGTAAGAGCAATATTTAAAAAGTGTCCCTATTTTGGGGCCTTTGTCCCCCCCATTATTTATGGCTTTGTCAATATTCCATGCTGTAAGAGGTTAAGAGGTATGCTTGGAATACAAAATATTTAAGAAATCTGATGATGAAAACTGAACAGCTTCACAAGACCTGATGCAGGACTTTGAAACAGTATAAGGTTAATTTTTATTGTCTTGAAATTTTACAGCATTCCCATTGATGAAGTTGTATAATGCTGCTTTGACGTAATGTGATATGCTGCAGTGCATGCATTTTTTCCATTGCCTGGATATTGGGTGGAAATGGTGTATGGACCAGCCCACATAGCTGGCTAAAGCAAAAACTAGCACACAGATGAATAAATAAAATGAAAAAAAAAGCATTCTTTAGTGTTATGTTGCAGTTTTTTTGCCATTGGTCTAAACATTGTACCTGATCTCAGAAGAGCACAACCAGCAGGATGGGTGGCCACACTGTGAAGGACTACATTCTTTAAAATTATAGGCAATAAAGTAGTCTGACTAGTTATCATCAATGTTCAGAATCCGAACATATGACACCAGGCCATCCTACAAACAAGCAGAAGAAGCTTATTGCTTTGTGCAAGGGGTAGACTAACTGCTAAAAATTCTGGAATACTGCAGTTTCAAACATGAAAATAAAATGAAACAGGGACAGCAGCATAATCACACTTTCTAAACACAATGAATATAATTTCTTGTGACATTGCCATAATAGTAAAAGATAAAAAAGTATATTGTCAAAATTAGATTTATAGATGTGAAGCTTTAAAAATAGTTAGTATTGGAGTTATTTGTCCACCGAGTTCTTTATATACATAGATATACAAAGGAGATGAACTTAAGCTGACACTATAGGTTCATTGGGTCATTGGTGGATAATAGGCTAATGGCCACTGGGCCCTTTATAGGTCTAGTGAAGCATCCTAATTGTATCCCACAGTTCTATGTGCCTCAGAGGTTAATTTAAGGGGCATATATAAGTGAAGGCAAGATTTACATGTTGTCTCTATCCAGCAGATACATAGGTGCCAGAGCCATATTTTATTTCCAATTTCTTATCCACTGGCCCAGGCTTCTCCTGAATAGGATTAGGGAAGAGCTCTGCTTCACAGAAGTGAGAAGTCTATTCCAAACAGGAAGAATTTTCTAAGACACATACCTGCCCCTTCATTGTGTCCTATTTATGTTGCAAGCAAAGTTCAAACCTCTTGATCGAGTAATTATGATGATATTCATTTTGTGGATATGCAAACAGTCCATCAGACTGGGAGCCAAGGATGTCTTGAACACCAAGCATTGATTGCTTCTCAACAGTCTGTCGGAAACAGAGTATAGAGATAGGGCTTTGATGCAATCTGCATAGGACATGCTGTTTACACCCTGCATTCTTCTTGTGTGGAACCCTTGCAGATATTCCACTTGTTGCATGTGCCTGATCAGGTATATACCAAAGGGCACATTGTACTCAATGATGGGCTTAATTCTGACTAAAAACAGTGCCACAGTGACTTCCCTGAACATAGATGCTATACCCTTGCTTATAAGTTGAGCAACATAGAATGATTTCCTTACTATCTTAGATACATGTTGGTGGAAAGCCAGGTTACTATCTACATGCATACCCAAAATCCTGACCATAAGTTCTACTCTTAGGGGTGTGCTATCAATGAGGTAATTTTCTAGGGTGACTGATTTCCCAAAGGGTACTAGCAGATATTGCATGGCATTGAGTCTGGCCTTTGTTACCAGTTAATTGTCTGTGTTAGTCCTTCCTGTAGGAAGTTAGTGTCTTGGGTGGATTTTATGAATGATCCTACCATCTGCAGTCTTAGTCAGCCAGAGTCCCTTGACACTGTCCATGACTTCTGAGAAGTAGATGCTACAAAAATTGAGGACTGAGCACAGAATCCTGATTGACTCCACTAGTGAATGTCCTTTTTGCGGAGGTGGTCTCCCTATCCTAACTTCTTGGGTCCTATCTGAGTGCCATTTGGCTATTCTGTGTGTAACAAATGTTATCTAGTGTACATTATGTATATATTGTAATTAGTTTACTCTCCCTTTTCTCTCCTCACTATCATTTGTACTTGTTCTGCTAAAACTGCATAACAAGACTCATATTCTATGTAACCATTGAAAAATTCATGTCAACATATGACTGATATGCTAAGTAACCAATGTACCACTTCATGTCTCTGATTTATAATGTACCTGCATCCTTAATGTTAACTTTATTTTGTTTATCTTAATGTATCTGCATCTTGAATTGTAACTTTAATCTGTAAAATGTAATGTTTGCTATGTAATGTGGAGCTTTTCTCCCCAGGCCTCCACTGAAAACGGGCTCCCGAGCCCAGTGAACCCCCACCCCGGTCATCAAACTGAAATAAATAAATATAAATAAATAAATGTGAGCTTGTTTTCAATGCCCATGTGGGCAATGTATCAAGTGTATTAGCCAGGTCAAGGTAGGCAGTATCCAAAGTTTTGCCCTTATCCATTGCCTTGGTGACCTTCTCAAAGATGTCCACCAGGCTGTGTAGGCATAGTCTGCCCTTAATAAAACCAAACTAAATGTGATCCAGTATTTGAAGGCTTTCTATGTCATTATTAATAATTTCCATGATAATCCTTTCCATGGATTTGCATATGAGACTAGTCAGACTCATGAATCTCTTGTTACTGGGGTCTGTTGATGGCCCACCTTTGTGCAGGGAGATGGCAATTATAGTTTTCTATTTGCTTGGCACAAAGCCTGACTGGAAGGTATAGTTAAACAGTGGCTCGCATGGCCCTGATACATCATGTTTCAAGTTATGTCTAATTATCCTGGAATGTTAATGGGGCCCATCAATGCAGAGCTTTTGGCATTAGAAAGTGCATCTAGGACCTGCTCCCTAGTGATAATCAGGGGAGTTTTGTTTGATAGAATTTCCTGTGGGGAGGATGGAAGAGAGAAGAGGTAAGTAAAACTGGAGCTGAATTTGTCAGCTTGCAGATTTGCTATATCTTCTGGCTCTGTGTAGTTGACTATATTTACACTCAGTTCTATACTCTGCTGTGTGATACCTTAGAAGTTTCAGACATATCTAAAGAATGCCTTGTGGTTGTCCTTCACCTAGGAGCTTATCTTTACCTCAAATATTGCTTTAGTAAACTTATTTTGCTCTCTGAGTTGTTAGTTTAGATTGGAGTGTTTTATCATACTGGTTATAGCACTTCCTAATTTTGGCTATGACTTTTTTACTTTTGTTGCACAACTTGTTTATGTTTGGATTCCTCCAGGTATGTTTGTTTCTTGAGTTAGTTCTGAGCTTATTTCTGGTAGACATAGCTGTCTCTAAGCATTTATTGACATGATTGCACAGGGCTTCTATGAAAAATTCTGCATAAGCAGTTGTGTTCTCAGGTTTTGGGTAACTTGAAATTATGACAGTTAACACTTAGTTCTAGGAAGTTTGCCTTAGAATAGCTACTAAAGATTGTGGGGTTAGACAGGTTCACAGAACTGATTTTTATTTCAAAGGAAACAGCTTTGTGTTCTGCCATTACCAGAGAGGACACTACACTAGGGAGGGTAAAGCATTCTCCTTTGTTTGTGAGTACTAGGTCAAGTATGTTTGCAACCCTAATAGGCATATAGAACATTTCATCCAAGGTATTTGTGTTTACAAATTAAGGGAGTCTCTGGGCCTGTAAGTCTGAGGTTCAGTAAGTATCCCAGTTTATAGTGGGGTAGTTGAAGTTACCCATGATTATGGTATTGCGTTGAATGGTAAGAGCTTCCAGTAAGACCAGATATGACCTATGGGTTTCTTAGGTAATAGAGGGTGACCTACAGCTTGCAAGGATATGATATGGAACTAGGCCTATGGAAATCTAGACATAGGTTCATAGGAGGTTACTAGACTAATGGCACTAGGGTCTTTACAAGTCTAACTGTGTAAAAACCTGTGTACCTTAATTGACCATAGTTAGATGCTCATTGTTACCAGAGTGATTCTATGATCAGCACCATGAGGGACATAAGTACCACCCCTGGGGTAAATTTACAGCCATCCAACTAATTTTCAATGTTGCACATAAACAGGGTCATTGAGGAACTCTGCTTCATATGAAGTGGGAACTTATTCCAGAGGAGTGGCAATCTCTAGGAGACATATCTGTCTCTCCAACATGTTCTGTTAAGGTCACAGGCTAGGGAGCGATTTCTGGAGCAAGTGACTCTTGTCCCATTTGATTTGCAGGTGTGCAGCATTTCCATTAGAGCAGAGTTATGGACTGCTCTGTAGGCCAGGCACAGGTCACCTCTCAGCAGCCTGTGTGATACAAAGTACAGTGACAGGGCTTTTAGTCTTTTCATGTAAATCATGTTTTTGAGGCCCTGGATTCTCTTGGTTAGAAACCTCTGTGGTGTCTCTAGTTCCTACAGGTGTCTGGTGAAATACATTCAGAAGAGAGCATTGTAGTCAATTAGTGGTCGGATAAGAGTCAGGTACAGCAGAGTTATAACCTCCTTAGTCTTGAATACGATGTCCTTATTTATGTGATGTGAAGGCTTTCTTTACCAGTATGGGCACATGGTGATTGAAGTTTAGATTACTATCTGCCTGTGTTCCTAAGTCTCGCATCACTGGCTTTGAGCTTAGAGGGGTGCTATCTAAATTTATTTATTCATTTATTTATTTATTGATGTATGTATTTATTTCCAGTTTGATGACTGGGGTAGTCCACTGGGCCAAGATAGCCCACTTTCAGTGGAGGCTTGGTGAGAAAAGCTCCACAATACAAATAAAATCGAGAATGTATACATAATAGTGACAAGAGCAGAGATTATCAAAATAACCTAGTGAAACAGCGAATAATATCATTCTAACATATTAGTAGCATAAAGAACATACAAATACATTGCAAGTCAATATATGGTTATATCTAGAATAGTGTTGGTAAAACAGATAGTTAAAATTCCTAGGTGAAGAAGCAATAATGGTGTAGATGTAAAGGTGGCTTAGTAGTAGAAAATATTATTGATATAGCAGTGAGGAAACAGGAGAGTAAGAGGAGTGGATTAGTTTGGAAGGAAGCAGGTACATTTCCATTTAGAGACAATGTACGAATGGAGGAGGCGTTTAAAGTTTTCCAGATTCCGCATAGGCCTTTAGGATAGGGGTAAGTGATTTCCATTTTTTGGTCAAGGAAAAAGAGAGGAGTAGCTATCCAGGTGAGTGGTTTGTTTTGTAAACACTAATTAGGTTTTGATTTTCAGATGTGAGATTTCTATTAGGTAAGTAGAGGGGAAGTATGTCAGAAAGAGCGGGCCATTTAATAGGATTGAAGAGAAGTCTATGGGCTGTGATCAGATAAAGGTAATCTAGGTAGTTATGAAGTTCTAGCCACTGTAGGGAGTGGAGGACTTCATAATGATGGGAGGAGTACTTAGAGTTAGTGGCAAATTTGGATATTTTGTTATAGCTGGTTTCTAACTTGGAAGTGAGAGAGGATGACAGGTTTGTTAGCAGGGGAGAACCATACATAAGGGAGGGAAGGAGGTAAGTTGAGTTAAGAGTGCGTCTAGAAAGGGGTGAAAGGAAGCAGTTGTTTCTGTATAGCATACTAAGTATTTCATGTGTTTTCTTTATGTTTTGAAGGACATGGTTGTTGAATTTTAGTTGTACATCTGTTATAACTCCTAGTAATTTAGCATGGGGAACAACTTCTATAGGGGTGTTGTTTTGGCTTAGTAATTGCAAAGATCTTTTGTCTAAAGGGAAGGATTTTGATGGTGGAAATATTAATAATTTGGATTTGTTGGTATTTAGAGAAAGATGGTTTGGGAGCATACAGGCTTCGGTGGTTGAGAAGGTAGGCTGAGTTTTTGTTAGAATTTCAGAAAGATTAGTAGCAAAGCAAACTAAAGTTGAGTCATCTGCATACTGAATTACCGTAGCATTGGGGGATGGCCGAGTGAAAGGTGTTGATGAAGATATTAAACAGCATAGGACCCATTATGGATCCCTGGGGCACACCTGTAGGGGTATGGAGAAAAGAAGATATGCTGTTGTTCCATTTGATAGCCTGTGATCTGTTGGACAAGTAGCTGGAGAACCAGGATAGGGTATTTTGAAAAAGACTGAGATTTGAAAGACGGCTCAGAAGGTGGGTATGGGAAACAGTGTTGAAAGTTTTGCAAAGGTCAAGAAACACTGTGGTTACTACTTTCCCAGTGTCTTGGGCATGATTGACAGTGTCAAGGAAAGAGAGGATGGCTGTTGTAGTACTATGTCCTCTTTGAAAGCCATGTTGGGTTGGGGTAAGGAGCTGGTATTGGGTTAAGTAAGGCATAAGTTGAAGCTAAATGCATTTTCCAGGATTTTTGAGATTGGGGAGAGGATAGCTATAGGACAGAAGTTAGATATGTTGGCGTTTTTGCCACCTTTGTGGAGAGGAAGGATGTAAGCCTTACACCAAAGTTTGGGGACATAGGATTCCTGAATGGATCTGTTGATTAGGATGCTAATGGGATAAGCAATCCCATCAGCAGCCAGCTTAAGAAATTGAGAGGGTATGTCATCAGGGGTATTAGAGCAAGGTTTAATTTGAAGAGTAATCTTTTATGTAGTTGGTTGAGATGGGGTTAAGGTTGAAGATGGGGGGAGTCGGGGACAGTATGAGGGGTGGAAGAGGAGGTATCCGGGAAAGTAGACTGAGAAGGGTGATTATAGCTTGCAATGGTTTTCATGAGTTCAGATATGGTGTGAATAAAGAAAGAGTTAAATAATGATGCTAGTTCTTGATCAGATTTACTGGGGTCTGGGCATGGGTTGTTCTTGGTGCTAGGGCTAAGAAGAGCAGATATGGAGTTCCAGAATTTGTTTGGATTGGTTGTGTGATTGGACTGGAGTGTGATGTAGTAAGACTTATTATCTCTAATGATTTTTTTTTTTTTTTTTTTGCAAGGTTATAGAGTCGTGTGTATTGTGAAAGGGTTTCAGGGAGTTTGCTCTTTTGGTATAGTTTCCAGGATGTGTCCCTTTGGCGCATAAGTTGTTTGGTGTTTTTGGCTAGCCATGGGGCAGCATTGATTTTTATTCTTTTAGTTCTTATTGGAGCTAGACTATTAAGAGTATTTAAAAAGGTAGAATTTAAATAGTCAACAGTGTTGTCCAGAGGAAGGGTTTTTAGAATATTCCAGTTCAGTGGTTTAAGGGAATTTGCGATTACAGTGGGGCTGAAGTTACTGAGGTTTCATGTGTGTATGTACTGGTGTTGGTTTGGGGAGGAAGAGGTTGAACATAGGGCAAAGACAGGGAGGCGTAGCTGATGGAGTCAGGAATGGTACCGGAGTCCATAATTTTACTGGGGTGGGAGACTAAGATCCAGTCAAGGGTAGAACCAGAGGATTTAGTTTTACTGGGTCTGGTTACAGAGTAGATTATTTGGGTGAAGTTGAAGAGATTAATAGATTGAGTGGGTGTGGAGCTGTTAATGTTTTCCCAATTGATATTTGCATCACCTAGAATGTAAGTTTCATTGTTTATATTGGTTGAGGCCCATGAGAAGATTTCTTCAAGGGTTGTGTTATTATTTCTGGGTGGGATATCTAGGGCAATGATATTGAGATTCTTTTTGGTTATTAACTTTTAGTAAGCTCACTACTAGTTCAGTGTTAGCGAATTGAAGAATAGGGTTTGGGTATGGGATTAAGGTGAGTAAATTAGAGTAGATAATAGTGATGCCACCACCCTTTTTATTTGTGTAATCACATCTGAGGGCTTGAAATCCAGGAGGTAGAATTTCAGAGTCAATGATATGGGGTTTGAGCCAGGTCTTAGAGATGGCAACAATGTCAGGCAGGTTGTGAGATAGCCAGACCTGGAAGTTGTAAGCTTTGTTGCAGAGGCTCTGGGCATTGAGAGTAATGAAGTGGAGAGTTTTGTAGGAGGAGGTTTGGCTGGAGAGTGGGGAATTGTAGCCTGTAGAGGAGTTAGGTCCAGGATTGGGGTGAATATCACCGGCTAGGCTGAGGAAGCTGATGAGAGGTGAATGCTGGGGTTTAAGTGGCTCAGTGAATCTGAGTTTAATTTTATAAGATTGAGAGAGGCATACAAAGTGTTTGATCATATGGATTTTGGTTGAGGTAGGCATTATTTTCATTTTAAAGTGAAGGAGGAAGTTAGATTGTATCAGGGATGGGGAGATGGAGTGGAAGCTTGAAAAAGTGGAGTTGTAATAAATAGGGTGTGATGGACAATAGGAAAAAAGAGAGAAGTGGAGAGGGAGATAGTTGATGGTAAGGGATGTTGCCTAATATAAGGGTAACAGTAAGGAGAGTCAGGGTGGTGAGGATGGTTGGGAAGGGTGAAGAGGTCATGGTGGTATTTAGGTGTTAGAATGGTGACAGAAACTCAGGGGTTTGTGGAAGCTATTAGAAAATACAGGAAGGTGGGAGTTGGGCAGAGTTAGTAGGAGTTATTCATTCTGGGAGTTGTAGGATAAGAGATGTAGTAAGAGGAAGGGTTATACAGGATTGGGTGTTGGGAAAAGTGTGGGGGAAAAGGTTAGGATAAATGTAGATGTATTGGGGGTGGGTGGGAAATGGTGGCAATGTAAGAGAGTGGAGTGAGCCTGAGCGAAGCAAAGGGCAAACTGAGCAGATTGACCCAAGAAGCAGAAGGGATGTCCAAAACCTATCAATTTTCTATAATGTGGGTAAGCAGAAATTTAATATGTTTGCCCGAATGCCTATAACCAGGTCAGGAGGGTTTATAGATGAATTGCCACAGTTAGTACAGACCAGGTAAGAGGGCAGGTCTAGAGGGAGTACAGACTGACGGTCTAATGGATGTACTGCCCAGAGCACCTGTGCTTGCCATTAAAATGTAAAGACAAACAGTGGCAGTTAACATTCATTAACTTAGAACTGCTTTAGAATAGTGCACTAGAGTGCACATGCATTTAATTGGTGGTTGGGGTAAGGAGCTGGTATTGGGTTAAGTAAGGCATAAGTTGAAGCTAAATGCATTTTCCAGGATTTTTGAGATTGGGGAGAGGATAGCTATAGGACAGAAGTTAGATATGTTGGCGTTTTTGCCACCTTTGTGGAGAGGAAGGATGTAAGCCTTACACCAAAGTTTGGGGACATAGGATTCCTGAATGGATCTGTTGATTAGGATGCTAATGGGATAAGCAATCCCATCAGCAGCCAGCTTAAGAAATTGAGAGGGTATGTCATCAGGGGTATTAGAGCAAGGTTTAATTTGAAGAGTAATCTTTTATGTAGTTGGTTGAGATGGGGTTAAGGTTGAAGATGGGGGGAGTCGGGGACAGTATGAGGGGTGGAAGAGGAGGTATCCGGGAAAGTAGACTGAGAAGGGTGATTATAGCTTGCAATGGTTTTCATGAGTTCAGATATGGTGTGAATAAAGAAAGAGTTAAATAATGATGCTAGTTCTTGATCAGATTTACTGGGGTCTGGGCATGGGTTGTTCTTGGTGCTAGGGCTAAGAAGAGCAGATATGGAGTTCCAGAATTTGTTTGGATTGGTTGTGTGATTGGACTGGAGTGTGATGTAGTAAGACTTATTATCTCTAATGATTTTTTTTTTTTGCAAGGTTATAGAGTCGTGTGTATTGTGAAAGGGTTTCAGGGAGTTTGCTCTTTTGGTATAGTTTCCAGGATGTGTCCCTTTGGCGCATAAGTTGTTTGGTGTTTTTGGCTAGCCATGGGGCAGCATTGATTTTTATTCTTTTAGTTCTTATTGGAGCTAGACTATTAAGAGTATTTAAAAGGTAGAATTTAAATAGTCAACAGTGTTGTCCAGAGGAAGGGTTTTTAGAATATTCCAGTTCAGTGGTTTAAGGAATTTGCGATTACAGTGGGGCTGAAGTTACTGAGGTTTCATGTGTGTATGTACTGGTGTTGGTTTGGGGAGGAAGAGGTTGAACATAGGGCAAAGACAGGGAGGCGTAGCTGATGGAGTCAGGAATGGTACCGGAGTCCATAATTTTACTGGGGTGGGAGACTAAGATCCAGTCAAGGGTAGAACCAGAGGATTTAGTTTTACTGGGTCTGGTTACAGAGTAGATTATTTGGGTGAAGTTGAAGAGATTAATAGATTGAGTGGGTGTGGAGCTGTTAATGTTTTCCCAATTGATATTTGCATCACCTAGAATGTAAGTTTCATTGTTTATATTGGTTGAGGCCCATGAGAAGATTTCTTCAAGGGTTGTGTTATTATTTCTGGGTGGGATATCTAGGGCAATGATATTGAGATTCTTTTGGTTATTAACTTTTAGTAAGCTCACTACTAGTTCAGTGTTAGCGAATTGAAGAATAGGGTTTGGGTATGGGATTAAGGTGAGTAAATTAGAGTAGATAATAGTGATGCCACCACCCTTTTTATTTGTGTAATCACATCTGAGGGCTTGAAATCCAGGAGGTAGAATTTCAGAGTCAATGATATGGGGTTTGAGCCAGGTCTTAGAGATGGCAACAATGTCAGGCAGGTTGTGAGATAGCCAGACCTGGAAGTTGTAAGCTTTGTTGCAGAGGCTCTGGGCATTGAGAGTAATGAAGTGGAGAGTTTTGTAGGAGGAGGTTTGGCTGGAGAGTGGGGAATTGTAGCCTGTAGAGGAGTTAGGTCCAGGATTGGGGTGAATATCACCGGCTAGGCTGAGGAAGCTGATGAGAGGTGAATGCTGGGGTTTAAGTGGCTCAGTGAATCTGAGTTTAATTTTATAAGATTGAGAGAGGCATACAAAGTGATTGATCATATGGATTTTGGTTGAGGTAGGCATTATTTTCATTTTAAAGTGAAGGAGGAAGTTAGATTGTATCAGGGATGGGGAGATGGAGTGGAAGCTTGAAAAAGTGGAGTTGTAATAAATAGGGTGTGATGGACAATAGGAAAAAAGAGAGAAGTGGAGAGGGAGATAGTTGATGGTAAGGGATGTTGCCTAATATAAGGGTAACAGTAAGGAGAGTCAGGGTGGTGAGGATGGTTGGGAAGGGTGAAGAGGTCATGGTGGTATTTAGGTGTTAGAATGGTGACAGAAACTCAGGGGTTTGTGGAAGCTATTAGAAAATACAGGAAGGTGGGAGTTGGGCAGAGTTAGTAGGAGTTATTCATTCTGGGAGTTGTAGGATAAGAGATGTAGTAAGAGGAAGGGTTATACAGGATTGGGTGTTGGGAAAAGTGTGGGGGAAAAGGTTAGGATAAATGTAGATGTATTGGGGGTGGGTGGGAAATGGTGGCAATGTAAGAGAGTGGAGTGAGCCTGAGCGAAGCAAAGGGCAAACTGAGCAGATTGACCCAAGAAGCAGAAGGGATGTCCAAAACCTATCAATTTTCTATAATGTGGGTAAGCAGAAATTTAATATGTTTGCCCGAATGCCTATAACCAGGTCAGGAGGGTTTATAGATGAATTGCCACAGTTAGTACAGACCAGGTAAGAGGGCAGGTCTAGAGGGAGTACAGACTGACGGTCTAATGGATGTACTGCCCAGAGCACCTGTGCTTGCCATTAAAATGTAAAGACAAACAGTGGCAGTTAACATTCATTAACTTAGAACTGCTTTAGAATAGTGCACTAGAGTGCACATGCATTTAATTGGTGGCTGAGAGCAGAAGGGGGACCAGCAGGTGAAGCTCTGTAGTTTTTGTGAGATTCTGATGACTCTGGGAAGTGGAGAACTGCCTTTCTTAGTTTAGGATTGCTGTGGAATAAAGACAAAGAGAGACAAAGCAATTAGGAGGGTGCAAAAATAGTAGCAGAAGGAAGGGAGGTGTTACTATAGATGTACAGGAGGCAAAAGGGTAAGGACAGTTTTATTAACAAAGAAAATGTACATATATTAGTTCTGATATATATATATATATATATATATATATATATATATATATATATATATATATATATATATATATAAAATGAGTGCAGGGGAAATAGAGGACACAAGGACTAGCATAATCACCCATGCCTTCCAAGCACTCAACTAGCATGTGTTGGATTATGGAAACTACTTTTAACATATAAGCAAACAGTCTGGTTACAGGAGGTGATCTCAAACTAAAGATTAGTATAGGCAAAGTCTAGTGTAGAACAGTTGTAGAATATAGCAAAGCTTAGTGAGGTTTATCAGATACAGGTGCACAGTACTAGGATAAAACAATGCACTCACACTACAGTTGTAAAAAAGCACAGATGCTCAAATGGGTTACACAAATACTCTACTCGCAGTACAGTTGTTCAAAACACAAATGCTCAGCTGGGTTACACAAATACAGTGCACAGTCCTATAACATTGCAATGCACTCACAATATAGATTGCAGCAGGTAAGCAAAAAGACAGAATATGAGTTCCCGGCACTATAATCAAGCAACATTATATGTTATGCAGAGCTGTCGGCACTATAATCAAGCAACGCTATATGTTATACAGAGCCAAAATATTCAACTGTGCCATCACATTGGAAAAGGAAATCCTTGCATTAGTATGTTAAATGCAGAGATTAATCATCAGTTGTCAGTTTTATACACAACAGTTTAAAAAAGCAGAGCATAAACATTCAATTCAGTTAATCTTAAATAAACGTACGTGGCAAGCACACAGTGTGGGTGTGCATAGGAGAAACTAACAGTGAGGGAGAAAGAGCTAGTTTTGAAAATGGTGCATTTTCAGGGCCAGGTCTACTCAAAATCTTTGTCTGTGCCTGACTGGTAAGTGGGAGGAGTAGCTAGGTAGCTAGTTGCTCAGTAACTTTCTGGCAGGGTGCTGATTGAATAATGCTAAGGGAGTATGGGACCTGTAGTTATTGACCCAAGAAGCAGAAGAAAGGATGTCCAAAACCTATCAGTTTTCTGTAATGTGGGTAAGCAGCAATTTAACTATGTTTGATTGAATGCCTATAACCAGGTCAGGATGGTTTATAGCTGAATTGCCACAGGTAGCATAGACCAGGTAAGAGGGCAGGTCTAGAGGGAGTACAGACTAATGGTCTAATGGATGTACTGTCCAGAGCACCTGTGCTTGCCATTAAATGTAAAGAAAAACAGTGGCAGTAAACATTCATTAACTTTAAACTACTTTAGAAGCTGCTAAAGCAGCAGCTGCTGCTGCTATATCATAATTAGCAAGGGCTACTTCTTTGCCAAAGGCGATAATGAGGCATATTTTTGTGATTAGTTTTAGTCCATGACTTTGGCATCAATCATTTGTCTGAGTCAACCCATTCAGTAGTATGTTTACATCATTGGGGACTCAATGATTGCACACAGTTTGCAGTCATCTACAAACTTGGTAAGCCACAGGCCATCTACTTTCACCTGGATGTCAGAGAAATAGATTCCAAAGAGTAGAGGGCCCAGTATAGATCTTTGTGGTACCCCACTGATAACTTGTCTATTTGTGGAGGTGGACTCCCCAACTTTGACAATGTGCACTCTGTAAGTGAGCCAGTTGGCTACCCATCTAGTGATGTATCAATTAATCCCCAGGTGGGAAAGTTTCTTAATGATCCATGAATGGGAGATTGTGTCAAAAGCCTTGGCTAAATCAAGATAGGTGGCGTGTACTACTTTGCCCTCAGCCAGGGCTTTGATGACATTCTCAAAGTATTCCACCACATTTACTAACCAAGATCTACCCTTGATGAAATCATGATGATTCTTTCCATGGCCTTGCAGGTAAGGCTGGTTATGTTTGTGGGTCTATACTTTCCTGGGTCAGTTGATGGACCCCCTTTGTTCAAGGGGATTACTGTTGCTGTTCTCCACTCTCCTGGAGCAAAGCCAGTGCTCAGGCTATGGTTAAAGAGAGTGCCAAGTGGTTATGCAACATCTTGTTTTAGATTGTTTAGTAAGCAACCTGGGATGTTATCTGGTCCCATAGAGGCTGTGATTTTGGTCTTGGGAAGTGCTTGGATGACCTGTTCTCTGGAGATACTCAGTAGTGGACTGGTGTCAGGAATGTTTTTGGGTGTGGCTGATGGAGATAGTGAGTGAAGTTATTGCCAAATCTGTCAGCTAGCAAGTTGGTAATTTCCTCAGGTTCAATGTGAGTGGCACCATCCATTATAAGTTCGGCTCTCAATTGAGCATTCCTTTTAGGATTCAGACATAGCTAAAGAATGCCTTATGTTTGTCTTTGGCTAGGAATGCTAAGTTAGTCTAGTAACTAGCCTTAGAGGACTTTATATCTGATTTGCTTGTTCAGGCTATGGAGAGTATTCTTCTTCTGTTGAGTAAGTTCCCTCTTGTTCTTAGATATCATTTTCATTATTTGTTATATCTCTTACTTGTACTTACGGACTACCAGGGTGGCTTGATTTTTTGAGAGGACCTGGTATTAGTCCTGACATGTACAGCTGAGTCAATACATTTGTTTAAGTGGCTATATAGGCATTTGTGTACTCCTCTGCATAAAAGCTACTGTTTGCTGTGTTAGTGTCTTTGTTAGTGTCTGTGTTAGCAAGGTCTCTGAAACTTTTTATACTATTGCTTAGTGGCCTATAGTTTGCTTTGGAGAAATGTTTCATTTTTTTGTTTGATCCTGTGGGGGTGTCAGGTCAGATCTTTACTTCAAGTGAGACTAATTTATTGTCTGACCTTACCAGGGAGGGCAACACACAAGGGGTAGTGCAGTGACTCCCCATGTTGGTCTGGGATGTTTAAGTCCTTTATAGGGTGCAGACCAACTGTTCCAGGTCATTTCAATTAACAAAATCCAGGAACCTCAGAGAGATTGTGTTTGTGCTCATATAAGTTGTAAAAACAATGGAAGGATAGTTGAAATCTGCCATGACCAAGGTGTTTGGCTGTATACTGAGTGACTCTGGCAAGTTCAGGTAGGTGGTGTGCTTCTCCTGGTTCATGGTGGAGGACCTGTAATTAGCGATGATGTGGTAGGATATTTTGTCTATAGTTATTTGGACCTGGGGTAGCTCAAGAGAGTTGTACTGTTTTACCAGTCTCAAGCTGTATTTGGATTTAATGAAGATGGATACACTTTCACCTTTGTTTTTTCACCCTAGTTTTGAGGGCTGAATATCTGAAAGGCATTGTAGCCTTGTGTGGCTGGGGTGTTGTCTGCAAACTTGAACCAAGTCTCAGTGATTGCACAGATATCAGCATCTTCCAAGGTGAGGAGTACTTCCAGGGAGTGCAGTTTACTGTTTAGGCTCCTAGCATTAAGCAACATGACCTTGAGTTTGCCTTTACTGGAGTTCTTTACTTTGGAAGTTTTGTTGTTTTGCCATTACCTAAAATCAGTCACTATGTGGGAGGCAGGCATCTTTGCCAGTATCTGAAAGCTTTGAGGAGGCAAGTGAAGGCCATCTCTAGCAAAGCAGTGTGGTCTGTCAATCATGTCTTCTCAAGGTTGTCAAATACTAGAACCCTTTGAAATTACATCAGAATCTAAGCCAGTTATTGAAATCAATCATTTTTGTCTATATTGTAGCATCATCCTAGGTGAAGATAGAATGCTGCTTTGGGCTAGGGACATACTTGCCTGGGGCACATAATCTGAGAGTTCAGTAATGTCTCCTTTCATATAGTCTGCAGAGGTACATCTCAAGTCATTTACTCCAACATGTATTATGACAGAGTCATAATGGTAAATTTTGCTGAGTGACTTGAGTGCGTGCATGATTTGACTAATTCTGGCACCTGACAAGCAGCTGTTACCTTTTCCTTGTTCAGCCTGCTGAAAGGTACATCTGTGTGTCTCACTACTGAGTCGTTGATGACTAGGACATTAGGTTTTGAGGTGTTTTACCTTAGGGGCTTAACTGTTGAGACAATGACATGTGTGTTATGTGTAGTAGTGGATTCTGTTTGTGTACCAGTATGTGCAGGTTGTTTGCGCTTGGGTGATTTCTGGTCTTTGGCAGGCTCTTAGTGAGTACCTCCGCTTATGTAGATTTATGTGTCTTGACCTTATCCTGTTTGAGTGGAGAGGTGTGAGTGTGCTGACAACTTGTTTCATGTCTTGTTTATTGTTATGTGAGAGGATTAATTCTAGTTTCATGGTATAGTAACATTTCTCACATACTGTATTTGTTTGCTTTAGAAGCAAGTGGTTGTTAGTATGCATGCAAAAATTGCTACATTGCCTCACGATGCCCATGTCAAACAGGTTGGCTGGAGAAATTTTGGGAAACTGATGGTCCATAATAGCAGTTAATTCTTAAGTACTAATTTCTGAGAGGGCAAGTTAGATCAGTTATTGTTCTGGACTTAACAAGGTTTCTTATTCTATAGAAGATCAGGAATGGAAAGTGAGGCGACTCTGTTCAGTGCTCAGATGAGTTGCCTGCAGTGCAGAAGTGAGCAGCTGCATTGCCTGCAGAGCAGCAGGGAAACTGGTAGGTTTCCATTGTCTGGGGCAATGAAAAAATAGCTTCTAGGTGTTCGCATCTGTACAAGGCAATGCTAACCCCCGTTGTGCACTACACCGCTATGCACAAACCTGATGCTTATATACAGTAAAAATTAATCAGTTTTAAACTAGTATGCTAATATGAACTCAAAAAATCATCCTTCCTCCACAGATCCCCAGCTCAGACAAGGCTATATCCACACTCTTCTGCCACAAGGGTGCAGGGGAGCCCTTCTTAATGTAAGATGGCTGGATATGAGATCAACTGTATAAAATACAGGCTAGATTCAGCAAGTCTGGATCTAGTTTATGTTAAATAAGCAATATTTTAGCATAAAACAAATACAGGTAATAAGCAGACACAAATAGTAAAAACAGACAAAAAGGCACAGATTAGTGTACAAAAACAGTAAAATAGAGATGAAAACATGCAGATCAAACTCTAAATCAGCTTAATTTCTTGTTCTTAGCTTTGTTTGACTTGGATTCAAGCAGAAACACTCTGCATCTCTGGCAAAGAATGCCAAATGCAGAGCAGCTCCCATTAATTGAGACAAACAAAACGCACAAACACGAGGCTTATATATAGGCAAAAATAAACAGTTTTTAATTAGTCTGCCAATAGGAAATCACAAAATGATCCTTCTTCCACCAATTGTCAGCTCAGAAAAGGATATATTCACATTCTTCTGCCACAAGGGTGCAGGGGAGCCCTTCTTAATGTGAGATGGCTAGAGTTCAGTTCAAGTGTATGAAAAACAGGCTAGATTCAGCATGTCTGGATGTAGTCTATGCTAACTAAGCAATATTTCAGTGCAAGACAAGTGCAGGTAATAAGCAGTCACAAATAGTGAAAACAGTCAAAAAGGCACAAATGAATGCAGTAAAATACAGATGAAAAAGTGCAAATAAGCTTAATTTTTTGTTCTTAGCTTTGGATGACTTGGAGTCAAGCAGAAACAATCTGCATCTCTGCCCAAGGATGCCAAACACAGAGGGGCTCCAGCTAATTGAGCTTAATAAAGAACAAAATACTTAGAAGAACAAGCACAATATGACTTCAACCTGCAATTCCCAGGTCAGAAGTGGGTAGTTTACCCTCAGCTCCCACAAGTGTGTAGACCACAAACCTTCTTAATGTAAAATAACTGGCCTGAAGCCCAAGTGCTTAGACCAGAACTAAGACACTTTTAGAATACCAGACACAATAAGCCTTCAAAGAGCAATTCCCAACATAGAAGGATGTAAGCTACCACTCCTACAAGAGTGCAGACCACAAACCTTCCTTATGTAAGATAAAGTGTATTTTTAGTAAGTGGGAAGGAAGGAAACAGAAGATAATTCAAGTTTGAAAGAGAAGTTCAAGTGCATCATCCTGTTTGACTAGTCTTAGGTTCATCGGTATTTACTAGGCTAACAACTGCAAGAACCTTTTTAAGCCTAGCCATGCATCCCAAGTCTCTGATAAGTTTTGGTACCCTTGATAAGTGTAAGCAGGGGTTTGGGAGATGAAACATTTACAGCAGGAGCCTGGGAGATGAACCATTTACAGGTTGCCTGTGCCCATTAGAGACATAGGTGCCAAGCAAGGGATGAATTTCTTATTCCCCATGCAAATGTCCAAGTTACAGTTGATTTGTGTTAGGGATGAACTCTGCTTCAGATGGATAGGGAGCCTGTTCCAGAGATGGGGTAGTCTCTGTGATACATACCTGTCTCTCCAGCAGGTCCTATTTATATTATTAGCAATTAAGTCTTTGGAATTGGTAATTTTTGGTGCTGTCTGTTTTGTGGAGGAGGTCCATTACAGTGGGGACTGATAATGCTTTGTATGCCAGGCATAGATCTTCCTTTAACAGCCTGTAGAAGACTGAATACAGGGATAGGGCTTTGAGGTGGTCTGAATAGGACATTTTACTTACACCCTGTATTCCTTTAGTGTGGAACCACTGTGGACATTCAGATTGTTGGATATGCCTGGTTAGGTGTATATACAAAAGGAGGCATTGTACTCTATGGTAAGTCTGATGAATGCAAAATACAGTGGAACAATAACTTCCTTGGACACATATGCCATACCTTTGTTTTTAAGTTGTGCAACACAGAATGTCAGTACTGTAGACACATGATGGTTAAAGGTTAGATTACTGTCTATATGTGCGTGTCCCTAAGCTCCTGACTACTGGGTCAACTGTAAGGGGTTTGTTGTCAATCTGATAGTTACCAGGGCTGGATGATGTCCCAAAAGATACTGTTATGCATTTGTTGGCATTTGGTTTTAGTCCATGGGTTTGACACCAGTTGTTTGTCTGTGTCAGCCCTTCCTGGAGAACTTTTGTGTCAGTGTGGGATTCAATGACCACTCCTAATTTGCAATCATCTGCAAATTTAGTCAGCCAAAAACCATTCACTTTGGCCTTGACTTCAGAGAAGTAAATGCCAAAATGGAGTGGTCCAATGACTGATCCCAGGTGGACTCCACTTGTTGCTGGCATCTTTGTAGGGGTGGACTCCCCAGTTCTAACTTCCTGGGTCCTGTCTGTGAGACAGTTGGCTGTCCACTGAGTGACATATGGACCTTTACCTAACCTTCTGAGTTTGTCAAAAATGTCCGAGTAGGGTATTTTGTCAAATGCCTTGGTCAGGTCAAGGTAGACAGTGTGAACCATTTTGCCCTCATCCATTGCTTTGGGGAACTTCTCGAAGATGTCCACCAGGTTAAGTAGGCATGACCTACCCTTGATGAAACCAAACTGGGTTGGGTCCAGTGTCTGGAGGTTTACTATATCATTATTGGTCATTTACATGATGATTCTTTACATCATTTTGAATACAAGACTAGTGAAATGTATGGGTCTGGAGTTTCAGGGTCTATAGATGGCACATGGAATTGGAGTGGTAAATGTAGGATATACACTATGTTCCTATCACTTCATAGATGCACACAAACCTCGCAGTTGACTGCAGTGAGAACAGAACCCCTACCTGTCTAAGGTGAGTTTGTTGCGGATACAAATATAGATACCTTCACATTTGTCCCCTGCCTGTTCAGTAGCTGGTCTGAATGTGTGGAAGGCATTGTAGCCCTGCACTGCTGTTGTGCTCTCTGTGACTTATTCTCAGTAACCACACAGATGTCCACATTCCCCAGGTAAAGGGAGCCTGGAGAGAGCATGGAGGGAGTGAAGATTCCTGATAAGGATCTTGGCATTAAGCAGTAACACATTTAGATTCCCTTTGGCCAGTTTTACTGTGTCAAATAGTTTATCAGTTTGGTATTGCCTAAAAAAAAGGCACTATGGGGAGGACAATGTTTTAGCCAATATTCTAAACCCTAGAGGGGATAGGTGCAGACCATCCTTAAGCAAAGTGGTGCGGTCTGTTGACTGTATCCTCCCATGCTGACAAATATGTCAGCTACCTTAGAGTTTTTAGCATATAATTCTTCTTAATGACTGCAATGTATGAAGGATTTTGTTATAAATTATTTCTTCAATTTCACACTATGAATATATAAAATGATAAATAATGCAAAAAGCTAGAGAGGTCTCTTCTCTCTTATAGTGAGATAATGATATAAAACAGAATGGGCACTTTAATGTCCGGATGATGAAGGTATGTTCCTGAATTCAAACCCAGATATTAATTATACATCAATCAGATAGAAGATGAAGGAAGTGCACCACATTTCGGTTTTAATATTACATTGAATTGTAGTATAAAGTAGTTCCCCTTTCATCTAACAGCAACACAAAATAACATATGTAGCAACAGCAGAGCCATTTAGTGTCAGCTTTGAATCAATATCCCACTGGTACATAAAATCATCCTCATTCGCAATAAAAAAATGCAAAGTTGATAAGAAATATTGTTTGTGTGTTTGCAGCTTGATGATTGCTTGTTGAGTAAAGTTCCTTAAAGACCCCTAGTATTTCTGAAGCATGCTTTAGTCCAACACCTTCATCCTATATAAAGTAGTGGACAAACTCAGTGCAACCATCAGCTTCTGTTGTCTGCAAAAGTCATTAGTCTTACTTTATGGTTTCTTCAGCATCCTAACTTTAGATTGAACCATTTAACTTTGATCAGCTGTTGATCATACAGAATATGTTGTATGTTCACATTGTCAACAGTGTAAACCCCAGAATAGAAGAACAGGAAACAAAGAGGATGTGCCTGTATGTGTAACACACAGCACAGGTGCTACTTAGGCTGAATTGCCTAGTAGCAGTAGGACTGCACCTGCTGCTTATATACTTGCAACTAACATTTAGGGTGCTTATTTCTTTATAGCATTACCCATATTATCCCCATCATGGAGAAATAAAACATATTTTCATCCTTTTATTACATACTGAGAAGGATTCATTCCTGCTTAATGCCAGAGTTTGACTAAATGGAAAAAATCTAGTTTGATGCCTTTTTTTGCATAAAATCACAAAGATAATTAATATAGAATATTTTGGAGCTCATCCATAAAGGTCTTCAGGAAATAAACTACTAGTACTAATGCATGCCTCTTGGGAATGAAGTGTTTTACTGGCAAAGCATGATACTTAAATGTTTCCAAGCTGAGGCATCTGCAAAGCAAAGAGGATGTTAAAATCTGCTGCAAATATGCATCAGCTATCCATCAGTAAAGTATTTTCTTCCAGGATATAACAGAGCATACAAACTGCCATCATGATATTAAATGACGCAGAAGGAATTTCATTTTATTAGAACTGTATCATTAATGAAGATCTTTAAGAAACATGCTGGTGATTTTTAATTAGGTGAAACAGTTCTAGACAGATTCAGACTCCTTAAGGTAAAACATTATATAATTTAATTTTCATTATATACATAGTTTTCCACTACTACCATCTCTTTAACTGAATGCTGTTTCTCGTTTTTATTACATTGTGTAAATATATGTCATAAAACACCACAGCACTAATAAAAATCATTAAACTGTTCATTTGCAAAACGTTTGCTTGTTTGGACCAACATCCAAAATAAATGAGTTTCTATCATAGTATGTCTAATTCTCTAATGCATACTTAGCTCTTAACAAATTACAGTATGTCTTGAGTATTGACCACAAAGAAATGTATTGCATTTAATAAATATAGATTAGTATTATATGTTACTTTCTTACCATTGCTATACCCAAGATACGAAATGTATTAAGCAGCATCTAGTTTTACTCAGACATTTACAAATAATGCTTATAATAATGTATTTGTATGTCTTCTATAGAAAATCACATTTGTTGAGGGAATAAAAGCTTCATTTGAGAGGAAATAAGAAATAATATAAAGATATATACCAGTTAGCAATTCATAGAGCTACACATAAAACTCTGCCAATTCCTGAACTTCATAAGGATGAAATCCAAAAAATTCATTTTTACTAGCAGCTTTTCCTTTACATTAAAGTGGTTCCATGGTTTGAGATTTATGAATCTGCTTTATTACCATTTTAGAAGAATTGCTTTTTGGATATGAAATGTCACTGCTTTATGCTCTTTTATATATGACCACATTTCAGAATCAGTTTGTGACCATTGTTTTATTTTATTGAAAATTTGCTTGTGGATGATTTACTGCATGCAGATTGATACCATTATGTTTTCAGGATTGCTTTTCTTCCTACAGTACTGTGCAAAGCAATGTGCTCCTAAAACTTTTGTAATACTTGAAGCAGTTATAGGCTGCTTAAAGTTGTGCAACCACCAAATCAAAGCTGTTGTTATTCTCATCCCAAATAATAGTAAGTAAGGTGTTCCAAAAATGTAACCCTTTAAACTGCATTTAGAAATGTAGGAAATAACTATTACATTATTAGTATTATATATGCATTAATATCATTGTCACTATTATCATAGAAATAAACATGTATCATTTATCTGAATAAAAGAATGTTAACATAATAAAAAAATTAACAGACATAAGCTGCACCGAAAAGAATCATACAGGCTGTAAGCAGAACACGATACATGCTAAAGTTCAGCAATTCACTTGTAGAGGTAGTCCATACCAAGTTTAAATAACCTGTAGATTTTTTTCATCAATGACTCAAACCATTGGAAATTATGAATTTAATATGTAAATAGATAACATAACCAGACTGTATACACTAGCCAATTCAACTAACATGCATTTAATATGAAAGAAGAATCTAAACATGCTTTGTGGCACAAGGAAAGCATGCAATCATCATGCAGACTGTCACATGACATCAGGAATGAACTGTGATCTATATAACTGAAAAAGTAATCTTAACATGTTACTTGCTATGCCACATGTGCATATGTTATAGATGAATCATGGATCCCCCGCACTGCCGAAATTTAATCAATAATATTAGGGCACCGCTATTTTCTTCATCACTGCCATGCATCAAGCTAGAAAAGGAAGAAATGTCATATCTTCCATGTATTCAAAAATGAGAAGATTTGAATGACTGAGCAAAGCACTAGTTTTTCATTCTGAAGGATTTGCCAGCTGAAGTCTTTGCTCTTCAGGCAGCATGTAAATGAAAAAGCATTTCAAAGAAAAAAAAAATCAGTAAATAGAAAATGTATTCTAAAGTAGTGTGTTGTTTATATACATTTTATGAAATGCAGTATTTGGTATAAAAACCTAAACATATTCTAGCAATAAATAATATAATGTGTTAATATATTTTATTTAGATCTTTATTAAATATAGAACATCTGCTGTGAGATGATAGCAAATTATATACTATGTTTTTAAAATGCATGATAATTGAATAAATAAATGAACATTACTTTGTATGGAATCCCAACTGAAAGAAAGTAAAAATGTTTAATGTGCCTCACCATTTATTAAACAGGAAAGAAGTAAAAATTAATGGATAGTTAACATCATAACAGGTACAGCATCACATGATTATGGTGTTGGTGTTCAAGTGGGTGTTATTTCTACAGCCACTATCATTAAGAACCAAAAGCAAATGTTATTTACCTGTGTGTCTTGGAAATTAGAGATGAGTTTTGAATATACACTATAAGCAATAAAATATATTACTATCAATATCTATTCATGTTATTTGTTTGAAAAATAGATAAGTGAGCTGGACAAATTTCACATCCATAACACAAGTACAAGACAGTTTAAACAACCAAAACAGTGCTGCAGATAGAAAAATGATAAAGGAAAGGAAATGTATTTGTCTAAGGAAAATTAGTTAAAAATGTACAAACAACGTATCAAAATGGCTTGACTAGACTGCATTTACCACTGCAGATTATTTATCATTCAAATAAAACTGAAGGACTGATAGCTGTCTCTGCCAGAGTTCAGGCGACCCAACATTAAACATATTACTCAAATAAATTTGGATTGTGTTCCCGGATAGGGAAAAACATATTTGACAGAGCATATAAATTCGGTTGGAAGATTTTGTATAAATCCCATACCAATTTCAAATTACTATGTTCCCTGGAATGTTAGTTAGTTAGTTAGTTAGTTAGTTAGTTAGTTAGTTAGTTAGTTAGTTAGTTAGTTAGTTAGTTAGTTGGCGTATCCCCTTTATTTCAAAGCACTATCGGAGGTTCCTCATCTATTACTTGTAAATAGGTCTGAAAGATGGTGCAAATAAGTGCAAGAAGGCATAACTAAGGTTAGCAGTGAGGGTTTTAAAGGGATAAAGCATGAAATGGCAGAAAAAAATGAGAAATATACAGTAAATGTATGGCAAAAAAGCACCATCTTTAGTGGAAAGAGGGATAGATTAGAAGCATTGATGAATAATTGTAATGTAGGTAGACAATAGGAAGTGAAGTGGGTGAAACTGAGAAATAGCTAAAATTCTTGAAAAGACATATGGCTTCTTAAAGACATCCTTACAGCTACTTTTTCACAATTGCCTTTAATATCAAAAAGGCATTGGTAGTGCAACTGTGTCAATAAATGTCACAAAGAATTATAGAAGGGTAGCAACCCAGGCCTGGAAATGATTCCATTAGTGAATGAAGAGATATTTAGAGATTCTTATGAAGGATCAAACACTGCTGAGACTAAGTCGGAAGAAAATGAAAAAGATAGTCAAGATGAATTATGGGAAACAGGGATGCCTATGATACTGGAAGAGTAGACAAATGCATTAATATTCTCTATAAGCATATTGGACATTTGGAAAGGAATAAAATGACAAATTTTGAGTAAAATCACATTAAGTGATAGTTCACTGATATAAATTTGTAGACCTGGGAAAGATAATGCAACCCTTTATTTGGAGTTTAATTAAGTCATTACAGTAACTCCAGTCATGGAAGCAAGTAGTTGTAGCTGGAAAGCCGAACTGTCCTAGTTTGACATTTTCCTATAGAGCAATATATTTACTCAACCATGAGTATAGGTTGCTTAGTTCTATTATAGCTGCTCATCTGAATATGTGTCAGAGCTGATTACAAATGATCAGCATAGATTTGTGGAAATGAAGCAGATATGTGACCATACATTAAGACAGAGTGACAATAAAGGCAGCACAAGAAAATCAGGATGAATAAGTAATATGTTTAGATGCTAAAAAGGTATCTAATAGGGTGGAATGATACTACCTAATCAAAATTTCAAATATGTCTTTAAAAGAATTTATGTAACTGATAGTGGTGAAATATTTAGACTAAATTGTCCCCATAAGGATGTCTGTGCCTGTGGTATACCCTGAGATCCCTGAAGGGGACACTTCAAGGATAATTGCTGTCACAAGTTATTTCTTCCTTATATTTGGAACCAATGGTTACAATGGTACATAAATCTAATATAGTGTGGTATCACTTTATATCTAGCTATATATATATATATATATATATATATAAATAATAGGTTCATAGGTTCATAGATTAGTACTATAGATATACACACACACACACACACACACACACACACACATATATATATATATATATATATATATATATATATATATATATATGGATTCACTTCATAACATTGAAATATCAAAATACTGAAACTCAAAATACTGAAACCAAAATACTGAAAGCTCAAAATACTGAATACTCAAAATACTGAAAACACATATTATGCGTAAACTCAGCTTAAACAACATAAATCATAACAATTTCTACCAAATATGCAGGGGGCAAGCCCCTGCACTACACCCCTGCTAATTAAAAAAATCAACTCCAAGATTGCACATAGTGTAGTTAAGTGCAATCCTGGAGTAGATATATATAATTAGCAGGGGGTGTGGGGGGCTTGCCCCCCCTGCATATATTTGGTAGAAATTGTTATGATTTATATTGTTTAAGCTGAGTTACGCATAATATGTGTTTTCAGTATTTTGAGTTTCAGTATTTTGGGTATTCAGTATTTTGAGCTTTGAGTATTTTGGTCTTCAGTATTATGAAGTTTTGTCATTTTCAGTATTTTGAAGTTTCAGTGTTATGAAGTGAATCCATATATATATATATATATATATATATATATATATATATATATATATATATATATATTAGATATAGATATGTATATAGTGGCAATAGTTGCAGCAATGAAACATCAGTATCACTAATTGACACATTAACGTTGATAAATATCAACATGCTTCTGCTCATGCTCTAAGATTACTCAGACTATGCAAATCTTAAAACAGCAGTTTTGCAGGGGGCACCACCCACACGCCTTGATAATAATTTATTTATACCAACTGAAAGATCACACAATTCATGAGGAAGGGACATATTTCCAAACCTTGAGGATCTTGTGATTGTGCACATCTGTTGACCATCTGTTTTGTTGACAAAAGTGTGATAGCAAAACAATTGTCTATTTAAACTAAAATCGATTGCCTGCAAGTAACCTATATTAATATATACACATATGTAAGCATATAAGCCAGTAATATGGTCAAATACGCTTAGCGTCAATACCTGCTTAGTAAACATAGTTTGTTTCTGGTCAACAAGTGTGTGAGATCACTACATTATTGGGGATAGGGAATATTCTCTTTCTCCTGTATTGAGCAATTTCAGAGTTAGAATATAAAACTAGCATGAGGCACTCCCCCCCCACACAAAAATAATGTTTTTAATTAGTTATTAGTTATATAATATTTTCAAACTGCATACTTTGAATTTAATTCTCTGTGCATTAGTGATGTGTCAACACTGTTTTAGTTAAATATTTGTTTTGATGTTAGGAACGTTGACATTGGGCAGTTTTACTGTTTTTTGAGCATACCCATGTACCTCTCTCTCTTTGTCTCTCTGCATGTATATATAGATATATATATATATATATATATAAATATATATTTATATATATATATATATATATATATATATATATATATATATAAATATATATATATATATATATATATATATATATATATATATATATATATTTATATATATACACATACATATAGCAAGATATAAGTATAGGTTTAGATACAGCAGAGTGAAATAACAATAATTTGAGAGAGTGTAGTGAATGTCTATGCTGTAGTGGCTAACAGGGAAACACATAACTTTTACAAGCAAAGGGTGTGATGTTCAAGTCCCAGTATAACTTGCTATTGTTATTTTTCTTTATGCAATTTTTTTCATAGAGATGCACTTTTAATGTGCTAAACTATAGAAACTGAAGTGTTGTGAGCTCAGATTAGTGTTGCTTATATTTAAAAACAGCATTAGTCTGGTGATGTTCATTAGTAGTAAATGGATGAAAGTGCTTTTATGGAGTAACCTTCTGGAATGGATTGTTTTTGTTATTTTATAGTGAATAATTTACAGTCAACAGGATGTCAATTCAGCAGCTACCCAGTTTCATTGCAGTTTTATCTGTGTTGTTATCTATCACTCATTTTGGGAGTCTCACTTTCTTTTTGGCTGTAGTGCTGAGAGTTGTGCATCTAAACTTCTTTTGCAACTGGATTTGACCTGTTTTTCCTGAATTTGGCTTTTATTCAGTTTGTTCAAACACCAGGGAAGTGTGTTGGTTTGTGTGTATTACTAAAAAGGATTTTAACATATGAAGCAGCAGTTTTATTCTGATTTCAGTGAATGTTGCCATTATTAGCTGCAGTTTGTACCCCTCAAAACATTGACCTACAAATGAAAGCAGTGGAATATGGAATATGGTATTCTTTGAGATGATAAAAGGAACATATGTCACAAACTGGGAAATGTAAATTAACGCCATGCATAACATCTACTAGCATCTGAAGGTCCTCATATTTACTCTAAGAGGACTGAGGTGATCTGCTTATCCATTCTTAAAGCTTTCTGCTGTTACATGCCAGAGTAGTAAGATACTCACTGTGGGTATGGAGGCCATCAGCTCACTGTCTTCAGCAAGGCAACTAGTCCTGAAAAGATCATTCTTAGGCTTCTGTAAAAAAGTCTAAACATTTAGATTTCTATTGAGACTCTTGAAACTGCTTCAAGTTGTAGAAGTTCACTCCTCTTTCTTCTATTGTCTTAAGCAGCTAATATGTATTTAGACAATATGAGTGTTAATGACCTATTATGTTTTTTGAATTATAGGCCAATATCTTTACTATTAGGGATAAATGAAATTCTTTGCCTGTATAATAGTACAAAGACTAGAAAAGTTTATTTTTTCCCTTACATCTCATTTCCAAAAAGACTTTATCAAAGGGAAGTAAGGGGCCATGATAAACCTTTTGTTCAGGTTATGCAAAATGATGTCATGCAGTACCACCATGTTTATGATCATTACTTTGGACAGTCAGAAGACATTCAGTTCTTTTGAGATAAATTTTAAGTGGAAACTCATTGCAGTTTATGGTATCACAGGCCTGTTTCTACATATATGTCAGCTGCTATACACAGTATTGATGGTCTGGATAATTATCAATGGATGATGAGTCTGATGCAGCTTCAGCTCTTCAGGAATACTAGGCAAGGCAAAGCTGGCACTTGATCCACCTTTTGTTTGTTTTATATGTAGATATATGCATATATATATATATATATATATATATATATATATATATATATATATATGGTTCCCATTCAGAAGCCTGAAACATCATAAGCCTGAAAATCAAAATCCTGAAACCAAAAGCCTGAAAATTCAGAATCCTGAAAACTCAAAATCCTGAAAGCCCAAAATCCTGAAAGCCCAAAATCCTGAAACTCAAAATCCTGAAAACACAAATAATGCTAATATGTCACTATAAAGACCCTAATATCTACCAACTGACCCTGACCCTAACCCTAACCCTAACCCTAAGGTCCGTCACTATCGCACACTCACCTGACCCGCGCCCTAACCCTAACTCACTTAAACCGCCACTAACCCCAATATTTGTCACTATTGCATACATGCCTAACCTGCGCCCTAACCCTAACTCACTTAAACCGCCCCTAACCCTAACATAAAACCAACCGCACACTTACCTGACCCCAACGCATGACCTAACACCACAGGGCTAACAATAGCAAAGCCACAATGACATCAGTATGTCTATTTTGTGTTTTCAGGATTTTGAGTTTCAGGATTTTGGGCTTTCAGGATTTTGGGCTTTCAGGATTTTGAGTTTTCAGGATTCTGAATTTTCAGGCTTTTGGTTTCAGGATTTTGATTTTCAGGCTTATGATGTTTCAGGCTTCTGAATGGGAACCATATATATGTATATATATATATATATATATATATATATATATATATATATATATATAGATATATATATATATATATATATGTATATAATCTCCTTCCTCATCCAGATATTGCCCCTTGTCCCATCCATCACTGGGTCTGATATCTGCTCCATTTCTCCTTGGGCTATCAGTCATAATTTTGCTGGGGCCAGCTCAGATCCTAAGGGCATTCTGAGCTGGGGTGATGCTGGGCGGGGGGTTTCTTATAACCTTCCTGTGCCTCCCTCCCAATCAATGCCAGTGGCTGTGTTCAAAGGGCAGGCATGCAATGGAGATACCGCAGCACATCATCCCATCTCCACAGCAGCTCAGCCATGTCCACCACCCAACTCCTCTTTTGACCATGTCTCAATACAACATCCACACCCTCTAGCAACGATCATTGCAGGTGATGTCCACATCACCTCTCCTCTCCCCAGAAGGTAACACCCATCCCTTCCTCCCTACCAGTTCATCAGTTGCCTGATCTACTAATCAAAGCTAGGTGGCCTGGCCTGTAGTCAGGGCTTTATCCCTCTATTTTATCAGAGTGACACCTTTTGTTTATCGTAGTGGTGAAAAAGGTGTTGTAATATTTTCATACCACCCATTAGGAAGTAGGCATTAATATTTGTCAAGACACTGTTACCTCATCCTGGTTTGTGGATGACTGTTTTATTACAGTCACATCAGAAATGCACCTTCAACTATTGCCAGGCACTATCAGCTGCTTTTATTTCTAATAAAAACTTCATTTGAATTTTGCCAAATTATTGATTTTAACACTGAATAAGGATTGCACTAACATTAAATAGTTGATTCGGCTCTCTTAACTTTATTTATTTTTATTGCATTTGTTAACCGGGTAATCCCCGACTGGGCCAGGAGCCTGTTTTCAGTGGTGGCTTGGGAAGAAAAGCTCCACAACAGTAAGAATTCTAACAATATTAATATATACAGATACCAATGCAGATAACAGAATATACAAATATACAGTGAAACATTAATTGAGCTCTGAGACATTTGCAAATGCATGAACAGCTATGAGCATAGCATATATGAATCCATGTGCAACTGAGTAGCAGAAAAAAATAAGAAATTCAGCATAGAGATGATGAAGACAGTGGGAATGCTAGAAGCACCAGGAAACAGGGGTATAGTTAGGAGGAGTAGAAAGGAGAATTATAATAAGCGGCTGGGAAAGAATTAGCCTGGAGTATGGCAAGAGCACAGCCAATGACTAGCTAGGTAGTCCTTTAGGAGTTATTTGAACTCATGGTAGTTAGGATTTTTTGTGATGGCCTGAGGAAGAGTGTTCCAGAATTTGGCTATTTAGTGAGAACAGAGGAAGTCGCCATGATAGTTGTGGGAGTGGGTGACCTTTAGCATAAGTTTGTCAGAAGATTTGAGGCATCTGAGATTAATACTAGGTTGGACTAGGTTGTAAATAGCAGGGCAGTTGTTGGGTTGATAGACTATTTTGAGGGCCAAGGTAAGTTGATTGAGTGATAAAAGGTTGTGGAGTTCTAGCCAGTTGAGCTGTGAGAGAACTGAGCAGTGGTGAGATCTGTGTGGATGATTAGTGTCATATTTTTTAATTTTATTGTAACAGGATTCTAGGTTGTTGAGGTCAGTCTTTCACTGGTTTGTGAATATGAGAGATCCCTATAGGAGGTGGATGGCAGGTGTGACCAAGCAGTGGCCAGCCAGGTGCTTTGAGTTAGGTATGGTTTCATCCTGTATAGGGTGCCAAGTTTGATGTGGACTTTTTTGATTGTCAGAGAAATACGTTTATTAACTTTTAGATTATCATCTATTGTGACAACTAGAAGTTTAGTCTGGTTAGTGGGTACTATCCTGGTTCCATTTGAGGAGAGGATTGTGAGAGGGGATGGGCAAGGTTTGGATTTTTTGTTTCTGAAAACTACTGACATAGTTTTGCTGGGGTTTAGTATGAGCTGGTGTTCAGAGAGGTATTGTTCAATGTCTTGAAAAGAAGTTTGCATTTTTATTTGAAGTTCCTGGGGTGAGGTGGCTGAGCAGATAAGTATAGCATCATTGGCGTACTGGACAATGGAGGCTAGATGAGTTGCAGAACTAATGTTACTTGTAAATATGATACAGAGGAGTGGACCAAGAATAGAACCTTGAGGTACACCAACCAAGATGGGAAGTAGGGGGGAAAGAGAGATTTCCCATTTACTACCCTGTTGATGATTGGAAAGATAGCTATGGAATCAGGTTAGGGATGATGAACTGAGGCCATAGGATGAAAGTTTGTTTAGTAGAAGCTGGTGGGAAACAGTGTCAAAAGCTTTGGACATATCAAGAAAGATGGATGAGACAAGCTGGCCTTCATTCATGAGATGATGAATGGTGTTAGAAAACGTTGGTAGGGCAGTGCTGGTATTAAGTTTAGGTCAAAAGCCATGTTGAGAAATGGAAAATAAGTTATTACTAAGGAAGTGGTTAATGAGTTGGTTGTGGATGTAATTTTCTAAGATTTTTGCAAGGGGGGAAAGAATGGCTATGGGACAGAAGATAGTTCTTTGGAGGTTCCGCCTTTGTAGAGGGGAATGATGTTTGATATTTTACAGAGAAGTGGGACATATTGTTCTGCAGTAGAACAATTAATCAAAATAGATCTTTGATAGGCAATAGAAGGAGCAGCAAGTTTTAGAAATTCATTTGGCAGTTTGTCAGTTGCTGGACAGCAGGGTTTAAGCTTGGTTAGGAGAGTCTTTATATAACTACTTTATATGGGTGTAAAAGTGAAGAGGTTAGGATTAGCTGGAGTAGAGTTGGGCACATATGTGGCTGAGTGGGCTAGGTGTCTAGCAGGGAGATGATAGCATTTATAAAATGAGAGTTGAATTGAGTTGCAATAGAGTCAGTGTTGCTTGAGGTGACTGGGGTTGGGGATGAGATATGTCCGGGGCTGAGGAGATAGTTGATGGTTTGTCAGATTTTTGGGGATTGTTTAGGTGCTTGGAAGTAAGTTTGCTTGTCTTTTTTTATTTGTTTCTTTGCTAGATTTCATAGTTACTGATAAGTTAAGAGGTCTACTTTATCTTTGGTGGTATGGTAAGCTGATCAGGCTCTGTCTCTGCATTTCAGTGGCAGATTGGTGTCTTTGGTTAGCCAAGGAAGGTGCTTGGATTTTGTGCACACTATTCTAGTGGGGGCAAGGTTATTAAGTATTTTAAGGAAAGTGTTGAAGTACTGAACAGCTGAGTCTAAGTGTAGGTGTTTAAGTGGTGTCCAGTCACATTGTTGGAGTAGCAGGTTAAATGTAGTGGGGGAGAAGTTTTTAATGCTACAGATGTATTTGTAACTCATGTTGTCTTGGATATGCACACATTTTCTGTATAGAAAGTTTGGAGAATGGTTGCTGAGGGAGTCTGGGAGGAAACTGGCTAAGTAACTTAGGTTAGGTTTGTTAGTTAAAATCCAGTCTAATGTTGACTGCTTATGGAGTGTTTATCTGTGCGAGCTGGACAGGTTATGATTTGGGTAAAGTTGAAGAGATTTAAGAAGTTGGAGGGATTATTGGATAAGCATGAGTGCCAATCAAGTTTAACATCACCAAGAACTACTTTCTTGGCTGAAGCTGTAGATGCCCAGGAACGCAGACTTTCTATGATGGGAATGTTATTGCCTGGAGGAATATAGGTGGCTTATGATAATTATTGTTTTGTTTGGGTTGATTTTAAGGTGAATAGTTAAGATTTCAGAGTTAGGTAGGTCAGGAGGGACACAGTTTAGTTGTACAACTTTGAGGGTGTCCTTAAACATAACAGTGACACCATCACCACTTTAGTTTAATTTGTCAAGTCTAATGATGTTATAGCCAGTTGTGACAATTTCTTTGTCATTAATATGGGGCTTTAATCAGGTTTTGGTTATCACAAGTACATCTGGTGAGTAGATGGCTAGGGGAGCATTGAATTCACTAGCTTTTCTTATGATGCTACGGAGACTGAAATTAGGAGCTGGTTTATGTTGGATTTTTTTGGAAGAGTGGAGTTAGCGATAGGAATGTATAGTAGACTGAATAGAGTTTAATGCAGTGGGAGACTGATAAGATTGTAGGCACTGAGAGAAGTTATTAATGGGACCTAGGTTGGGATGGATGTCAGCTTGGAGTTTAATTTGTGTTATAGAGTATAGTAGAACATGTTTACATTTGTTACTCTGTTTATGATATCTGGAAGTTGCAGAAATAGGATAGTTGGTGTATAAGTGTTTGAAAGGTATGAGGAGAGTCGCTGAAAGGTCTGATTTGGTATGAGTGGAGGGAGGTGGAGATAAAGTGAGGTGAGGTAAAGAAAGTGGAGTAGAAGAGTATTGGTTATTAAGGAGTAGTAGAAATACATGGTGTGTAGTTAGGTGGAGTGGTGGAGTGAAGGAGAGGGGTGGGGTAGATTGAATGGGTGGAGTGTAGAGGATATTGAGAAAAAGGGGTAAGGATTAGTTGAGGGGAGTATGGGGTGTGATTTGTTTAGGTATAAATGTAGTGAAAGTAGGGGTGGATGAGAATGTGGGTAGGGTAAGAGAGCAGAGTGAGCCCAAGCTGAGTGAGAGCGAATGGAGCATGTTGGACTGAGGAGGACTTTATGTGCCAAAAAACATTCAGTAAGCTAAATTATTAAAATTGTATAACTTTATGTTAATTTGTTTGTTTTAAATGGGATACTGAACTAGGGGAAAGTCTTGCTACAAGTCTCCACGGAGGAAAAGTGGAGAGCTAAAATGTTAGGATTAACAGGGGAAAAGTAGACCAATTGTGGAGGGTGATAGCAGATAAACCAGAACTGCAATAAACGGTAATAAAGGGCAGCAAGTCCTAGGTTAAAGGAAAGGGGATGAGGAGGCTTTGAGATGGTACGTACACTAGAAAAACTAGGCATACTATGGACAGGCCGCTGGATGGGCTACAAGTTGGGCAGAGAGGAGCTGAAGCAGAGAAAATATTTCTTAGAATGGCTAGACACAGTTTCATGGTGTGGTGATGTATGGGTAGCCAATACACATAAAGTAGTTATTAATAATTTCAATTTATACTGAAGAAACTTAAATGGGTTGTGCAGTGTATACAGAGGTGATCTCAATGTAGAGATCAAAGTAAAATCAGATAAGGTAACATGAACCCCATTCTACAAGATATTATTAATAAACATCAGAAATAAACTACTCTTACATTTCTTTATTTTTATATATATATATATATATATATATATATATATATATATATATATATATATAGGTTACAGACATGACAAATCTCTGTAGACCTGTTTTCTATAGTACATCACATTACCATTCCTGTCCCTTGAAATTACAAAGGTTACATAAGTCAGGGTCATGATATCTCAGGGAAGGTCTACTACTTGAAATATTATCAGGAAAGCTAATGTCACCAGTTCTAGTCATTGGTCTTCTGTTACTGATCTTTACTATGTATGCACTGCTGATGATGTAGGGTCAACAAATTCACACTAGATATCCCTCCAGGTCTACCTGGATTCTGCAGAGTTAAGGGTGATGTGTAATGGCAAGCATGCAGTTAATGTGTGGGCTGGCTTTGGAGTTTGGAATCCTCAAGGGATGTCTTGAAAAATGCTATAAGTGATACAAGATATGAAAGAGGAACTGCTCATCCTAATGGCCAGAATGCATGCTCATGGGTGACTAAGATCTGATGAAAACTGAATATACTGGTCATTATGGATACAGGAAAATATTCTGTTATGGAAAGATCTTTATAACTCTAGTGTTAAAATGTTCATGGATTTCTTAGATTTGAAGCAAGGCCTATCTTGCCAGAAAGTTAAAATGGTGGCAGTATTGTCAGCTTTGAACCATATATTTACGTGTTAAGACTAGACAACATACTTTGGAAGAATACTGTTTCTTTCAGAAAGTTTAATGGAGCTGATACAACAAAGGGTTAGCTACAATCAAGTTGCCTATGTTATATCAAGCTTTATGCCACCAAATTTCACTCAAAGTTATTTGGAGTTCTTGTTAGGGTCAGACTTTAAAGCTGTTATTGACATGTTCATGGGCACTCATCCTCCAAGAAGGGCTTGCCAGAATCAACACTTGGTGTACTGACTTTGACTTTAGGCTTAATTTATTTACTTTTTTATTTAACATTTGTTTACCGGTAAGGTCTGACTTGGAACAAAGCCTATTTTCAGTGGAGGCCTGGGAAGAAATGCCAAAACATGTTGTGCAGATTACTCTGGGAAACAAGTCCTTTCTACTGATGGCTACAAAACAGGACATCAAATAAGACTTAAAATAGCAATAAGAGACCTAGGTGCTTTCATCAGCTATGAACTACCTTTGATCATTATCTGTCTTGCCAATTAGTTACTAAAGGTACATCATCTATGTTTAGGGATGTTATAACCCCTGTATTCTTCCCTCCTCAGGACAGTCATAGAATGCAATGTACTGTTTAGAATGTACCACTTCAAACACCTTGCTGAACTAGAAAGTTTCCTTAGCTACCCAGAGAGATTAAAAACCCTCTCACATTCCACTATTTCATGCAAGCTCCCAGACATTGATCTCTTCTTCCTTTCAAAGGCTATGGATGATCCTATCTGACTATACCTCTGCCTCATCAGAAATATTGGCAGTCCTAAATCACACATTTAAAATATCACAGCCTTCATCTCAACATGAAGAAGACCTCTTGGAGACATAGTTCCCTTACCCAAAAAAAACTATTGGCTATGTAATTAGTTCTCCTTGCATGCCACATAATGTAATAAGTTCTTATTTGACAATCAGGTGGGTATCCATGAAATGACTCATTAGGTGAGTGGTATGACACTCAGTAAGTAGAGATGCAAATCTACCTAGTAAATTTACTAGGTTAAATTGTTAGGCTTTATGTGATCATCCAATCTGCCTGCTAAGTAGAAAGGTATGAACCTATGATGATCTATCCTTTGTACTGGTTGGGAAGATAAAATGGCACAGCTCACCTCCAAAGGAAAAAAAAGACTCACTAAGCATATATGACATTTTTGTGAATGAACTGAGCACATCCTTCCTATTTAACCCCAGCTTTTAACCAATATGTTTGCCTAAATAACTCAGTTTTCATTATTGTCTAAATGTGCATAACCAAGACTGGCCTGTCTAATCTACTCAACATAATTAGTTCATAATGTATTTTTTAGGCTTGACTTGCTTTGTGTAATCACTGAATAAACTCAAGGATACCATTTCAGGATTTTATACCAGAGAATACAATAAGACAGTGACCAAGATAAGGGAAGTAATTTATAAGTAAAACAGCATTATAACTTCTAGGATCATTTGCTCCAAAATCAGTGGTAGCAATTTAAATATATTATATTATCATTTGAGTGGCCTCATTAAAGTTTATCTAGATTGTCTGCAGAACAAGATGGAATATTGTACCAAGATGATTAAGATAGATAGCATATCAAATAATTCTAAATTGTCCTTCAACAAGGATAAGAAAATGGCAATGTTAACTTTTTTTGTAATAATTTGTTTATCTTCCCACATGAAGTACATGTTTTCTTCCTTAATGTAATTGCCTTTCTTTGCTTCCCATAGGTGATTAACAAACTCACTCACCAGCCTTTGCAAGTCTTCTTTTTACTCAAGTGTGCTCCTTTAAGGGGATAACAAGTTACAATTTGATCTGGACATTGAAACTGTAGTCAAAAATTTGCACTGCAAACTAGGCTTTCTTTATAGAGCAAAGCAGATGCTAAGTGATCTTAGTAAAAAAAAAAACTGCTGCCACCTCCCTTTTCAAGCCTATCCCCATTATATGCCTCAGCAATATTCACAAATCTCAACTCTTCCACCAAACACAAATGGGAAAGCACCTACAACAAAATTAGCAAATTTGCTTGCAGCCTCCCAAACTACTCCCACCACTGCACTGCTCTCAATACCCTAAACTGACTTGAACTTCTTCAGCACATAACCCTCTCCCAGCTACTCATAGCACCCAAAATACTTAACCATCCACATAAAATACTCTCACTGTCAACCCTCATCCAGTGCCATGTACAAAATAGAACCCAAAGATCCTTAGAACTAAATCTAACATTTGATAATAAACCAAATAATTTGTGACTTGCTATTTTCTGTTGCCATCTCCAAAGCATGGAATGAACTTCCAAACCACTTCATGCTTGTAATTAAGCTGCAATAATTCAGTTCCAGTGTAAAATATCTCCTGGCAATTAATAAACTATGGGTCTATGTTATATCATCGAACGCTTAAAAAAGCGAACTCTGATTGATCAACCTAATTTAAGTGAAAGCTTACAATCTCGAACTGTCAGATCAGCGATTTTTTTCCCTGGGAAAAAAATCGCTGATCCAAAACACATACACACAACACAAGCACACCAGACAAACAGAAATCCACACACATACACCTAAAATCTGATACCTAACCCTACACTAAACTATGCACACACCATTAACTACCCACTTACCTTAACCCAAACCCTAACCCTAAGGTCCGTCACTATCGCACACTCTCCTCACCCACTCCCTAACCCTAACTCACTTAAATCCGCCCTAACCCTCATGTCCACTCAATTGCACACACACACACACACCTAACCCAAGCCCTAACCCTAACTCACCTAAATCACCCTAACACTCACATCCACACAATCGCACACTTATCTGAATCCGAACGGTAACTTTCCACCATAACACTGAAAATACTAAAGCAACAGAAACGGACAACCAAATTCTTTCCCTAGGAAAAAATTTGAGTTTCTGCTACTTCGATATTTTGCAGTTTCGCAAAAATAAGTTTGATCAATCAGCGTTTGCTTTTTTAAGCATTCGACGATATAATATAGACCCTAAACCATGCATTTGTACTATACCTGTGGCTTGAATATGCAATCCTAACTCAGTCCACTATGGATAATATACAAAAGTATTAAAATTGCATGTTTGATTTTACTCACAATATCTTGAAAACCTACATTTCCTTAATCTGATGTGCCTTGTAAATAATGTTTGCTGACTCTTTGCTCTGAACTACTTTGCAAACAATGTTTGTTGACTGCTTTTTTTTTCTTTTTAATTGTAAACAATATATCTCAATCCTTCCTTTAGAGATTTTCTTCTGGGCCTTTGCTGAAAATGGACATTTCATTTTCTATACAGACTTTCCTGGTAAATGAAAGCAAATAAATATTAAATAAGTAAAGAAATATTAGTGAATTCAGTCCTCTGTCCTGCCAGCTATAATGATATAAAAGAACTATTGTCCAAGCAGGGAATCAAATAGTAGGCAAAATACAGTCAGCCTGATGGTTTTCACTGTAATTACACTTACTGAAAATGGAAATATTTTGTCATCTTTTGAAGTGTACTGCCCTTAGTTTAGGGGGAAAAGATGACATATTCTACCAAATTTTGTAGCAACACTGAAACATGTAACAGTAAAGCTACCAAAATCTCTGGCAATTAACACAGAGGGTTAAGGCTAAGGCAGTGTTTGATAGTTCCTGTGGTAGAGAGTTTGATTCTGTCAGCCCTCATTTGCCTGCAGTGTGAGCAGCAAATCACTTAAGTTTGTAATATATAGTAGGCTAATGACCAGAATAATCTTTATAAAATTAGCTAAGCAACCCAACCAATTGTGCCACCTTGTAGCATGTGCATATTAATTGGGCGGGGGGTTTGTTAGGAGTGGAATGTTAGTTAGGAGGTTGCTAAAAAGTTATGTGGGTGGACATGTTTGTTAGAGAATGTTTACTGTTCGCCTTTGTCTATAACAGACATGGGCGATAGCCCAGGGATAAATTTATGATTACACATTTAGTGTTAGTTTGGGAATGTTCACTGTCAATCTCTTTCTATAAGAGACATGGTGGCCAGCCCAGGGATGAATTTAAGATTTCCCATCCAATGGTCAAGGCTACATTTTAATAGGGTTAGAGATGGACTCTGCTTCACATGATTGGGATGCCCCTGAAAAAGAACTTGTCAAACCTGCTTAACAGCAAAATACTATTAAAATACAAACCTTATTTTATTGTCATTAAGTGGCAAAAACTAGTGGAGAATGAAATCATGGTTTTGAAACTAACTGTTAAGGAGAAAAAAACTGCTAACACTAATGCAAATGAACCTCCATAAGGAAGTAAAAGGGACTAAGTGTGTAGTTGTTCAGCTGCAGTTGTTTTTTCACCATATTCAACAAATACACATGCTGAATACATCTGAAATCCATGCCTTCTAACCTACATCAACACTGACAGAGAAACGGAATGAATGGAATATGTGCAGTGCCATTATTGTAGGATAGCAAGATCATTTTAAATTATAAACTGCTTTAAAAAAACACTTCAAGGTCCATTAAAGCAGCTCATGAACTTCGACTTACCTCTGAAGCCAAAAATAATTATAAATCCTTATTTACTTATGTTGTAAAACTAAAAGAAAAAAAAACCCTACATTGCTCAGTACTTATTCATAAAGACCCATCATATTCTGAATGAAGAGACATGGGGGGATGCAAGAAACCCTACATAATAATTTTTGCCATGTGTGTGTCGCAGAGCGATGAGCACACTGGCATGACAAGTTTTAGATTCAGCGCCATGCAGTGGCGCACACTAACATGCAAATATGGAAAATTCTATGGCATGCACATTACAGCATAAGTTGTTGAATTTTATGCTAATGAAGCAAATCAACACAGTGGAATGAGTCAACAACCTCTAAAGTAACCATGGAGACTCTGTATTCATTTTTGCCATGTATTAGGAAACTTTCTGAATAGAGCCACGGAAAGGAGTCTACACGGAAGCAAGAGCAAGTAAAAGCTCTTAAATTATGTACAGATCTAACCTCAACATGTAACCCCACACATATTATGACCTAATTCCACAATGTGGATGCTAGAGCTTCACATTTACAAAATAATAAATAAAAACATTTGTAAGAACCATGACATAAATGCACCTTTGCTCCCCCATCTCCAAACGAAAATGTAAGTGCATGTAATACAGGCTGCTACAATGTTTGAACATCCTGAAATATAGAGTATTATATTGTACTGTAAGCATATGTAGTATGTAGCCGATATATGGGCAAAGGAAAAGGCTCCCTTGTGTTTACAACATTGTGCTCCTGTGTAATTTCTCCACTGATATGGCTACTAACCGTGTAGATTCCAGGCTGTCAGCATGGTTAAGATGCAAATTAGGTAAAAACTAATTGGTATTGCTGAATCCCAAAAAAAAGTAACCCTGTAGGGATGTTCACTCCATGTAGGCACTTCCATAGTTTTTTTGTCTTCAATGGATGTCAACAGTGAGTGATGACATCAGAGGAATTTGTTAGGTTACACTTTCAAAGTTGTACAGGCCAAACTGTGGAGGGTGAAGGTGCATGTCAGCTATGCAGAAATCACAGGTTGTATTCATCCTTGGAATTTTGTTGTAAAATGTGTCTTCTCTGTCCATTTTGATTAATTTTCATACGTGTTTTAATGTCCTGGTTTGCGCAATCATGTGCATATGGAGGATTGAATGTCAGCTTTGCTTATCTTACCAATAATCCTGTGGCACCATGTGTATGTGCATGGCTAGACTACAGAAGTTCCAGTGTTCAAGTACAGAGTAGGCAAACATTTCTTTTACTACTGAATGTTTGCAAGATATCACAGGAAAGGGGAAAAGTAATTACAATTTTGTGATGCTTGCTTTATTTATGAAAAAAATGAGAGGGGGTGCAGATGGGTGCATGGAGGTGTACCCAGTGCAATGATAAGCAAGCAGCAGGTGTGTGTAATAGATGCTAATTACACTATAAGCAGGTGCACTCCTTTTCTGTGAACCAATCAGACACAGTGCAGCTATTTTAAATGCTATAAAGCATCCATGTAACATTCATTCTTGTTTTCCTAAACACTGCAATACCATTGGAGTACAGACAAGGAAATTTTATCTGACACAGAGCTAGGGTCTGCTTCTGCTATTTTACATCTGCATGTGCTAGAGGCTGAAGTCAGTGCTGCTGGTACTAATGACAATAGGCCTAGGCTGAAAAGGCAAAGAGTGTTCAGGACCAGGGTAACTTATCAGATGCTACATGAGCTGGAGATTGTACAGCACTACAGGCTGGATGGAGACACCTCACAAGAACTCTGTGAGCTCTGCCACCCTTAACTCAGAGCCAGAACCAATTGAGGGGAATGCATCCCAATGGAAACTAAGGAATGTGTAGCCCTTAGAATATGAGCTACAGGTATTTTTCAAAGACCAACTGGGGACATAATGGGTATGTCACAGGCATCAGCATCCAGGATCCTCTGCCAGTTCCTGGATGCTATGCTATGCTCATAAATGCCACTGAGCACATATGTTTTCCCTGTAGTTCTGAGTGGAGAGCCAGCAATGTGCAATAGGTCTACTCCAAAGCACACTACCCTGAAGTTCAAGGTGCCATAGATTGCACTCATGTACACATCAAGGCACCACCTGGTGAACAGGGTAAAATCTACATTAACAACAAGGGACACCACTCCATCATCTGCCAAGTCATGTGCAATCCCAGGGAATAATCTTGAATGTGTGTGCTGGCAACCCTGCAAGTTATCATAACTCCCATATCTGGCACACATCACAGCTGTATCAGATGTTTGCTAGGGGGAACATCCTACAGGGCCATTTACTTGGGGATGCTGACAATGCACTGGAACTGTGTATGATGACACCCATCAGAAGTGCACACACACTCACAGAAGAATGCATTAATGAGGCATACACCCAAACCAAAAACATCATAGAGCATGTGTTTGCACTGTTGAAGTCATGGTTCTGGTGATTAGATACATCTGGTGGAGCTCTGCAGTATAATCCAGAGACATGTTCACAAGTCTTCATGGCATGTGCTATGCTAAATAATCTGATCCTGTGGAAACAGCTGCAGCAAGATCAGCTAGAGGAAGGGACACAGATCCCCCCACCAACACCTGTGTCACCACAGCCACAGTCAGAGGAGGGCTCAGTGGAGGAACCACCAGCTGCTGTATCTGCAGATAGATGTTGGTGTGCTCAGTATGCTCTTGCTTTGGCTAAAAGACAACACATAGCACATTCACTGACCTGCCCAATACCTTTTTCTGACTTGTACACCTAGTAAAATTGATGCCTTGAAATTCACACAATCTGTACCTCCACATGGACTGGATGTGCACTCCTTGCATCAGACAGCATCAGCCCTGCACTGAAAATGTGTCCACTGTTGTATTTGCAAGGTAAGTCCTGAACCTAAAGTGTAGTTTTTTTAATAAAATTATGGCACGCCCCAGTATTTAGTAGGTTGTAACAGTAATAAATAGAGCCATGGACTTGTGCAGAAAGTACTTTAACATGTGACAGCAGGGAGACCTTTACTCTAGTCATATGTGTCCATTAGTAAGTACTAGGCCTCAGGGATGAAAGATTCATACAGTCCTACTTCTGAAGTATACTAATGCTCACTACATGGCCTTATTTTTGCACCATACCTTTGTGCTGCAAAATCTGTAAAGACAGAAGTTAGACAGTACTGATACACATTGCAGTCTCTGACTTCACAACCCTTCCCAAGATCAAACAACAGGCAGGAAGCAGAACAAGGAGAGTAACATGACCATCATATCCTTGCTTGTGCCATAGCAGTATCAACTTTACTTACCCACAGAAGTACAGGCTATGCTTGTTTTTGACATAACAGTACATGAGCTCCCCCCTAAGAGCAGTGTAGCCTTGTTTGTGCCTTAACAGTAACTCAGCAATGGTCCCCCCAAATGAACAGTATATAGTTCTTTGTGCCATCCCACCTGGCCTTCACTTGCTGGCAAATGCATATCATATAACTCCCAGTTAATATCCGCACATATTTTAAGGCCAACGATATTGAATGCCTTACACACTTGAATGTCAGACAGTACTGTTCAGATAACTGATGAAATACCAAGAAACACAGGCAAGTAAGACAAAGCTGTACACTTGCAAACAGAATCTTAACAGGTTGTGTGATCAGTAAGTGTACTACATCCAAATGTAATAAAGAGGGTTAAAAGTACAAGTCACACCTGAAGAGCTCATAGCAGTGCACATCCTGATGCATTTGTTTGTGTGAACAATGACTTCAGTTCTTTGCTACAAAGCTGTTTGCATGGCAATGAGTACTAAGACATCCATCATGTTTAGTAAATCTGCAGTGGTATGAGAGTTCATATCATGAACTATGTGGAAATATCTGGCATGAAACATCCTTTTGTAGTGTGTATGTCATACCCTGCTTTTGCTCAGTCCACGTATGTTTCCCTTTCCATTTATTTTCACAATTTACTTTTTTTTCACCACTGTTTTCATGATGTGCTGCACACCACAAACAAACGATGCAGGTTTGGCTGTGCTTATGTGGCTTGGGCAAAGTGCAGCATTGCTAATACTGGACCACCTAAGAAGCAAACAGCCAGACATAGAAACTGGATACATTGAATAAATGCTTTTGGCCAGCATGAAAACCCAGCATGGAGTAGCTGTCACATATGAGCATTGCGGCTCGCATTTGTGCACTGGTTACCTACATGCAAGCAGCTGTATCTCACATGTGTGTACACTTAGTTAACTATAGTGTAAATCTGCCAAATGCATACCTTTCAACTGTATAGATATTTGTAGAATGCCTTGATTGTTGCATTACAATTTTGCCCTGATCCTGATAAACAGTTTGTTTTCTGGCAAATAATTTGAAAATACTTGACTATTTAAGCCAGAAAACAATGACATACATTCGAATTTCAAAACTCCTACCCTTCAGACAATTCACATTAATGCAAAACATGTTAGTCTATCAACTATATTAGTTTGTAAGACTAGTATGTAAAACGTGTCCCTATGTTTGGTCTTTTTTCATCCTGATATGTATGGCTTTGTCCAGATTCCCTGCTATTAACAGGTTGAGAGGTATGGCCCAATGTGCTTTGGAAATGTATATATGATGCTGTTTGATTTCAGTCCATGCGTTGGCAACACAGCCACAAGGATTACAACCCTGGGGTCTCAATTCATATTTTACCACACATATATCAACCATATGGCAAAGTGTTATTTATAATGTTGTGTGCTCCCTCATGGACAGTGGCAGTTGGTGGTGGTCACAACCATGCTCTGCTAAACTCAAACACCCAAATATGCTCAGTAAGCATATTTGCATTGCTATACAGCTAAGCTTCTAAGCAGCCTAATAGGCTATTAGCTTTATATGATGCTATGACCCTATGGGCCTATGCAGGCCTCCCAAGCTATCTCCCACAGGGCCTACTAATGTCATGTATTATAAGTCCATCTGCACTCCTGTGTAACTCAGACTTGTTCCTTGGCATGTGCATTAAATACTGTGTTCTGTAGTCTGTGCACTTAGGTATAGGTTCTAATCTCACTGCAGTCAACTGGGTGTGTGTGACTCTAGGCAGCAGAGTATAAGCGGTGTCCCTCAGTTACCTCTCCAATGGTATGGCTGGCCATTTTTTTAATAGCTGCTCATCCCTACACAGTCATCCCATACTGGCCTCTCAAGCTGTTGTTCCCCACAGAGCCTGCTGATGTCATCTACTATAAGTCCACCTGCAAACAAGTAAAATAGAAGTCACTGAAACCACGAGCAGCTGGTAATTAAGTGGTTTAATAGACTCAAACAACTTTTAAAATGACTAGTAAAAACTTTCGCCTTAAACAAGGCTTCTTCAGGCATAGCAAACAAAAAAATACCATCGACCATTTATATAATAGCAAAGTGGGTCACATGATGACAACCAGGCTCATTTGTGTTTCTTTTTCAATAATTGCTTTAAAGATATATAGCAATTCAAACCATGTAAAATATGTGCCCTTAAGCATAAAATCCAATTAAATTTTTCCTTTTCAGTAAAATCAATAATATTACCCCCATGTATATTCTTGTCAATTACTCTTAGAACAGAAAATGTAAAACTAAGTCCAGAGCCATTGTCAATAAAAAATGTTTATATAGTGTATTTGTAACAATTTCCCTTTTAATCTCAGACAGATAAATATTTTACTCATCCAGTTTCTAACAAGACCTTTAGACTTAATGCATATGGTAATTGTGAAACTAGAAATGTTATCTATTTGTCTAGCTTGGTTGCATGTCAAGCATATTATGTGGGCAAAATGAACCAGAGGTTAAAAGATCATATCTGGAACCACCTGTCTAAGAGCACCCTATCAACCCCCATGTGTGATACTTCACCAGCACTTTGGCTACAGACAGATTCAACAGGCACTGAAACTGCAGCCGTTACACTCCCCTGATCAATGTCCTCATCCTCAATGTGTCCAATCTCTCTGGCATTAGTGGACTGAGTAGCAGTAGTCTACTGTCTGTGTCCGGGGAAAATGGAGGGGGTCACTGGATGTCAACCTCTGTGCCTCAGTTTGGCCAACATCATCATCAGTGTCTGTGGAGACATTGGCATCAGGTGTCAGAGTACCTTCACTCCAACTGTCATGATCACCTGTGATAAAAATGGAGAAACACAGGAATACATTAATGCCTGCACTACTATGCTGCAATATATGCTAAAAAAGTACACTGCTGTCACTAATACAGACAGTACAGCAATACACTCAACAGGCCTGAGAGGACACATTATGAGATATCTTGAAATTTATCTACAACACTGATATAAATGTATTAGGCTTATCATTGGCAGGAGGCCTGCGTCTCTGTATTCCTGATGGTCCTGAAATAAGTAAAGCAAGAGGTAATGGCAACATCATCACATTTAACAGTAATACAGGGGGTAAAACATTTATCTGCAGTACCTCAAACGTCAACAGAAATGTGGCTGACAACTTCAAATTAAGCTTCTAACTGTAGCAATCCTAAATCCACCCATCCAACAAACAACTGACACAGACATATACATTTTTGAAGTTAGTGCACTATGCCACAGTATTCTAATTATCATCTAATGAAATATGCCTTCTTCTCCTGGAATGTAGGATTTGTGCCCACATCTAGAACATAATGTGCCATGGATTGGTAGGAGCTGTCCTGGGTGGCTATGTTTGCCAGGACTTCCTCAGTGGCAGTGTGAGGGGTTCTGCAGCAGGGCCTCCACCTGTGACTTGATGATCATGTCCCACTGCAGCTGCACACCTACATACAGCTGCAACCATGTCTGTTTCTCTGTGCCACACCTGCTCATGTGTAAGATTGTGTCACCCAACAGTGTTAATGTTGGCCACTAATTCATCCCAGAGGGCTGTACGCTCAGCCATATCGGCTTGCCCCTGGACAGGAGCACAGCAACATGTTGCCTTAAGGCATCAATTATCAGATTATTCTCTGCATCTGTAAATGGGAGCAAATGATGAGCAGACATATTGTGTCCTACAAGACAAACAAATGGTAATACTTGAGGATCACATAACTACAAATTAACTGTTTACCAATAAAGCAGTAAAGAAAAGCTGCCACTATTTCCCCCTGGACAGACATGAAAGATGCTGCATATTTCTACAAATAGCAAGATGGAGGTTACAAAACAAGGAGACTAACAAGAGAAACATATCCTTGTGTGTGCTATAGCAGTAAATATAATATGCTCACCCACCCAAAATAACAGTGCAGTCTAGTGAGTGCCCTAGCACTAACTCATCTTTGCCCTCCCCCCCCCAAACAAAATGACAGGCTAAAGACCCATTGTGCTAACAAAACATTTTTGAAATGCTAAAAGTGCTATCAAAGGACCTATCCATGTAACATGTGTACATATTTATAACACAGCATTCCCTTTTCAGGTATTCTCTGTGATATATACCTGTGACATGACTTGACATCTCAGGCCATGTCATCATTACACTTATAAGTAATGCATGCAGATTAAAATGTGAAAACCATTACTTCAAATTTATTCTTAACTACATTCCAGCATATGCATCATGGAGGTAACAAAATTGGAACATACCTGCTGGAGTGTAATACTCCTCTGTAGAAAAATACTGTGAAGAAATATGGTTGTCTTAGTGAGTTGAACAATGTACTAACTCTCCTCAACATCAATTTAGCTAGCTACTCATTTGCCTTTTTATAATGGAGTAGATTATTAATGGAGTGCATCTGTCCTACTCTGTGCTCCACAGATGCTAATTACTGCATAAGCGGGTGAATTGCATGCTAATCAACCATCTTCTGAAGCTATTCAACAAGATATAAAGCATCCAAGCAGACTCCATGCTGTTTTTTCCTAAGGATGTCACAAAGTCTGGAGTACAAACAGCACTGGCCAGGTAAGTCCTGACAAATTGTACTGTAATGCATAATAGTAGTATGACATGTACTTGAATTTCCTCATGTGGTACAGTAAGCAGGTAAAAGCTGGGAGATGTGTCCAGAAAGTCAAGTAACATGTGACAGCAGAGATTTATTTCACTTGTATGTGTCCATTAGTCCATTTGAAAGTAGTAGTCTTCAGCCATGCAAAATTCACACATTCATAACTCTCCAAAGTGCTGGTGTTCAATGCGTGGCCTCAGTTTAGCATCATATATTTGCAATGGAATATGTTTAAGTTGTACCATAACATGATTTCAGCATGACCCACCTCCTGGTAAGAATAGTGTACCCTTGCATGTGCCATAACCTGTGCTCCCACCACCAAAAGAGCAGTGTATGCTTGTTTGTGCCTGGTCTTCATTTGCTGACAATTCCATATCATACTATTCCCAGTTAATATACACACACAATGAAAAGTAAATGATGTAGACTGGCTTTCACAATGCATATCTCTGAATATTGGTCAGATAACTGCTAAATGGGCAAGCAACGCAGACTATTATAATTTCAAGCAATAGTCATATCAGGTTTTGTGTTCACTAAGTGCAGTACATCCAAATCTGTTTCATATAATACATGTATAAATAACAGCTGATGGCTTGATATCATTACAGTAAGTTACACTGTGGAAGAGTGTTCTGTAATGGATAACTTAAAGTTGTTTGCTGACAAGCTGTGTGCTGCATTGAAGTGAGACTGGAAAACCAGACCTCTGCAGAGATACCTCCTGTGTAGTAACAAACCGTGTTTCCCATTTTGCTTTCATCTTCTGTCTTACTTTAGGGGGTGAAAGAGGGTGAATTGTGGCATGCATTGTTTGTGCAATGTGCCACTAAGCACAAACAGGTTTGGCTTTGCTAATCAGCTTTGTGTGTAGAGCAGCACTGTGCAAAATGGATGGCTGGACCATTCTGGTAACAGACATAACCCAGGCAGCCAAAAATAGAAACCGGAAGAGCTGTAGTAATTGGTTGTTTTGGACCATTTCTAGCTCTTTTGTAGTTCCCTGTTTAAAATCCGCATTTGCATGGCTTTGCGCATAGCGCAGCACCAGTTAAACAAGGTTAAACTTCTTCTGGCTCCGCCAAGTCTGCTCTTCAAATTTTCCCTTAAGGAAGCTCTACTCTTAGTATAATCAGACTACTCGCTATATTATAAGCCTAGCACTTGTTCTCAAAACTTCTCTACTAAGTAAGCACTCTCGTACTAAGTAAGCACTACATCCACCTACCACCCCTGTGAATATCCACTTCCCTTAAAGGCACAACACTCCCTTATACTGTTCTAGCATTTCGAGTGGTAGATTGCTGGCATCCTCTCCAGTTCAACTGGTTAATCTGGGTATCTTGAGACAATGCTACAATTGTCTCATGTACACAGACAACCCACTCCTCCTCCCAACAAACACAAATACATGTGAGAGATGCAACTATATAGCCAAACTGGAGGCTAAACTCTCTCAACTTAGGGCTGGCATGACCAGACAGGAGGAGATGGTAACCACACACACAACAAACCCAGTCCCACATAGACCTACCACAACTGCAAACCAATTACATAAAAACACAAAGACATACTCGGAGGATCTAATAGAAAACTTACCAAAACAACAGAGGCTCCCAAAGCAGACATCCAAAAATCCACCACCTCAAAACAAAACACATGCAACACATACTTCAATAAATCAGTGTGTCAACCAATCACAGCCCTTAAGGTCAAACACCATGCCTGATACACTAGTAATAGGTGACTCTATAGTCAGACACACTGATGTCCCGCTTACCAGGCTGAACAAGGAGAGGGTGACTGTGAGCTGCCTATCATGAGCTAGGATCCGCCACATAACACACGCACTCAGGTCACTCCAAAGCAAGTACAAATATGACTCCGTCATTGTCCATGCTGGCGTGAATGACCTGAGACATACCTCCCTGGACTACATGAAAAGAGACATAGAGGAGTTCTCTGATTATGTAGCCCAGGCTGGTATGACCCTGACCCTGAGCAGCATCTTGCCCTCACCAAGAATGATGCCACAATACAAAGACAAGATGATCAGCTTTAATAATTGGCTCAAGTACTGGTGTCATTTTAAGGGGATCCAATGTCTGTCTGCCTGGGATGACATGTTGGACAAGCCACGCTGCTTCGCAAGGGACGGCTTGCACCTATCACCACTGGGCTTCTGGATATTGGCCAAGGCCAACCCCCATAGTGCCTTTTTTTAGGCAAGGTTCAAAAGACAAACCCACCTCCTTAGGAAACAAAAATGAAAAAAAACTAAGGGTAATGCTGCTCAATGCCAGAAGTCTAAATCTCAAGATGCAGGCACTCGATGCACTCCTCAGTATGGAGAACATCGACGTCTGTGCAGTAACTGAAATCTGGTTCAAGGCTCCTGAGAGCACCCCAGCGCTTTCAAGTTATACCTCGTATCATGCTTTTCGGCCCCAAAACCTGGGCCAAACCACAAAGGGAGGGGAGTGTCCATATTCATCAATGACACCCACACCTCCAGGTTAGTAGCAACACATGAAGCATCAGAGACCATACAGGTGCAACTAACCATAGGCAAAACTGCTATACAACTGGTAGCATGTTACAGACCACCCTTCCAATCTCAGGAGCCCCACTCAGCCTTCCTGAAGACATTGGAGGATATAAATGTATCACAAAATACCATCATACTGGGAGACTTCAACTACCCAAACATAGATTGGGTACATTATTCTAGCCCTAACACCCTAGCCCAAAGGTTCCTGGAATTCATAAATTCAAATGCACTGGAACAACTAGTCACCTCTCCCACTAGGGGAGATAATATACTAGACCTGATCATCACAAACATGGGGACAAAATGCTCCACACCGGAGGTATACCCCTCACTAGTGAGATCTGACCACAAACTAATCACCCTGGATATACATATCCCACCTCCACCCCCAGCACAAAAGACCACAGTGAAAAACTTCTCAAAAGCAGACTTCCACTCTTCTTAAGACTGAGATGGTATCCTTTAAGCCCACTGGGCCAGTGGATACCACATCCCACAATGCCGAATCCTTCACAAATGCTTTCTATGGACATCTCCAAGAATGCATGGATCATGCAATTCCAAATAAATCCAAGTCCCTCTCCACCAAAGACAAGCATCCTGTCTGGTGGACCTCAGCCATTAACAAATTGTATAACAAAAGAAGGAAGCTACTGCACGACAGAGCAAAATCCCATAAAGGGAAGACATCTCTGATCAACATTAGCAGAAAACTACATTCTCTCATAAAAACATCCAAGGCCAACTTTGAGAGAAAAATCGCTAAGGACACTAAAGATAACCACAAAGCCTTCTTCAACTATGTTAGAAACCTGGGCAGAAACCCTCAGATATGCTCAGAGTTAGTTCACAACAACAAAAAATACACTGAACCCACAGATATTGCCAACATTCTGGCTGACAGGTTCAGTGCAAATGTTTCCCCTCCCTCACCCCCAAAAGAGGAAATACTTATCCCAGCTGAATGTAATCTCCCTGTCATCTCAGATGTCCAAGTGAGAACCACCCTCAACAAAGCTAAAAACACAGCATCAATGGGACCTGACGGTATCCCGGGTTGCATGCTACGTGAACTCCAAGAGGAGCTAAACCCGCACATAAAAATGCTAGTTAACCTTAGCCTTACTACAGGATATGTACCTGAACACTGGTGTACAGCAACAGTGGTCCCATTCCACAAAGGGGGTACCTGTACAGACCCTGGGAACTACCTCCCCATAAGCTTAACCAGCCTGGTCTGCAAAGCTATGGAAAGAATCATTATGGAACTCATAAACAGAGACATAGGGGACCTACAGACACTTGACTCCACCCAGTTCGGCTTTGTAAAGGGCAGATCCTGCCTTTTGAACCTGGTTGACTTTTTTGAAACAGTCACTAGAGCCATTGATGAGGGCAAAGCAGTCCATGCAGCCTACCTGGACTTGGCTAAGGCCTTCGACACAATACCCCACTCAGGCATCATAGATAAGCTCACCAGCTTAAACGTAAACCCTTATGTCACTAGATGGGTTGCAAACTGGCTAAAGGACAGAACCCATAAAGTTAAAATCGCTGGAGCAATGTCAGACTCAAAGCCAGTCACAAGTGGTGTCCCACAAGGATCTGTCCTGGGACCCCTCTTGTTCGGCATTTATGTCTCAGATGTTAAAGCAAACATGGGAGTGTTGTGGCTGACAAAGTTCGCAGATGACTGCAAACTAGGCGCCATAGTCGATACACCAGCAGACACATAGATCCTACAAAAAGGCCTCACAGAAATGGACAACTGGTGCCGGAGTCACGGCCTTAAACTAAATGCCAAAAAATGTATAGTCATCCCCTTTGGGAAAAACAAAGTACCCACAAATTATCACATAGACAGCAACCCACTGAGTACTGAAAAAGTAATCAGAGACCTAGGGACCCAAGTCGACAGCGACCTCTCATTTGACACCCATGTTGCCAAAGTGGTTAGAAAAACATTCTACCATGAACACCTCATCATGAAGGGATTCACATCCAGATCCAAGGATGTCATTGTACCCCTCTACTCCTCCCTCATCAGACCCATGATTGAGTACAATGCCCCATTTGGTATGTACCTCACCCGGCATTTGCAACAACTGGAGAGACCACAAAAGTACCTCACCAAGAGGATCAAGGGTCTCCAACATATGTCTTATTCTGCCAGACTAAAGAAACTCCAGCTCTATTCAGTAGCATACCGCCTGCTCAGAGGTGATCTCTGCCTGACGTACAAGGCCATGTCCAATCAGGATCTGATGGACAGGCTCCACCTCAAAAAATCCAAATCCATCAGGACCACAAGAGATAAAGACTTAAACCTTGGCACAAGTATGAATAGGACATGCTGGAGGGATAGATTCATAACCCAGAGGCTTCCTATGCTTTGGAACAAAATCCCAGTTCATGTTAGGCAGAGCCCCTCACTGACTCTCTTCAAGAGAAATCTTGATGAGTGGATGGGAGATCGTAAGTTTACCCTAGGGGTCACATCTGTGTCACTGCTAGACAGGGGCACAGTAAACTAATTCTATTATATAAGGGGGCCTTGATTGTGTCACTACTAGACAGAGGCACAGTATTCTAAATCTATTCTGTGCATTTTTGTGCATTTTTGTACCATTTCATGGGGTGGCGAAAGCCACATCACTATGGCTAGGCTTACAAATACCCCAGGGCAGATAGCCTAGTACTAAACTATGAAACTATGAAACTATGGATGCTTTCTAGTAGTGTAATTGGGCATCACACAAACCCGCTAAGTGCCATTGAGCTGAGGTCAACAGCGAGAACTTTACAATGAATACTAATTTAAGGGATATTATGTAACTTACTCTGTGGTAGCAGGTGTCTAGTCTAGGTCTGAAGTTTAAATATTCCTGGATTCAAGTACAAGGTGCGCAGTCTTTGTTTTACTGTTGTGACATTGCAGTATTTAGCTATGAAACTGACATATAGACAAAGGGTTTCCTAACATTCATGTGGCAAAAGCTGTCAGTGCAGAACTACCATCCATATGGTCCAGGGTTCAAATACAGTGTATGTCATTTAATGTTGTACCAATTCACATTATAGTCGCTCTCACTTATAGTAGGTGAGCTAGTGTCAGTTATATAACTTATATAACTTATATATGACTTAGGGCTGATGCAGTAATATTGTGTCAGTTATGTGGTTATTTATTAATCTATGTATTGTCTAGTTAATAACAAAGGTATGAGTGTGGGTATAATGTGTAATATGTGCAGGCAAGGATATTCCTGCTATGTGGCTTGGCATGCCCTTCCCATTGAATCAACACAGTCACAGAATTGCCTTTATCTCAAATAACATAAAAATTGCATTACTTATCAAACTTTTGCATCGCTTACCATTGCACAAACATGTTGCACCCTTTCCACCCTGCTTGTGTGATGGCAAGTGAAGCACAACTTTTTCAAATGTTGCCAAATCAGAAAGTACACCCTCAGAGTAAACGCGAATATGTGCAATTGGAAGTAAAATATCATTCTACATGCGGCATGCTCTGTGACAGACATGTAAGGAATTTCTGGTGAGGGTTTGAAATTTAGGCTTAATGGTGGGGTATCCAGGAGTCCATAGTGTTTGTTGGTCACCTGGTGAATTAACATGGACACTGGTTCCAGCAGCAGCACTATCATGGCCCACAATCAAGGACAGAGGCATGGAATAGTCTGCTTGGGCTCTGTCCAGTGCTAATGGTATCCTCCACACTGGTGAACAGCATAGGAACCACTACCAAGACATCAGGATCAGGAAAAGGGATACCTCTTAGTCTTAAAACATGAATCAGCCAGAATGGTATAGCCATTGAATGAGTATTTTTGTAGATTTTTTTTTAATAGGTGGGTTTCTTGTAAAAAGATGATCTGGGCTTTATGCATTTTGATATATTTAAGCAAACCAGCTCTTTTGACATTATTGTTCAAACCACTAATATTTAATGATAAACATTAATAAGCCATTGACTATAATGTGTATGTTATTACTAACTGAAAGACCTTTCTTCCATGTTGACTTGAAATCTACTGAAAACTTACTTATCATGGATGCATAATGTGTATTAAGCACTACTTTCAAAAACCCAAAACTATTTACAAACACATACATGAAACAAAGTTTCTGGTTTAGTTAAAAACTTAACTAAACCATCCATCCAACACCTCTCCAATATCAAACAACATAAATTATCTATATCTTATAGGTTCGTAGGTTCATAGGTAGGTACTAGGCTATCGGCCCAAGGGCCTAAGTAAGCTTAGCCAACAAGGCTCTCTGGCTTACGCCACCCAAGAAAGTTATTTTCTTGTGCCCCTGTCAAGCAGAGCCACTGAAGTGATCCCTGTGGTGTATTTCCTATTTCCCATCCACTCATCAAGATTTTTCTTGAAGAGTACTAATGAGGAACTTTGCTTGACATAGATGGGTAGCTTGTTCCAGAGTATGGCAAGTCTCTGGGACAGGAATCTATCCCTCCAGCATGTCCTGTTTATTGTGGTAACAAGGTTTAGGTCCCTAGAGCATGTAGCTCAGAGGGATTGGGATTTCTTTAGGTGTAGCATGTCCAACAGCTCTGGGTTTGACATAGCTTTATATATTAGGCAGATATCACCTCAGAGTAGGCAATATACTATGGAGTAAAGCTGGAGATTTTTCAGACAGTCGGTGTAGGGCATCTGTTTGAGGCCAGTAATCCTCTTTGTGAGGTACTTCTGTGGCCTTTCCAGCTGCTGCAGATGTCTTTTGAGGTACATTCCAAAAGGGGCATTGTACTCTATAATGGGTATAATGAGTGTTGAGTAGTGGGAAACAATGACCTCTTTTTTCCTGGATGAGAACCCTTTTGTGATGAGGTGTGCCATGTAGAAGGATTTCCTGACTACTGTGCCAATGTGATTATCAAAGGAGAGACTACTGTCCACCTGGGTCCCAAGGTCTCTTATCACACATTCGGCATTAAGTAGACTGGCACTTATGTGGTAGTTCATGAGTACAGAGTTTTTACCAAAGGGGGTAACAATGCACTTTTTGGCATTGAGCTTGTGGCCATGGCTCTGACACCAGGAATCTGTCTCAGTGAGGCCCTTCTGTAGGATGTCCACATCATTTAGGGACTTGACTATGACTCCTAGTTTGCAGTCATCTGCAAACTTCATTAGCCAAAGGCCTTCTGTTTTAGCCTGTACTTCAGAGAAGCAAATACCAAACAGGAGAGGTCCCAAGAGTGAACCCTGTGGTACTCCACTTGTCACTGGTTTGAAGTCAGATTTGGAGTCTGCAACTTTTACATTGTGGGTACTGTCAGTGAGCCAGTTGGCAATTCATCTTGTGACATAAGGATTTATACCTATTTTAGTGAGTTTAGCTATAATTCTAGAATGGAGGATGGTGTCAAAAGCCTTGGCAAGGTGAAGATAGGCTGTGTGAACCACCTTACCCTTGTCTACGGCTTTGGTGACTGCCTCAAAAAAGTCGATCAGGTTCAGGAGGCATGATCTGGGGTCCAGAGTTTGGAGGTTACTATTGTCTTTGTTTATGAGTTCAATGATGATATGTTCCATGGCCTTACAGACCAGGCTCGTCAGGCTAATAGGAGCAATAGTTCCCGGGAACAGTGGTGGCTCACCCTTTGCGGAGTGGGATAACTCTTGCTGTGCACCATTCAGTGGGCACAAAACATGATGTGAGGCTATGGTTAAACATGGTGCTTAGGTGGGGAGCCAGTTCTTTCTGAAGTTTGTGTAAAACGCAGCCTGGGATGTTGTCCCATCCCATGGATGCTGTGATTTTGGCTTTAGAGAGTGCAGCTTTTACCTGAGTAGTTGTGATTACAAGGATTCTGCATTCCTCCTGTATAGATATGGGCCATTTAGGGGGTGAGTGGGGGTAAAGTTTCAGTGAACCTATCTATCAGGATGTTGGCAATATCAGTTGGTTCTGTAATTTTCATGCCATTGTGCTGTAACTCAGAGCAGATCTGGGTGTTGCCATTGAGATTCTTGACATGGCTATAGAATGCTTTGTGGTTGTCCCTAGAATCAGTGGTGATTTTGTTTTTGTAGAATGTAGGATCTTATAAGGGATCTCAGCTTCTTACCGAGGCTGACCAGGGAGCTCCTCCACTCATGGGATTTTACTTTCTTTTGCAACAGTTTCTTCCTTCTGTTGTAGAGTTTGTTTATGGCAGGGGACCACCAGATTGGCTTCCTTTTTTTGGAGGAAAGCATCTTGGTTCTGTTTGGGAAAGCATGATCCATGCACTCGTGTAAGTGCTTATAGAGTGCATTTCTGTAGGATTCAGCATTTGTAACTGTATTGTCCATCTGCATGGGTGTCATGAAGTTCACAATTTCTGTCATAAAAAGCATGAAGTTGGCTTTGGAGAGATGTTTTACCATGGTTTCCTTAATGGGGGGTGGGGGCAGGATATGGATATCTAGAGTGATTAGCTTATGGTCGGATCTGACCAATGAGGAGTTGACTTCAGGTGTGGAACACTGGTCACTCATGTTGGTAATGACTAGGCCTAGGATATTGTTGCTCTTTGTGGGTTTGTGGATAAGTTGATCCAGGGCATTGGGATTTATGAATTCCAGAAAGCGTTAAGTGAAGGAGTTGGTACATGACTAGCTTTCCCAGTTAATGGTGGGGTAGTTGAAATTGCCCATTATTAGGGTGTTTGAACCCTAATATTTTCCAGTATATCAAGAAAAGAGGAGTGGGAATCCTGGGGCATGGTGGGGGATCTCTAGCAAGCTACAATTTGGATTGCAGTCTTCCCAGAGTTAGCTGCACTTGGATAACCTTGGATGCATTATGCTGAGGAACTAGGCTGGAGTAGTGGATATCCTTAATGAGTATGGACACACCTCCACCTTTGGTGTTCCAGCCCAGGTTAGATGGCCAAAAAGTATGGTATGAGTTATAGCCTGGTAATGCAGAGGTGGTCTCTGGAGCCTTGAATCAGGTCTCAATCACTGCACAGATATCGATGTTCTCCATTTTAAGGAGTGCCTCAAGGGAGTGCATTTTGAGATTTAGACTTCTAGCATTGAGTAGCATTACCCTCAGTTTTTGCTTGCCTGTTCCTGTTATGGTGGTGAATTTGTCATTTGAACCTTGCGTAAAAAAGGCACTATAGGGGCGGCAATAACCTTAGCCAGTATCCGGAATCCCAGGGTTGACAGATGCAGGCCATCTCTGGCAAAGCATTGTGGCCTGTCAACCATGTCATCCCAGGCAGACAGATACTGGATCCCATTAGAATGACACACGAAGCTTAGCCAATTGTTGAAGTCAATCATTTTGTCCTTGTACTGCAGTATCATTCTGAGCAAAGGCAGGATGCTACTCAGGGCTAGGGTCATACCTATGTTGTGGAGTGACCTGAGTGCGTGGGTTATGTGGTGGATCCTGGCACCCAACAGGCAGCTGACAGTAACCTTCTTCTTGTTTAGCCTGGTGAGTGGGACATCAGTGTACCTGACTATAGAGTTACCTATGAATAGTGTGTTGGGTACATTGTTTTGCCTTATGGGCTGTGGTTGAGTGGCACACTGAGTCTGTGAGCCATGTGTCATTTGGGTTGTGTTGGGGGGTGGAGGTTGCTTGCGTTTCTGTTTTGGATGTCTCTATTGCTTGAGCATATTATTATTGAGAGCCTCCATGAACATTTTTGTTTCTATGTGTGGATGTTGATGGTGTAGGTTTAGTGGGACTATGTGATGAGTGTGGTGTGGTGGAAGTGTTTACCTTCTCCTCTTGACTGTCAAGTTCAGTCTTGGTTGGAGAGAGCTTTACCTCCAATTTTGCTAGATAAGTGCAACTCTCACAGGTTGTAATGTTGGGTGGTAGGAGGCAAGCTTTGTCTGTGTACATGAGGCAATTGCTACATTGCCCCAAGATGCCCAGATTAATCACAAAGACAGGAGACAACACTGGGAGCTGAACCTTGGACATGCCTGAATACAAAGCTATTTTCCTCCAGAAAAGTGAGGAAAGTGAGTACAAGAGCTGTTTTTCTCTAAGCAAGTGAGGAAAGTAAGTACAAAAACTGTTTTACTCTAGGTAGTGAGGAAGGTTGAGTACTGTAGTAAAGTGTAGCTTATTTACTGCTTACAACAAGTTCTGAACAAGTGCTGAGCTTGAATAAGCAAATTCAAGTGCTAAAACTAAGAATCTGTATCTGAACTAGACTAGTTACATGAAAGAAACAAGTGCAAATGTGGGCTTTTAAATCAGAAAGTTGAGAGAGATGGAAAAACTCCCCAAATAGCCAATAACTAGACTTTCTGGGCCAGAACCACTCCCTATGTGGTAGATAGGCTACCTAGTGCTTACTGCTCACACTGATAAGCTAGAAGGATTTCCTCCAACACAGAAAGGCTTGGGGGCTCAGGAGCTTACAAACAGTCCTGGATACAGCAAATCTGTATCTGAACTAGACTAGTAACAGGAAGGGGGGAAACAAGTACAAATGCAGGCTTATAAATCAGGATGTTGAGAGAGATGGAAAAACTGCCCAAACAGCCAATAACTACAATTTCTGGGCCATAAACCACTCCTTATGTGGTAGATAGGTTACCTAGTGCTTACCACTCCCACTGATAAGCTAGCAGGCTTCCCTCCAACACTGACAGACTTGGGGGGCTCAGAAACTTACAGACAGTCCTGGGTATAGCAAATCTGTATCTGGACTAGATTAGTTATAGGAAAGGCAGGAAACATGGGTATTTTTTTTTTATTACAGTTAAGCAGAATACAAGGAGATTCTAGCAGTTTTTTGTAAAGGAAAGGGAGAGAGGAGAAGCAGAAGATAATTCAAGGTTAGGAAACTAAGTGGGTTGGCCTTCTGAAATGTTCTCTCTGTATTAGGTAGAATGAGTTAATGACACTAGACTGGGAGGACTGTCTCAGATCAAATTTACAGTAGGGGCGGGCAACTGTAAAATCACCAAAGCTACTAGCCTACACTCTTTTAGACAGTAAACACTACAGAAATATTTATCACATCAGAAGAATGGCAGTGAGCCACAAAATAAAAGTTTTAAACAGATAAAGGAGCAAGGAGACTCTACAGAATGCTTTTAACTACAAACAAATCAGTTATATGATACACTCCATGTCAGGAAATCAGAACAAACAAATAGGTGCTTAACAAGTAGAGAACATCTCTATTAATACCTTTCACACAGTGAAACTCACTAAAAAGCTTTACAAATAGTGTGACAGTAAAAACCTTATTTATCAGCCCCTATAAGACATACAATTTTAGGTTAACCATGCAGACTATTTAATAGCAATAAAATACAGTAAAAAGTATGCAGCAGACAATAAAAAGTGCTATATATAAATTGCTGGAAGCAATAACTAGTAAAAATAAGCACAAAAAAAAAAACAGGATGCTTATTGTTATATATCTCAGATCAGAGTTGTAGTCAATACCCCTCCTCCACTTGGCTCAGTGTGTATAGACAGAAATCCACTCAAAGTTAGGGCTTAAATACAAGAAGATACAACCTTAAACAACTCTTTTAAAAAAAGCTAAAATGAACCAATGAGTGCTTACTCCAAGCCCTAGACCACCCAACCTCCACCAGCCAGCAGCCAATCAACACAATCCTGCCACAAAGGTAAAGAAAGGCTTCTGCTAATTCAAGATGGCCTGGTCATGTGCTCAGAACAACCACTGAAAAAACAAACAGGCCCAGAGACAGCAAATCTGAACTGGGACAATGCTACAGCTACTAGCCTATACCTTTTAGACAGTAAACACTACATAAATGTTTATCACAGCAGAAGAACAGCAGTGAGCCACAAAATGAAAATTTTAAATAGATAAAGGAGTATGGAGACTCTACAGAATACTTTTCACTGCAAACAAATCAGTTATATGATATACTCCATGGCAGGAAATCAGAACAAACAAATAGGTGCTTAACACGTAGAGAAAATGTCTGTTAATACCATTCACATAGTGAAACTAGCTAAAAAGTTTTACAAGCAGTGTAACAGTAAACACCTTATTTATCAGGCCCTGCAAGGCAGACAATTTTATTTTAACAGTGCTTAGAATATAGTATAAAAATAAAAAAAGCAAAGCATTATGAAAGCAACTAAAGAAATTTGAATCCATGAAAAATACATTAGAATGAGAGTGTCCAATATATCTGAAGCTATATGAATATGTCACATATGATAATAGCACCTCTAATATGTAGATATGCCAGACATACACATCAGATCAAAGTATGTATAAACATTAGAAGCTGAAGGTTAAGAAGATTGTCATTATTTCCAAGACTTTTCAAGAAACATCAGATATTTTTAACCATTTTGTCAGTCTATCTAACATATTTCATGTAAGGATCTTTTGAATATATATATATATATATATACATATATAAAACACTTATTACAGCATAACTATTATATTTTGCAATTATACACATATTACTCATATGTATTAACAATATCTATGTTGAGGATTTTCATCAGGAAGGGGGGAGTGAGAGAGAGAGAGAAAAGGGGCCTCACAACTCTCTGTTTAGTTACTAAAGGTTTATTTATATAACTTAAGTCTGATGTTAATATGCATAATGATAATGAGTTTTCTAATGCAGCTCTTAGTTCACTTGATGTCATTTAGTTACTGATAGTGTCACTGAATCTGCAGAATGTATGCATCTATAAGAGAACATAGGAATTTACAACAAAGGGGTTAAACACTTTTATCAGAACTAATTATTTACCATTTAAAGTATGTAGTGAAGGATAACAGATTTTCAAGAGAAACTAATTCTAAGTACAACCATTTAACAAGTTCAAAAGGTCAAATGATGTCATCACTGTTGTTTCCTCAAGCTGCAACTTCATAAACTTGTTAAAAAGTAAATAGGCTCATGCACAACAGAAGTTGTCTCTAGTGAAGAAAAAAGCATTTTCGGTGGGAAATTCAGATCTTGAAGCTTTTAGAGTTTAAAGAAAGCAAAAAAAAGAAAAAAAAAACTCAAGCTGCCTTGTCGGTGCATGTCATGAATCTCCACATTGAGAATAGTCACACAGACCACCAGTTTCCTCACAAAACATCAACATCATGAAAACATTAACCCTTTCATATAAAAACAGCTATTTAGAAGTAACAACAGCTGCCTCAAATCAGAAGTCATATTATAACATATCAATCATTTGCCCACCAGTTAACCAGGAACCTAGTAAATATATATATATATATATATATATATATATATATATATATATATATATATATATATATATATATATATATATATATATATATATGTATATATGGTTCCCATTCAGAAGCCTGAAACATCATAAGCCTGAAAATCAAAATCCTGAAACCAAAAGCCTGAAAATTCAGAATCCTGAAAACTCAAAATCCTGAAAGACCAAAATCCTGAAAGACCAAAATCCTGAAACTCAAAATCCTGAAAACACAAAATAGACATACTGATGTCATTGTGGCTTTGCTATTGTTAGCCCTGTGGTGTTAGGTCATGCATTGGGGTCAGGTAAGTGTGCGGTTGGTTTTATTTTAGGGTTAGGGGCGGTTTAAGTGAGTTAGGGTTAGGGCGAAGGTTAGGCATGTATGCAATAGTGACAAATATTGGGGTTAGGGGCGGTTTAAGTGAGTTAGGTTTAGGGCGCGGGTCAGGTGAGTGTGCGATAGTGACGGACCTTAGGGTTAGGGTTAGGGTCAGGGTCAGTTGGTAGATATTGTTGTCTTTATAGTGACATATTAGCATTATTTGCGTTTTCAGGATTTTGAGTTTCAGGATTTTGGTCTTTCAGGATTTTGGGCTTTCAGGATTTTGAGTTTTCAGGATTCTGAATTTTCAGGCTTTTGGTTTCAGGATTTTGATTTTCAGGCTTATGATGTTTCAGGCTTCTGAATGGGAACCGTATATATATATGTATATATGTATATATATATATATATATATATATATATATATATATATATATATATACATATATATATATATATATATATGGGTCCCCTTCAGTCGATCGAAGTTTACAAGTTCGAACCACAATTGGCTTGACCATATGTTCGAACTTGTAAAAGTTTGATCGGACTGAAAATAGAGATCTCCGTACAGAGTGGAAAGGGAAGATTTCACATTTCCACAATGTAGTACGATCTCGGAGTTGGTATATTTAAGTAAGGGGGTGTGGGGGGTGCAGGGTGGTTTGTGTGTATGTATGTGTAGATATATATATATATATATATATATATATATATATATATATATATATATATATATATATATGGATCTACTTCAGTAGATCAAACTTTTACAAGTTCGAACCATATATGGTTGAGACCATATGTTCAAACTCGTAAAAGTTCGAACACTGAAGTAAAAAGAAATAAAACAACAAAACACAAAACTAAATGTCTATAGCAGGGCGGCTATGCCCCCTGCACCCCCCACACCCCCCTTACTTAAATATACCAACTCCGAGATCGCACTATATTGCGGAAACGGAAAATCTTCCCTTTCCACACTCTATGGAGATCTCCATTCAGTCCGATCAAACTTTTACAAGTTCAAACATATGGTCTCGGCCATTAATGTTCGGTATTAATGTTTAAATGTATCTAAACAAAGAGTCTAAAACATCTAGTTAGAAACACTAATCAGAAACACCATGTTACCCCCACCACTGGCCCACTAGAAAAAATGCACTTTGATATTAAGTCAAATTATACTATTACTGAAGAATTAGAAGACACACATCATTTGTAGTTATTTAAAAGGGAAAAGTATGTTAAGTACTTATAATGGGGCATTCTTATTCTATGGAAAATTACAATTTCAGATAAAGATGGGATGCTAAGCATGGCTATTTTGGAAATCAATAGGAAGTATTATACTTTGATTAATACATACTGGATACCAGGACTGAGTACTAAATATGTTGACAAATATCTGGACCTGATTACTTTAAATGCAAAAGGGGAAATTATAGCAACAGGTGATTTTAACTGCCTATTATCAGGCAATGATACTTCTAAAAATGGTAAAATAAAACTAGCATCACAAGCCAAGAAGTTAAATGACTTTACAAACCAGATGAACCTTAAAGATATACATGGTCTAAGAGAACATTATTCCTTATTCTACACTCACTATTCATATCGGTTTGGCACACAAACAAACATTGATAAGATCTTTGTATCAAATAATATATACTCTAAAATAAGTGATGTATCTATAATGGGTTTACAATCAAAAGGTCGACAGTAATATGCTCGACAGCCACCTCCTCGACCATGATAGGAGCAACTGTCGGAATGTTGACGTTCATTTGTACATCCATTTAGAAGGACATACACAGGGCAGGGAGTTACAGCATGGATGTCAATGGGAGAGTTCCACCTTAAGTTTGACAGAATTTGTCGACGTTGCTGCCTCGATCATACAACCTACTTCATATTCATGAGTCGACGTTATTTGTCGTGAAAATCACTGTTCGCGGATGTGATTTTCGTCCTTTAGATAGTAAACCATCTATAATGACTTGCCCACTTTCAGACCATAATGCTATAAACTTTACATTAACTACACATACAGATGATTTAAGATTCCTACAGAGAATTCCTGCTTACATAACTAAGTTAAATGACTTTAGGGAATGGATAATGAAAGAAACAGATATGTTTATGGAAACAAATGATAATGGTGAAGTGACTGTTACTATACTATGGGATACCTTTAAAGTTTATATATATGGTAGAATAAAATCTTGCTACCTTAAAAAAAGTAGAGAGTAGGACAAAGAGCTTTTAGACTTACAAAAAAATAGACAAGATAAAAATGGATGCAAAACCAAATAAAATAGCACATAAAATTACTAAGTTAAATCAAAAATACTTAGAGGTTCTGAATCATAAGGTAGCCATAAACCTAGAAAATTTGAAATTACAATCGTATACTGGAAATTCCAAATATCTAAATAAAATAGCAATAAGATCCAACAAAGTAAACAATCAAAATCTTATTAATGAGACTAAATATAAAAGTGATGGTTCAGTTAAGAGTACATATAACTTAATGGGCATATTAGTAGTGTTCAAAAACTACTATAAATATATAAATAATAACACACCACTTTTGGAGACAGGTAATGTAATAAATACTTTTATTCAAGAAAATATAACTACTAAGGTGTCAATACAACAAAATAACATATTAAATAAATAAATAACACTAACAGAAGTGAAAGAGCAAATAAAAACTTTAAAAGATAATAAAGCTCCAGGACTGGATGGAATCATTCTTGAACCATATGAGATTTTTCCTGAATATATAATAAAGAAAATGATGAGTACCTTTACTATGTTTAAGCAAAAATGTATAACACCCCCCATTGTGGAAATGCTCAATTATCTCCCCCATATTAAAACAAGCTAAGGACCCCAAATCTTGTGATTCATATAGGCCAATTTCATGGTTCTATACTATATAATCATATGCAAACAATGTTAAACGCTTTAATGAGTGAAAATACAGAAACTCAAAATCCTTATTGTGGGGGAATGCACCCCCCACACCCCCCCCACTAAATATATATTCCAACTCCGAGATTGCACTACAGTGAAGAAAAGGCAAATATTCCTCTTCAATGTACTGCAATCTCAATAACAGAACTTCAAGTCCAGCATTTTCGCTCACTAAAGCGTTCAACATTGTTTGCATGCGATTATATAATATAGACCCCAATTTCATTACTAAGCACTGATTATAACATTTTCATGACAATATTAGCTAATAAGATAAAGAAAATATTACCTAATCTAATACATAATGATCAGACAGAGCTCATTCTTCATATAAAAGTGCAAGATAACATTATTACTATCATTAATAGACATAGCATGCAAATACAAAAACAACTATTATCAGCCTAGACATAGAAAAGGCTTTTGATTCTATTAGTTGGTCTTAGCTGCAAAGAATTCTGATTGGTTTTGAATTCTCTTCAGATTTTGTCAACTTATTAATGAAAATTTATATGGGGCACAAGCTTATGTAAAAATTGGATCATGTCTATCCTCACCATTAGAAATCCTCAAGGGAACTAGACAAGGTTGTCTTTTGTCACCATTATTGTTTGCTCTTTCAATCGAACATTTTGCTACATATATCAGAAACAAGCAAAATATAAAACGCTTTAAAATTAATAAGGACTTTTGTTCTAAGATACAATTATTTGCCGATGGTATGTTGTTAACGTTGGGTGATATTGATGGTTCTTTGCATGATGTTATAAATACCTTAAGAAAGTCTGAAAGAATTTCAGGGCCTAAACTTAATCATAATAAATCCAAAACATTATTAATTAACAAAAAGATCAACAAAAACCTAAGAGAGAATAGCCTGTTTAATTGAGAGAATGATGTATTAGAATATTTGGGTGCCAGTATAAAGAGTACATTGAAAGAGTCTGTTAAACTAAACTACAATAATTTAATAACTACCATTAGTGAACTAATCAAAAGATGGAATAAAATGTTCTTCACAATGAAAGATAGACTCTCTTTATTTAAAATGATAATTTTACCTACAATTTTGTTTTATACACCATCATTGATACTAGCCCCTTCCAAAAACGTATTTAAAAATGTTGATTCCTTGCTACTTAAATGTTTATATTTCCCCTTAAAACCTAGGGTTGCATATAAATGGCACATTAGAGTTTGGAACAGTAATGGGATAGCATTACCTAGCTTAGATCTTTATTCCAAATCAGTTATAATTAATGTAAAATTACATTGAATCATACCTACCTATATATCTGGCTGGAAAACAATACATGAGATGCATATAACTGATGTCAGAACTATAGAAAATCAATTTTAAGGAACAATATGGAATAAGTAGAGTTCACTGGCTTTTATATGAATTTTGTTTATTTAATAAGAAGTTTGATAATTTTTCTTATGGCATTAATCAAATATTTCATAACTTTAAAAATATAATTGATTATAATTGCAACATTAAACAAATTCTATTTCTTAAATTCCCTATAACATACTCCCCTGATTGCCTAGATTCTTTCAACGTCAATGCAATGCAAAAATTAAAGGAAAATAACTTGTATTCTGGCATCAGTTTATTGAAAATAAGAGTATTAAACCAGTAAACTCTCTTTTATGTAGTTTTGATAATAGTCAATGCAGTTGGTTGTTTATACACTCATTACGGCAGTTTATAGAAAATAAAATGAGAGTATCAATCAACCTAGAGACTGAATCCATACGTAGTTTGATTCAGCTTGTTATTAGGTGTCTTGAAAAGACAGATGATCAAAGGTTAAGTATCTCACCTCTATAAAATACTAAGAGAAGACACTCTAAAATTTGACTCAGGTTTTTGGAATTACTATGCAAAAATGAATGGAGAACAAATATCTGATGAATCCAAAAAGTTGTTATTGAATTCTACGTATGGTACCTCTTCTTCATTATATTGGAGATTGTATACATGGAAATTTATGAATAGGAGTTTCAATACTCCACATAAAATAAATCCTATACTCAAAAACAGTGAAAGTAAATGTTGGAAATGTGATGAATTACTAGAGGCCAGCTGGATTCACATGCTCATTAAATGTAGGAAGGTTGTTCAATACTGGAAAGACTTCACAAATTTTGTAAATGCTTTATTGTCTGACTGTTATATTTCTAACTCACTAATCCTATTCAATGTTCCTATACCTAATATAATACCTAAATGTCAGATTCAGTAACTTTGGTCAGTTCTTGCAATTGCCAGAAAAGTTATTACTTTGAATGGGAAAAGTAAACAAGATTTGATATTTAAAGATTTTATTAATTTAACAAAAGTTGTTTAAAAACTGCAAACCATTTGTTATAGAACTCATAACATTACTCATAAAAAATAGCATGACAAAAATTGGAAAACCTTTTCAACAAATACTGATAACTTTTCATGGATAAAATGATTGTTTATCATGAATGAATGTAAATATTGTAAATAGGTTTGCTATTGTTTTATTGTATTTGTTATATGTACATTTGCATATGTTTATAATGAAAACAAAATAAAAATGTTTTAAAAAAAATGGTGTGTAGGCATGAAATTTACAAATATGCATGCTACGTTTACATATGTTTACTTATACTACTGCCTTTTATCATTGTATAGTGACGGTGCGCATCTTGCACCATCATGCAATGATTCTTTAAAGAAAAGAAATGGGGAAGATAGGTGAAAGGAGGGCAGGAATGTGCAGGAAGGGTGTAGGAAAGAACCATAGCTATCCATTTCTTCAACAGTAAAAACTGACCAGATGTATACAATATTAGCAGCTTAATTTAGACTGTCATCTCCAGAGACAGCGGTGACAACAACAACATAATCATGTTGTATAGCTAATTGGACTGAATCACGTGTGTCAAGTAGACGTGTGTGAAGTGGAGAGTTGTTTATGGGTGAATTTATTTATTTTTTTTTTTTGGTGAGAGACGAATGTTTGGGAAGGGACATAGGCATGTCTGGTGCAGGCAAGTTGGCAAGGTGAGGAAGCAATTGTTAGATAGGACATATAAAACATGATACAGGGATGGTGAAGGACACAATAGAGGGCTGAACCTTATGGTTGGGGTGAGGGTGGGGAAATCAAGGTCTCATGGATGTGTGACAGTGAGAGTCAAGTCCTCACCCAGTGGACTGTCACCACTGTAGCCTCACTGTGCCATTGGATGCAGTGTCTGACATGTGCATCTATGATGGGTACTCTGTAGCAGCATGGACAGCAGGCACTCCATCCAGCATAGGCATGCATCCAACGTGCAGTGGACAATGCTATGCACAATATTTGGCAACTCATTCTGGGTGATAAATGTATCCCCTCCACCACTGCTCCCAGAGTGGACCGCAGGCCTTTCCACTGGAGCAGAAGAACCTGAGGGCCCAGATAGTGCAGGGTGAACAGAGGGAATCCCAGATGTGCTAGGCCTCACTGCTGTAGCCGGTGGAGTAAGATTAGAAGGATCACTGGTGACCTGCCTACCCTGCTGTGTTGTAGTAATAAAAAAACATGAACATACAATTATAAAATAAAAATAAATCAAATAAATGAAAATGAAAAAAATAGACACTTAAAAAATAAATATATGAACACAGAAAAACAAAAATTAAATATATTAACAAAAATAAGGTAAACAACTTATATAACAACAAATACAAACAAAATCAGAAATCATAACTTTATAAAAAAGAAATACACAGTTATACATAATAACAACAAAATGAACATAAATTAAACAATAAAAAAGAAGATAAGGGGTAGGGTGAGAGAAAAAGAAAGACAACTTTACTAACTTCATAATTAATAAACAAACGCTTTCTACAATTATTTCACTCTATTCTGTGACATTTTATTTGTAATACTACCAACACCTAAAAAATGTCTGTATTACTTTGAGGACTACCTAGTTACAAACAGATGGGCATGATAGTACTGATCAGATTATAGCCAACAATCATTCATGGGTGCATAAATTACACATATGCATGATTACACTAGACAGCAGGCCAGTCATGCCAGAGGTATTGAGGTCTGTGAGTAACTTGCTATAATGATTAGTAGCAAACAGCATTGTGTATATAATGATGAAAACATAACACTATTGTAAACACTATTGTATATGTGGGAAGTTTGTTTTTTTAGCCCACGGCCTTTGACTACTGTAATACTGTACTTTTCTTTTGGACTACATACTACTGCATGTATACTTTCCTTTTACACTTTATACATGCCTGCTCACTGTTAATAGAGAATGTGAAACGGTTATTTTGTGCAGCAGAGTATGTCATGCATACTGCTTTTATAGATGAGATATGCATGTTCAATTATATACAACTGTCTGAAATAACAAAAAAAAATCTATCTTTAACAGTTAAAGCTACAATGACAGTACTTTATATATGCATACATACCACATGCTTCCCTCACCCTTGCCAGGTGCCCTCCTTGAGACCTCATATTTGTGTCTCTTTCTTCAGCAGCTGTAGAAGAGAAAAACAAAACTGAATGACATTACGAATGCCAGTCTCGACTATATTCAGCTATAACCTTTACTATTGGTCAATGCATTTTATTCTTACACATCTGTGGAGTGTTCCCCACTCTACATTCCCTGATCCACTGATCAAGGGTATCCCTCTTCCTCCTACATAGGTTGTCATAATGATGGCAACAGTGTTCATCAGTGTTTGAGATACCAGATACACTGGTCAAAGCCCTAGCTAAACTACTCCAAACCTCAGGCTTATACTGAAAACCTGAGTAGTCCTGCTGCAATAGGCATGGAATATAGGTTCATAGGTTCATAGGTTCATACTAGGCTATCTGCCCTAGGGCATTTATAAGCCTAGCCAGAGTATGTTTGGCTTTCGCCACCCATTTTAAATTAATTTTGCTATGCCCTTTTTCGAGGTTAGTATACTGTGTATCTGTCTAACAGTGACACAGAAGTGATACTCGGGGTAAACCTACGATCTCCCATCCACTCATCAAGATTCCTCGGTTAGAGAGTCAATGAGGGACTCTGCCTAACCTGGACTGGGATTTTATTCCAGAGTGAAGGGAGCCTCTGGGTTATGAATTTGTCCCTCCAGCATATCCTATTTATTTCATTGCTGAGGTTCAAGTCTCTCGAGTGTGTAGCTCGATGGGATTTGGACTTTTTGAGGTGCAGCATGTCCCTTAATTCCGGGTTGGACATGGCTTTATACGTCAGGCACAGGTCGCCTCTGAGCAGGCGGTATGCCACTGAGTAGAGCTGGAGTTTCTTTAACCGGGCAACATATGGCATCTGTTTGAGCCCTTTGATCTCCTTGGTGAGGTACTTTTGGGGTCTTTCCAGTTGCTGCAGGTGTTTGGTAAGGTACATCTCAAAAGGGGCATTGTACTCAATTATGGGCCTGATGAGGGATGAGTAAAGAGGCATGATGACCTCCCCTAATCTAGATGTGAATCCCTTCATGATTAGGTGGGCTATATAAAATGTTTTTCTAACCACTTTGGCCATGTGGTTGTCAAATGAGAGATTGCTATCAACTTGGGTCCCCAGGTCCCTAATTACTTCTTCTGTACTTAATGGATTACCACCTATGTGGTAATTTGTGGGCACTTTGTTTTTGCCAAAGGAGATGACTATACACTTTAGCTTGAGGCCATGGCTCTGGCACCAGTTGTCTGTTTCTATGAGGCCCTTTTGGAGGATGCTTGTGTCGGCTGGAGAGTCGATTATGGCGCCCAGTTTGCAGTCATCTGTGAACTTGGTCAGCCACAGTCCTTCTGGGTTGGCCTGTACCTCCGAGAAATATATACCGAACAAGAGACTGAGCCTTGTGGGACGCCCCTTGTAACTGGTTTGGAGTCCGACATGGCTCCAGCAATTCTAACCATGTGGGTTCTGTCCTTGAGCCAGTTTGCAACCCATCTAGTGACATAGGGGTTTATATTTAAGCTGGTGAGCTTATCTATAATGCCCAAGTGGGGTATTGTATCGAAGGCTTTTGCGAGGTCCAGGTAGGCTGTGTGGACCACCTTCCCTTCATCAATGGCCTTGGTGACTGTTTCAAAGAAGTCAACCAGGTTTAAGAGGCAGGATCTGCCTTTAACAAAGCCGAACTGGGTAGGATCCAGTGTCTGTAGGTCCCCAATATCTTTATTTATGAGGTCCATGATGATCCTTTCATAGCTTTGCAGACCAAGCTAGTCAGGCTTATGGGGCGATAGTTTCCAGGGTCTGTTGAGGCACCACCTTTGTGGAGAGGGACCACTATTGCTGTACGCCACTCTTTGGGTACATATCCTGTAGTAAGGCTGAGATTGAACAGTAGTTTTATGTTTGGGTTTAGCTCTTCTTGGAGTTCATGTAGGACGCAGCCCAGGACACTGTCTGGTCCCATTGATGCTGTGTTTTTTGCTTTGGAGAGGGCGGCTCTTACCTGAGCATCTGAGATGTCAGGGGGGAAGCACTCTGCTGGGATAGATATTTGCCCTTTTGGTTGGGGAGGGGGGGGAGAAGTTTGCGCTGAACCTGTCAGCTAGGATGTTGGCAATGTCTGTGGGTTCAGTGTATTTTTTGTCATGCTTCTTAACTAGGAGCCCAACAAAAAACTCTGGACTTCTGAACACCCCTGCACTGTGCACAAAAGCACACAACCTCTCCAACACCAGCCATGTCTACTAAAGATCAAGCTCAATGTTGAATGAGCATTTCCAGACAAATTAACTTTAAATAGATATTTTCCCACCAAATGCATGTACTGTACTTACTGACAGTAAGCACTTTCTGATTTTTGTTACATTGAAAACACACTGCATTGCCTACCATCACACAAACACTGTAAGCCAGGGTGGTCGATGGTAAGTGGCACTCAACAGTAGGCAATAAAAAAAAAAGAAAATGCAATTCCAAGAATATTTGATATGCAGCCACTTATGTAGCTCTGGTATTGCAGAAATATACTTGCATCAGCATAGTACATATTACACCCACAATCAACAATCATACTTTTCATAATATATGCACAATACCAATATAAATGATTAGGTAAACATAACTGACACAATATTAGTGTCTCAGCCCTCATGTATGTAAATATTAATATCAGCTACATGTCGGGTGCTATGAATGAGAATAAATATGATGTGACATGGAACAACATTAAAAGTGTATGGCATATGTGGTTTTTGAACCCAGAACGATGTGCTAGTCCTAAACTTACAGCTGCTGCCACAAGAAGGTTGAGAAAGCACTTCTCTATGTTGCACTTCATTTGTATTATCTGCAGTATCAACACAGTAAAAAAAAAGCTCTGTTCACCCTCTACTAGAACCCAGGACCATTTACACTCCAGGCTTAGACTTACCACCTATTGCCACAGGATTATTTATATGACATCCCGTATATTAGTATTCATTGTTAACTTGATGGTGTTGGCACAGCGCAGCCTCACCTACCAGGTTTGCACAGTCCAAAGTGGTATTAATTAAATGCATATGGTTTCTATTTTTGGCTGTCTGGGTCATCTCTTATACATGCACAAGCAAACTAAGCATTGTGCAAACATATCTAAAAAAAGCAAAAAAAGAGAGAAATGAAAACCAATAAAATACATGACAGTAATACATGCAGAATAACATCTATGGTAGGTTCACTTGTATGACTTTTTCTTATTTAAATGCATTTGGGACCTTGCCAAATTTTGAACAAGGGGAGGCTATCTTACCTCTCAACTGTACTGATTTTTGCAGAATGTCCAGATTTGTGCTTCATATTTTTGGTCTGTTTCTCATAAAATTGTTTTTTTTTTTCTTTTAGCAAATTACTGGCAAATTTTTGGGGATTGAATTCAAAGAATATTGACAGACATTCAAGATTCAGATTTCATACCCTTTGGAACATTCATGCTACTGCAGAACCTATTATTCTATAAAATTTTAAGGTTGTAGGGGCAATATTGCCCCTATTTTGCCCTTTGTCACCCCAGTATTTATAGCTTTATTCAGATTTCATGTTCTAACTTGTTGGGAGGCCTGCATGACTTACAATGTGCACTGCTCCTTGGGGGGTATGGTAGTAGAACTGCATTCTACAAACCTTGTTATTCTATCACTTTTCTAAGTTTGTAAGAGTGATATTTGAAAAGTGAACCTATTTCTGGCCCTTTTCCCACCTATTATGTATGGCTTTGTCCAGATGTCTTGTCCTAAGAGGTTGGAAGAAATGGTCTGCATGACGTGATGTGTACAGTTCATTTGGGGGTGGGGCGAACTGTCTGTGCTCTTCTTCATATGAACTCAATATCTGTGTTGATTTGCAAGGTTTCATGGCCAGCAATACTGGCATGAGGCACGAAACCTCAATTAGGCACACTGTGCCTTATTAGAATGCATTGCTCGCTGCCACGCACTGCCCACTCTAGTGTACACAGATACACTCTGTGTAGGCTCTACACTGAGCCTACATGGAGTTTATTGAATCCTGTCCATTGTCTATCTCATAGTAAACAAATTTAGTGCCAGCATCACACCAGAGACTTCTATTCAAAGTCTCAGAATATCTGAATCCCTTACATCCACAATTATTTATAAAGATCATATACTGAAAGTGTTAACCAAGATAAAAAATATGTCCTTCACAGAACTTGAAAAAATAACTGGTAGCTTAATTAATAGAGTTAAACATGCCTTTGCAGACACAGTCCTTAAATGGCTTATCCCTAAATTTAGCTACTGTTTTTCTCCTTGATGATTGCCACATTGAAGTGGTGATACCCCTTCCTAAGGGCAGCCACAAGTATAATAGACCTTACAAGTCTCTTCTGCAAAGCCCTGAAATGTATTATAACTGATCTTATAAACTGTGATTTCAGGAATCTTAGTAGATTTGACCTTCCAGACTTTTGCATGGTAAAGGCCAGATTCTGTCTAATCTGATAACCTTCTATGAAAGGGTTACAGAACATATAGATATGGACCATGATGTACACATTGTGAATCTTAATGCAATCAAGGACTTCAAAATTATTCTCCATACTGGTGTCATACAAAAGTTAAATGCATTAAAAATCAAGCCATGTGTGGCAAGACTGGCAGAAATTTTGTTGAAAGTAAGAACTCAAACAGATAGACAGTTGCAGGTTCCTCATCAGAAAGTATAAACATTACCAATGGTGCCCCTCTGGGCTCAGTGCTGGGACCATCTTTTTGTGCATTTAATTCTTAGATATACAAACAGAGAGCAGAGACAATTGGCTAACAAAGTCTGTGAATGACTGCAATCTGAGGCTTACTGTTTTTCATAGGTTCATAGGTAGGTATTAGGCTATTGGCCCTAGGGTCTATACAAGCCCAGCCAAAAAGGTAGCCTGGCTTTTGCCACCCAAGAAAATTATTTTCCTGTGACACTGTCGAGCAGAGCCACAGAAGTGATCCCTGGGGTGAATTTCCTATTTCCCATCCAATCATCAAGATTTTTCTTGAAGAATGCTAATGAGGAGCTTTGTTTGATATAGATAGGTAGTTTGTTCTAGAGTATGGGAAGTCTCTGGGACAGGAATCTATCCCTCCGGCATGTTCTGTTTATTGTGGTGACAAGGTTTAGGTCCTTAGAGAGTGTAGATCGGAGGGATTGGGATTTCTTTAAGTGGAGCATGTCCAACAGCTCTGGGTTTGACATAGCTTTGTATGTTAGGCAGAGATCACCTCTGAGTAGGCAATATGCAAAGGAGTAAAGCTGGAGTTTTTTTTAGACAGTCTGCATAGGGCATCTGTTTGAGGCCTCTTTGTGAGGTATTTCTGCGGCCTTTCCAGTTGTTGTAGATGTCTTGTGAGGTACATACCAAAAGGGGCGTTGTACTCTATAATGGGTCTAATGAGTGATGAGTAGAGGGGAACAATGACCTCTTTTTTTCTGGATGAGAAACCTTTTGTGATGAGGTGTGCCACGTAGAAGGATTTCTTGACTACTGTGGCGATGTGATTATCAAAGGGGAGATCACTGTCCACCTGTGTCCCAAGGTCTCTTATCACACTTTTGGTGTTAAGTATACTACCGCCTATGTTGTAGTTTATGGGTACAGAGTTTTTACCAAAGGGGATGACAATGCACTTTTTGGCATTGAGCTTGAGGCCATGGCTTTGACACCAGGCATCTGTCTCAGTGAGGCCCTTTTGTAGGATGTCCACATAGTTAGGAGTTTCAACAATGGCTCCTAGTTTGCAGTCATCTGCAAACTTCATTAGCCAAAGACCTTCTGTGTTAGCCTGTACTTCAGAGAAGCAGATATCAATCAGGAGAGGACCCAGGACTGAACCCTGTGGTACTCCACTTGTATCTGGTCTGAAGTCGGATTTGGAGTCTGCTACTTTCACAGTGTGAGTTCTGTCAGTGAGCCAGCTGGCAAACCATCTTGTGACATAGGGATTTATACCTAGTTTAGTGAGTTTATCTATAATTCCAAAGTGGGGGATGGTGTCAAATGTCTTGGCAAGAGCTAGATAGACTGTGTGAACCACCTTACCCTCGTCTATGGCTTTGGTGACTGCTTCAAAAAAGTCTATTAGGTTTAGGAGACATGATCTGCCTTTTACAAACCCGAACTGGGTGGGGTCCAGAGTCTGGAGATTATCAATGTCTTTGTTTATAAGTTCCATGATGATATGTTCCATGGCCTTGGAAAAAAGGCTCATCTGGCTAATGGGGTGGTAGTTCCCGGGGTCCATGGTGGCTCCCCCCTTGTGGAGTGGGATAACTGTCACTGTGCGCCATTCAGCGGGCAGAAAGCCTGAGGCGAGGCTATGATTGAACATGGTACTAACATGGTACTTAGGTGGGGTGCCAGTTCGTTCTGTAGTTCGTGTAGAACGCAGCCTGGGATGTTGTCTGGTCCCATGGATGCTGTGTTCTTGGCTTTGGAGAGTGTGGTTTTTACCTGTTCAGCCATGTTTACAGGAACTTTGCATTCTTCTGGTATAGAGATGGGCCCTTTAGGGGGTGAGAGGGGGGTAAAGTTTGCACTGAACCTATCTGCCAGGATGTTGGCAATATCAGTTGGGTCTGTATATTTAGTGCCATTGTGCTGTACCTCAGAGCAGATCTGAGTGCTGCCACTGAGATTCTTGACATAGCTATTGAATGCTTTGTGGTTGTCTTTAGAATCAGTGGCAATTTTGTTTTCGTAACTAGCTTTGGAGGATTTTATCAGGAATCACAGCTTCTTACTGAGGCTGACCAGGGAGCTCCTCCACTCATGGGATTTTACTCTCTTTTGTGACAGGTTCTTCCTTCTGTTGTACAGTTTGTTTATGGCAGGGGACCACCAGATTGGCTTCCTTTTTTTAGAGGATAGCGTCTTTGTTCTGTTTGGGATAGCATGATCCATGCACTCGTGTAAGTGCTTATAATGTGCAATTGTGTAGGATTCAGTATTCGTAACTGTATTGTCCATCTGTATGGGTGTCATGAAGTTCACCACTTCTGTCTTAAGAAGCATGAAGTTGGCTTTGGAGAAATATTTTGCCATGGTTTCCTTAATGGGGCTTGGGGGCAGGATGTGGATATCTAGGATGATTAGTTTATGGTTGGATCGGACCAATGAGGCGTTGACTTCAGGTGTGGAACACCGGTCACTCATGTTGGTAATGACTAGATCTAGGATACTGTTGCCCCCGGTGGGGGTGTGGATAAGTTGTTCCAGGAAATTGGAGTTTATGAATTCCAGAAAGCATTGAGCGAAGGAGTTGGTACATGAGTAGTTTTCCCCGTTAATGGTGGGGTACTTGAAATCGCCCGTTATTAGGGTGTTTGGTTGAACCCTAATATTTTCCAAATCTAATATCTAATATTTTGTTACCTTATTACACTGAAACCTCCAGAATTAACCCTCCCTAGTAAACTCTTCTTATGCTAAACATGGGTTCAAACTAAACACTAAAGTGTAGCATCATCTTTTTTGGTAGACCTTCCTTCTCCTCATCATACTATATAGATAAAACATCACTACAGAATGAAAATGTAGTCAGGGATCTAGATACTTGGGTTGAGAATTTCTTTCTTTTGACCATTAAGTAACAATGGTTGCCAGGAAAACCTTTTATTTAGCCCAGATAATTATTAAAGAAAAATCATTTAAGTCCAATAAGCTAGCTATTCCTTTATACTCAGAATTGAGTGGGCCAATTACCAAGTACAGTTCTCCTTTGGGATGTGTCTCAGTAAATATATAAATACATTAGAAAGACCCCAAAGATTCCTAACCAAAAATATCACCGGCATAAAATCCCTGAGCTACCAAGAGAGGCTGGAACTTTCTCAGTGAGCTGCCAGGATAGGCTAGAATCTATGTCCCTTTCTTCAGGGTCTTATAGACTTTTGATGGGAGATCTCTGCCTGCTTGTTGCCCCATTAGACATCTTGTTTCTGTGCATATCCAAATATCTTCACCAGTGCCAGAACCCGGGACCTAATTCTTCACCAGCAGATAAAACTTTGTATTGATCTTAATCAGTGATCTCTCTATCTTCCTTCAGTTATAAATTAGATGACTGGATGGGTTTCCACATTTTACTCTGGGACTGACATGTACGGCCCTCCGAGAGAAAGGAGGTGCAGGTTGAGCAAGGGTACTAGCAAAGTGTGAATGGTCATAGAATACAGTGGATTTGCAATATCTGTGTCTATGAATCTTTGAAGACATTCTATAATAGCAGATAGATAATAAGTCAATTCATATTTTTTTCCATGGCTGGGGGGGTTTATTATGGTCACTCAGGTGGCAGCATTATGGCCAAACATCTTGCATCACTGGTAGAATATTAATTGCCCTTGATGGCTATGGTTCATTTTCACACCTTTACTTTTTTAATCCTATTGTCATAACATCCAAAATTCTAGTTGCCAGTATATGTAGCCTTACTCTAAACTGTTACAGTCTGCATCTTGCTTAGCCTTACTCTAAAATTCCTGAAATGGTATACCAGTCATTTCTGTGATTTGAAATAATATCATTTTGTTCAAAAAGGGCACATCCATGTACTCTGCCCAAAACATTTATGGCTTTGACAAGGCAACGAATAATACAGGATGGTTTAACCTGAAATATAACAAAGCAGAACAGTGAAAGAAAAAAAAAAGTAAAAATACGATATTTGTGAAATATGGCATTGCACTAGAATTTGGCATAGAAAACAAAGGTAGCGAGGAGTTTCACTGACCCATTTGATAGTCTGGTGGGTATACAGCTTACTTTACTATTCTTTCTGTATAAAAGTCACAATACATTTTCCCTAATATTAAGATTAAAGTAACTCTTACAGCTTTATTACTTTCTCATGTCCTATGTTTATTATGAATTACTTTAAACGATATTCCTGTCCAGACTGCAGGTACAATCTTCAGTGATTTTCTACAAAGGGCAGTCATAATGCTATCATGTCATCTCTTAGATGTACATTACTTCTTTTACTGGCATTCATTATTAAGTTCTCATTGGTTCCATGATAGTATCCATGATACGCTGTAAGAGATAGTCTGTAATGTCATTACATCACCACTTAGTTTTTTCATCATTTTCCTTTGCCTTCAATACATCAGGTCACATTTTGCTTTCTTACCATGCTGTTATTATAGCAGCTCATGAGAGTTCTATTTACATTATATTAGAAATATTTTTTATTCTTTATTTTATTTTAATCACAAGAAAAACAGTGCAGTGTTAACCAAATAATGCATCAAATATTCACAGAACACTCAGACATACTTGTATTTAGTCAGGGATATTAAATATTATAAGAATGTACACACGATTATCTTTTTTTTTGCTAAACAAAAAGGATCAGTACTAATTAAAAAAAAGATAAGCTGTGGTACATTCTGCTGCTATAAAAGACATATCCCCACCTAAGGTATATGACTTTCTGTCCACTGTTTCCTGAAATGATTTGAGGGTAATCCATTAGAGAACTAGTGAATTAATCAGCATTTTCTGTAATTTCATTATTTTCGATTAGAACCAAAGTAAACAAAAATGAAAGAGAAAGCCTTTCATTAATAATTCATGCTTGAAATGAAATGGCTTTGCTAAGCACACTAGTACTTAACATCAGTACTTTTTACAGCAGAAAGGATTTTGAACCCAATGTGCCAGATACAGCAGTAATGCTATTTTATTTTCCTTTACTAATGAAAGAAGTTTCAACTTTTAATTTAAATGTGGCATAGAAGTGTAAAGTATTATTGTCAACTACCACTCAGTTAAGCTTTTATCTTTAGAAATAACATTATATATATTTTATAAAACACTTAGCTCTAAAATCAGTTTATAAACAAAAGTATTCAGGTGCTGGGTATTACATACTATATATTAATATGGCATTTAAATTTAAATTTAAGTGCTGCACACGAGCTATTTTTCTACTTTATAACATTTCACAAGGACAATGATGTAGTGTCCAGGTCTAAATGCAGTACATTTTATTTACACATGTACTATTGTGAAAAAGTTAAGTAAGATAATGGATTTGGAATACATCTACACACATGTATCTATATAAGCACCAACTGCTATAATACTTTCCTGAGCCTTATAGATAGCTATATTGAGAGATTGTCATGCACTTGGCAACCATTAAGCCGGAACCATAACAATAACCCAATTACCAGTGTAAGAATCTATCCCAGATTGGCCAATGTCTAGCCAATCATGAAAAATATTTTTATTTCTTTATACTAATCTGTCCTTAAGGCTGTCATGTCCAGTTACAGATGTGAAGCCTTGCTATACCTTCTTTATGAGTGTGTATATTCCTGAAAATGCCAATTAAAGCTATCCCACAAATGTAACTTGGCAGAACCAAGCACATGTATACTCTGGCCCATATGTTGCATTCTATGCACCTATCTCTCATGTGGGCACTGCTACTGCAGTGCACTAAAAAGTATCCTTCCAGTCAGTGATGGCTGTGCTGCTATACAATACTTATCCCCATCATACTCCAGTGCCTTATCATCCATCCTCAACCCCTTTTACCATTTTGCACAGAGGTCAGAGTGTCACTTCAACAGTAACAATCATCTTGAGCAAAAGTGTATACCACCAGGTGGCTACCCTGCTGCAGCAAAGGATAGTGGATAATCAGAATAAATTTTACAATATGACAAAACTAAAAGACAAAACTATAAAACACTGTCAAAATACTTAGACAACCAAATGGCTGATGAAAATACACTGCTTTCTTAACAGAAATAGCAAAATGAACAATTATTTTGCTTTTTTTGTATAGTACCAACTGAATGAACTGATAAAAGACAAGGACTGGTTGTAAAAGGTAATAACAGTATTACATCTCAGTATTCTTCTTCTTCTTCTTTTGGCTTTTCCTGGTTAGGGGTCACCACAGCAGATCACCTGTCCTGCTCATGATTGTCAGTGGAGTTTTACGATGTTGAGTTGCCAGCCCGGTGCCCAACCTTCCCCAGAAGGCACACACACATGCACACACTCATGCCTAGGGCCAACTTAGAGTGTCCAATCCACCTACAGAATGTCTTTGGGTGTGGGAGAAAACCAGAGCACCTGGAGGAAAGCCACGCGACCACAGGGAGGACATGCAGACTCCGCACAGAAGGCATCCCAGCCGAGGATCGAACCGGAGAGCCTGTTGCTGTGAGGTGGCAACGCTAACCACTGCACAACCGCAGCTGCCCATTTCCATCTCATCTCAGTATTCTAGATTTGTTAAAAGCCTAAAGTTTCAGTGTCTTTCATTTGACAGTTAATCAGAAAACGTCAGAGGTAAAGAAAATAAACTATTTCAAAGAATGTTTACAGCATGGAGTGACCTTTCTAATAGCAGCATAAAAAACAGTGGAGAAACCAAGGATAAACACAATTAGAGTTCTCATCTTCCACATACATATAGAGCAGTGACGGTGAAACATTTTGGCTTGGTGTGTCAAAAATTCACAAAATGCCTAACTTGACTGTGCTGGCATGCTGTTCCCCACAAACAAAAATAAAAATAAATTGCTAGTTAAACTCAGAACATCTGATTTGCATTCTGAGATCTATGCAATTTATCTATCATATGTCTTCCTAGCCAACATGCATACCTTATTTTTATTTCTTCATATGCACTTTTTGGTTTACTATCATTATGTTGACACACAGGTGTTCAAATCCACCTGTGCAATGTCCTACAGCTCGAATGGTGGAAAGTCAAATGCTTCCATTCACAACTGTCCTACCTTGACCCTTCTGGACCCATTGTAGCCCTTGTTCCTGGGTCCAGAGTGGTAGGGAGTTTCAATGTTTGGTATCTATGTCAGCTATATTGGAATTTGGTAGTGAGACATTCATGGAGGTGCATCAATCATATTTCATCTTGACTGTCTGTGAGTCGACAGTGTGACAGTAAACTATAATTTTTATAGCATTCCAAGAGTCATAACTTTAAGGAAGGTGACACACATTTTCTAAATGAGCAGCTCGCAATTCTACAACATTATGGGAATTTTATATGGGGTAACTCAGTTTGTGGTTAGGCAAGTAAGGCAAATAGAGCTTGTATTTATCACAGTGCAATACTAAAATACCACAGTCATTAATTATGCTTCTTTACATATGCAAGAAGCTTGATGACCTGCTGCTGAATCATAAAACTAGTTTTAGAGGTTAATGTATATGTAGTAGCAATTAATGATTGTAATAGAAGGGATTATTTAAATGACAAAGTTGCATATCAGAAATATGCATTGTAGGAAAACATTTCCCCAACAATATGAAATTCATGCTTGGCCAGAAAGCATACCTGTGTCTGAATATCTTTAAATAGATCTCTTCCCATTCAGTTTCCATACTTTTATGAAACTACTGCAGATTTATAAAGATGCATGAATGAAAGAGTACAGTTTGTGTAGAAGGAAATGTTTTCCCTAAGCAACGATCACAGCATGTCATTCTGCGGATAATAGGGTAGTACAGTGAGAATTCATTAGCAGATAAAGTAGTGAACTTTTAGAAAATGTTATAAAGAAAACATGCAGCATATAAAAGTGTAAAAGTAACCCTGAGTAAAGGGCTAAACAGAGATGATATGTGGTCATGTAACATGCATAAATAACCACAGCAAACTATAAGTAGCAGTACGGATAATGATGGAAAGAGGTACAGAATACCATAAAGTTCAGGATGATAAAATAATGTTTAAAAATGATGAGATTGGAGCACAAGTAATACAGCAATGTTTTTAGTCTGCTTTGCCTACTGGAATGAGAATCCACTCAGTCATATATACTGTGAAAAAAGTTACTATGCTTTTTTGCAAACACTAGACAAAATCTTTGAAATGCTTTCTGATAGTACGGTCTTTCTTTTTTCTCACTGGCTATGCTCATATGCTAGCTCCATACTTCCTATAACCTGACTTTCACTCCTTCTACTACTACCACCCTTCCTAACTTCTCCCTACATTACCTTCTAAAAACCTACATTTTTCCTGGACAATCACCTATTTCTACACCTATGCAAACTTATACTGACAAATGTTAGATATATGCACAGCTACTTTACATTATTAACTGGTTTATAAATTACATAATCGAATCAAACGCTGTTAAAACTTTGTATCATGTTTACATATCTAGTATTCTTATGTTTGTTTATTCAAATGTATGTATATATGTTTATTCAAATGTATGTATGTATGTTATTTCACTGAAAATGGGTACTTTTGGCCCAGTGGACCATCCCGGTAAACAAATGCAAATAAAGAAATAAATAAACTTTGAAAATATGTCTGTCCCTCACTCACTAGAGTTTCATGTAGTAAAATGGAAAATATTGGTACTAAAATTCGTATCTCCTGCTTATTAAAAATCAGTTATGTTCTTTTGTTCATCTTTTTAATGGCATCATTTTTTACTAAAACATCTGTTATGTGAAGAGAAATACCTGGTAAAGTATATGGGCTAAGTCCTTTTGGAAGTATATCTCTTTATTTTTAACAGCTAAAACATCACACAACAATACCTAATGGTACTGGTTTGAACATAAAAAGAGCAAGGCTTAACACACTGCAGATGTTGCATAGTCGAACTGTACAACAGACTGCTGGTTACATAGTGAAACATTTTATAAGAAAGCAATGTATCACTCAAAGCTACAGAAATGGAGATGCATGTATATAATGAAAATGCATGCATAGAATGGGATAATGTATATAATACCATCCGCAGCTGAATAGCACACAGCATATCATGTAGCAACATTCTGGGAAACCATAAAAAACTAACCCTGAGTAAAAGTCTAAGCAGACATGCCACATGGTGCTGTAACATGCACCAACAACCACAGCAAACAATTATAGTTTAGTGATGTACAAATACATTTATGTTAGAACCAATCTTTAGTGTGAACAGTGAAACAAACAAATGCAATGCCCTTATCACAACATGTTGGAGCCAGCAAGACATGAGAATGAACATCTAAAAGGAACATGATGCTTATGGGAAGTAGATAGGCATGATGTGGCATTAAAAATGATGGCATAAATGTACTGCAATAAATCATGCAGTCCTTACTGTCTGGCATATGATAAATGGTATATATATTCAGAATGGCATTAACATGGAAAGTTAGAAATGAAACAATACAGTGCAATAGTTCTGCCTTGATGCCATGCAGCAGAAGAAAATTCATCTCTAACAAGGAAAGTAAAGCAAAGAAAAGTAATACATAGGAGACCAAACATGTTCTGATATCCAGTACATAAGCCTATCTCTGATCATGTAGCCCAGGCCAATATCACCCTGACCCTGAGTAGCATCCTGCCCTCACCAAGAATGATGCCACAGTACAAAGAAAAAAATTATCAATTTCAACAACTGGCTAAGTTTCTGGTGTCATTTAAAGGGGATCCAGTATCTGTCCGCCTGGGATGACATGCTCAACAAGCTACGTTGCTTCACAAGAGATGGCTTGCAACTGTCACCCTTAGGCTTTCGAATATTGGCCAAGGTTCTTGCCGCCCCCATAGTGCCTTTTTTAGGCAAGCCTCAAAAGACAAACCCACCATCATAAATAGCACAAGTAACCAAAAACTGAGGGTAATGCTACTCAACGCCAGAAGTCTAAACCTCAAAATGCACGCACTCGAGGCATAACTAAGTATGGAGAACATCAACATCTGTGCAGTAACAGAAACCTGGTTTAAGGCTCATGAGAGCACCCCAGCACCACTAGGCTATAACTCATACCATACCTTTTGGCCCCAGAACCAGGACCAAAACACAAAAGGCGGGGGTGTATCCATATTCATCAAGGATACCCACACCTCCAGGTTAGTGACGCAGCACAATGCATCAGAGATCATCCATGTGCAACTAACAAAGGGCAAAACTGCAATCCAAATTGTAGCTTGTTACAGATCACCCACCATGACCCAGGACCCCCATTCCGCATTTCTGGAGACACTGGGAAATATGAAGGTCCTACCAAACACCCTAATACTGGGTGATTTCAATTACCCAAACATAAACTGGGAGAACTACTCAAGTACTAACTCCCTTGCCCAATGCTTCCTAGAATTTATAAACTCGAATATCCTGGATCAACTGGTCAACACCCCCACCAGAGGGAACAACATATTGGACCTGGTCATCACCAACATGGGCGACCGGTGTTCCACACTGGAGGTCAACCCCTCGCTGATTAGATCAGGTCATAACCTAATCACTCTGGATATCCATATTCCTCCCCCAGCCCCAATCAAGGAAACCACAGTGAAAAACTTTTCAAAAGCAAACTTCACATTACTTAAGACCGAGGTGGAAAGGTTCACAGCCCCCATGCTAAAGGACAATGCTGTCCAAACTGCTGAAACCTTTACAAAGGCACTCTATGAGCATCTGCAGGAATGCATGGATCATGCTATCCCAAGTAAAACCAAGACTCACTCCTCCAAGAAAAGGAAACCAGTCTGGTGGACCCCTGCCATAAACAAGCTATACAACAGAAGGAGCAAGCTAGTACAGAAAAGAGTAAAATCCCAAGAAGGAAAGACATCCCTGATCAGTATCAGCAAGAAACTACGATCCCTCATTAAATCATCCAAGGCTAGTTTTGAAAGAAAAATTGCCAATGACTCCAAAGATAACCACAAAGCATTCTTTAGCTATGTCAAGAACCTAAGTGGAAACTCTCAGATCTGCTCTGATTTAGTGCAGAATGGCACAAAATACACTGAACTGACTGATATTGCCAACATTCTGGCAGACAGGTTTAGTGCAAACTTCACCCCCTTTTCACCCCTTAAAGGACCCATAACCATACCAGAAGAATGTAGGGCCTCATCAATCACTGACACACAGGTTAAAACAGCCCTATTCAAAGCCAAAAACACAGCTTCAGTGGGACCGGATGGTGTCCAAGGCTGTGTCTTACAAGAACTCCAAAATGAACTGACCCCTCACCAAAACACATTGTTCAAACTCAGCCTCTCTACAGGCTATGTACCCACAGAGTGGCGCACAGCAACAGTTATCCCACTCCACAAAGGTGGAGCCACAACAGACCCCGGGAACTATCGCCCTATAAGCCTGACTAGCCTGATCTGCAAGGCTATGGAGCACAACACCATGGAACTCATTAACAGAGACATTGGGAACCTCCAAACCTTGGATCCTACCCAGTTTGGCTTTGTTAAGGGCAGATCATGCCTCCTAAATCTGGTGGACTTCTTTGAGACAGTTACCAAGGCATTAGACTAGGGAAAGGAGGTCCACACAGCCTATCTAGACCTCGTAAAGACTTTTGACACCATTCCCCATTCTAGTATTATAGACAAGCTCACCAGCTTGAACATAAACCCCTATGTCATGAGATAGGTTGCTAACTGGCTAATGGATAGAACCCACATGGTGAGAGTTGCAGGCTCTACGTCCGACTCTAAACCGGTTACAAGTGGCGTCCCCCAGGGCTCAGTCCTAGGACTCCTCCTGTTTGGTATATACTTCTCAGAGGTACAGACAAGCATAGGAGGACTATGGCTGACCAAGTTTGCAGACAACTGTAAACTAGGAGCCATAATTGATTCTCTGACTGATACAGACACCCTCCAGAAGGGTCTCACTGAGATGGATACCTGGTGTCAAAATTATGGCCTCAAGCTAAATGCCAAAAAGTGCATAGTCATCCCCTTTGGAAAAAATAAAGTACCCACAAACTACCACATAGGTGGTAGTCCCCTAAATACAGAAAATATAATAAGGGATCTGGGGGCCCAAATAGATAGTAATCTCTCCTTTGATAATCTTATTGCCAAGGTGGTTAGAAAATCCTTCTATGTGGCCCACCTAATCACAAAAGGGTTCGCATCTAGAACAAAAGAGATTATTGTGCCTCTCTACTCATCACTCATTAGACCCATCATAGAATACAACGCCCCATTTGGGATGTACCTTACAAGACACCTGCAACAGCTGGATAGACCACAAAAGTACCTCACCAAGAGGATTACTGGCCTCAAACAGATGCCCTATGCAGCCCGACTCAAAAAACTCCAGCTGTACTCGGTTGCATACCACTTACTCAGAGGTGACCTCTGCCTGACATACAAGGCCATGTCCAACCCAGAATTGATGGACATGCTCCACCAAAAAAAAAAACAAATCTCGGAGAGCCACACACTCTAGAGATATAAACCTCAACACAACGATAAATAGGACATGCAGGAAGGATAGTTTCCTGTCCCAGAAATTCCCCATGCTTTGGAACAGGATTCCAATATACATCAATATACATCAGGCAGAGCCCCTCACTAACAGTCTTCAAGAGAAACCTTGACGGGTGGATGGGAAACAGAAAATTTACCCCTGGGATCACTGCAGTGACTCTGCTGGACAGTGGCGCAGGGAACTAATGGCTCTGCTGGACAGAGGCACAGGGAACTAATCTAAGGGGGTGACGAAAGCCAACACATTCTGGCTAGGCTTAGGAATGCTCTTAGGCAGATAGCCTAGTACTTACCTATGAACCTATGAAGCTATATGTATAAGGTCCTAGGCAAGCATGCAGAGGGCAAAGCAGTGTCACTTTAAGGCTTACCATGAACAACATAACAAAAGCATGTGGCAGGACAAAATGCACAGTAGAGATAATGCCTGATAGAACACTGTGGTATATTAGAAATGTTAAGAGTCAACACTGACCAGTAAATTAGAAATGTTAAGAGTGAACATTGACCAGTAAAGTAAGTAAGTACATGTTGAATTCCACTTTCATCACTCCAGAAGTGCACATAATATTATGTCTGAGATACTGAAATGAACAGTGCACTCCACATGGGTGTTGAATGATATACTACTACTGTGAAAACACGGCAGGTTAATCTCTTCTGCATAAGAGAACCATAGCAGTGCACAGTGTTGGATGTCTACTGTGATGGTGAATGTGAGCCTGTGGTGCAGATGAAGTGAGATGCTACATAACCAGGTTATAAACAACATGCAGGTGGGTAGCAGGATGACATAATAAGGACAGGGATAAATATAGTATTGGGAGACAAGTGCAACAAAAGATGCTGAAGGGTGGCGGGCAGAGAATAACAATGGTTCTTAGTGATCAAAAATGGCATTTTTTAGTCTAACATATTTATAACTAGAGAAGAGATTGCACTGTTCACTGCCTCACATATTTCTTGTCTCATTTAAACCTGCTGCACTTGAAATCCAGACTGCAAGCAGTTATATTATTTCAGATCAACTTCATTTCCACATTAAAATTGTAGTGTTCATATTTAAATGGTTTAAATGTGAGAAAAGTATTTTAACTGAGCATATAAAGCAAAAAGCTTAAAAGCTTCTTTACTTTTTATCTTAAAATACTTATTACATTTAAATTTTACTTAGCTGTGAGCTCCAGGCAATTGCTATTTAGTCTGTGAGCAGTCAGGAATATGGCCTCATTAGCTGACTGTTGGCAGATACTCATAAATGTACTCTGTACTACAATTACAGATGCTTATATATGATATATGATATATGATATGATATGATATGATATGATCTTTCTGAACTATTAATTGGGGATGCATTAAGAATGATTCCAGAGAAAATTTCATACATTACAATTTAAGCTATTGTCACGTGAGCCATTTGCAGCACCACTAGTGATAATTTGGTATATCATAGCAAATTGTACATTTCTTTAACGATACAAGACAACTAGGAAAAACAGTAACATCATTAAACACAGAAGAAAGAATTGAAATGCTTAGAAATAAAACATGTTGTTTAATGCAAGCTTTGAAATTTTAGTCAAAAAATACCTGACAGCAAACCTTCCAGTGGCACTAGATCCACTCCAGTTCACATATCATGCCACTTGTTCTATGGTGGATGCCATTTTGGTTACACTGCATCTCTCATTGGCACACCTTGAGAACAAGGACAGCTATGTTATAATGCTGTTTATTGACTTCATTTCAGCATTCAATACTGTCATCCCACAACAGCTAATCAAAAAAATAGTTCATTTAGGTATCAATGCACATATGTGCAACTGGATCCTGGACTTCTTGACTGAAAGACCTCAGACAGTATGTGTGGGCAATAACCCTTTGAAAAGCATCACAATCAACACAGGAGTACCTCAAGGCTGTGTGTTGAGTCCACTACTGTTTACTGTACTAACCCATGACTGTAAAGCTAGATTCAGCACCAACCACATCATCAAGTTTGCGGATGATACTACAGTCATGGGCCTCATCGGTAAAGGAGATAAAAAAGACTATAGGGAGGAAGTGAGAACACTGACTGACTGGTGTGCCAAGTGCAACCTTAACCTTAATGTCAACAAAACCAAGGAGATCATAATGGACTTCAGGAAACACAACCATCTCATTCTCCTCTCATGATTAATGGTGAAATGGTGGAAAGAGTGAAGAGCACAAAACTGCTGGGGGTTCACATTGCGGAGGATCTAGCTTGGCCAACAAACATCGATCATATAGTAAAGGCTCTTCAAAGCTTGCATTTATTTATTTATTTCAGTTTGATGACCGGGGAGGGGTCCACTGGGCTCGGGAGCCGATTTTCAGTGGAGGTCCTGGGAGAAAAGATCCACATTACATAGTAAACATTAAACTTCACAGATTAAAGTTACAATTCAAGATGCAGATACATTAAGATAAACAAAATAAAGTTAACATTAAGGATGCAGGTACATTATAAATCAGAGACATGAAGTGGTACATTGGTTAATTAGCATATGAGTCATATGTTGATATGAATTTTTCAGTGGTTACATAGAATATGAGTCTTGTTATGGCAGTTTTGGCAGAACAAGTACAAATTATAGGGAGGGAAGAAAAGGGTGGGCAAACTATTTACAATATATACATAATGCACATGAGATGACAGTGAAGAATGAGTCCAAGGCAGTTAAGTAGTAAGGAAAAGAAAAGTAAGGAAATACAATTTAGAGTGGAGGGAGAAGAAGGCTAGGTGGGGAAAGTGCAATTGCACTTCCAGTTAGAGAAAATGTAGGAATGGAGATGGGTTTTGAAGTTATCAAAGTTTTCTATAGTTCATAGAGAAGGAGGGAGAGAGTTCCATTTTTTGGCTAAGGAGAAGGACAGGAGGTGCCGTCCAGCAGGGTGGTTTGGTTTGAAGACAGTGCTAAGGTTTAGGTGAGCAGATCTAAGTGGCCTGTTAGGGGTATATGGTTGTAGGATGTTGGTAAGTGCAGGGCATATAGTAGGGTTAAATAATAGCCTATGGGCAGTAGTAAGTTGGAGGTAGTTGAGATGGTTGGGAAGTTCTAGCCAGTTAAGTAAGTGGAGGGCAGAGCAATGGTGGGAGGAGTATTTGGCTTTTATGGCAAATTTAGTGATTTTATTGTAACAGCTTTTCATTTTGGAAGAGATGGAGGCAGATAAGTTAGTTAGTAGAGGGGCACCATACAATAGAGAGAGGAGAAGGTAGGTAGTGGCGAGGGTTTGTCTAGTATAAGGAGAGAGACAGTGGATGTTTCTATATAGCAGGCCAAGTTTTTGATGTGTTTTCTTGATGTTTAGTTGAGTATGAGTGTCAATTTTTAGGTGTTCATCTATGGTAACCCCAAGTAGTTTGGCATAGGGAACAATTTCTATAGTAGAATTGTTGTGACTTCTAATTTGGAAAGAATTTTTATCAAGAGGGGAGGATTTTGAGGGTGGGAAGAGTAGTATTTTGCGTTTGTTAGCATTTAGAGATAGATGGAGAAGGCAGTTTGATTGTATGATTGAAGTTCTGGGAGGTTGGTGGCACAGCAGATTAAAGTGGAGTTGTCAGCATATTGTACTATTTTAGTATTTGGGATGGCAGAGTGGAAATCATTGACAAAGATGTTAAACAGCATTGGGCCAAGAATAGATCCTTGGTGAACTCCAGTAGGAGTGGGAAGGAAGTTAGAGGTGCCTTTCCTCCATTTTACAGCTTGAGATCTGTCTGATATGTAACTTGAAAACCATGACAGGGTATTGTGAGAAAGGTTTATATTAGCAAAGTGGCTGAAGAGATGGGTATGGGAGATTGTATCGAAAGCCTTGGAGAGGTCTAATAGAACTGTAGAAACTATTTTTCCAGAGTCTCGGGAGTGGTTGACTATATCTAGGAATGAAATAAGACATGTAATAGTGCTATGGCCAGGGCGAAACCATGTTGGGTTTGAGAAATAAGATGTTTTTTGGTTAGGAAGGACATTAATTGGGTATGAATGTATTTTTCCAATATTTTTGATATTGGGGAGAGGATGGCTATGGGGCGAAAGTTTGAGGTATTATTATTTTTGCCACCTTTGTGGAGAGGATGTATAAAGGCAGCATGCCAAACTTGGGGACATGAGATTCTTGTATAGATCTGTTGATTAAGATGCTAACGGGGAGGGCGATACCGTCTGCAGCATTTTTTAAGAAGTTAGAAGGAATGTTGTCTGGGTCATTGGAGTATGGTTTTAGCTTGCTGATGAGTTTTTTATGTAGGAGGTAGAAATTGGCTTAAGTTCAAAGGTAGGGGGATAGTTGGGTTTACAGGCTGGGGTAGAGTGACTTCCAACATTTTTTTCATCTGTAAATTAAGTCCAGTATTATGTATATATTTTTCTCTTTTATTCTTAATGGTTATTTTTCATGTTTACTTGTCATTATTAATCCATCTGCCATGTACGTGAAATACAAACATTATCACATACTTTAGTTTAAATAGATTAGTTGGTTGATAGGATTTTTACAACATAGTAGTAGTTTTGCATGTAAGAAGACAGGTCAATTAGAATTTAATAAGGAAACAGTGAATTACTTACAGTATTGCATGTACTAAGGCTTAGTGTTTAAAATTGATTTTTGAATGCATAACACTAAGCTCACAAGTGATCAAGTATTTAATTATATCATGCTTAATTTCTAGATGTCATTTATTTAAAAGTGGACACCATTCAAAATAGTTTCAATAGTAAATGGTTGCCGATCTAATTAATAATTATTAACCATTGACTGTTCTGTATACACTATTATAAGGAATTGATTTACAACATGGGCAGACTAATGCTAGTTACTTTATTCTACTACATTGTATTTTAAATAGTTTTATGTTGTAATTGTGCTGATACAAGCAAAAGTAAATACAGCTTTAAAGTTTTCAAACTGTGAATATTGTGACCTGATAGGTCAATTTTATGAGGAGAGGTTATTTAAACTGGACTTTAACATTGTATTTTTGTCTGAAGAAGTCCGAAAAGCGCTTAACATTTATTTGTTCTCTTACAGCTTTGTTTTATACATTTGCAGTCTTAGTTATCAGTACTTGTCAATACTTTTTACATGGTTTACATGACATTTTATGGTTGAATAAAACTTTTGGGAGTACTACTGCCATTTGGAACTCAGTGTTTTTGTGACTAAGTTGTGTGGATGGGGTATTTGAGAAGGACTTAATTAATTCAGCTATAGAGTTAATAAAGAAGGAGTTGAATAGAGTGGCAATTTCTGGGTCAGTCTTAGTGGTGTCAGGGCAAGGGTTGTTTTTGGTGCCTGAGTTAAGGAGTGAGTTGATGGAGTTCCAGAATTGTTTGGGGGTTTTGGAGTGGTTGGCTTGGAGTTTTATATAGTGGGATTGTTTGTCTTTGATTATATGTCTTTTAGTGAGGTTGCTGAGTTGCTTATATTTAAGAAGGGTTTCAGGATGTTTATTGTACTGAGAAAGTTTCCAACATTTATCTCGTTGTTGCATACATTTTTTGGTTTCCTTAGTTAGCCATGGTGCAGAGTTGGGTTTGACTCTTATAGTTCGTGGAGGGGCATGGGTATTAAGTACATTTAGGAAAGTAGAGTTGAAGTAATCAATGGCGTTATCTAGAGGAAGTGTTTTTAGATTATTCCAGTTAGTTTGTTTGAGGGTGTTAGAGAAGGTTGTAGGATTGAAGTTTGTAAGGTTATGAGTATGTATATATTGGTACTGGTGAGGGGAGGAGTGGGTTGCTTGGTGGATGAAGGCAGGCAGGTGGTCACTAATAGAGTCCGGAAGGATGCCTGAGTCTAAGATGTTGTTAGGATGGGCAGCTAGGATCCAGTCCAGAATGGATCCTGGAGGACTGATTTTATTGGGTCTAGTGATAGAGTTAGTAAATTGAGTAAAGTTGAATAGACTGACAGATATGGCAGGATTCTGGTTGTTAATTTTGTTTCGGTTTATGTTAACGTCACCTAGAATGTAGGTCTCTAGGTTAATATTAGTTGAGGCCCATTGGAGGATTTCTTCTAAAGTAGTAGTGTTGTTACCTCATGGAATATAGAGGGATATGATGCAGATAATTTTATGATTATTCATTTGTAGCACATCTATTACAAGTTCTGTGGAGACTGAGGAAAGCGAGTCTACCACCCACTATCTTCTTCACCTTTTATAGAGGTAACATAGAAAGTATCCTAACATGTAACATTTCAGTGTGGTTCGGGAGCTGCTCCGATTCAGACCAAAAAGTCCTACAAAAGATACTAAAAGTGGCAGTAAAGATAATGAGCTCCAAACGTCCAGCCCTACAGGAGTTATACACAGCACAATGTCACAACACAAACGTCCAGCCCTACAGGAGTTATACACAGCACAATGTCACAACACAAACGTCCAGCCCTACAGGAGTTATACACAGCACAATGTCACAACACAAACGTCCAGCCCTACAGGAGTTATACACAGCACAATGTCACAACACAAACGTCCAGCCCTACAGGAGTTATACACAGCACAATGTCACAACACAAACGTCCAGCCCTACAGGAGTTATACACAGCACAATGTCACAACACAAACGTCCAGCCCTACAGGAGTTATACACAGCACAATGTCACAACACAAACGTCCAGCCCTACAGGAGTTATACACAGCACAATGTCACAACACAAACATCCAGCCCTACAGGAGTTATACACAGCACAATGTCACAACACTAACGTCCAGCCCTACAGGAGTTATACACAGCACAATGTCACAACACAAACGTCCAGCCCTACAGGAGTTATACACAGCACAATGTCACAACACAAACGTCCAGCCCTACAGGAGTTATACACAGCACAATGTCACAACACAAACGTCCAGCCCTACAGGAGTTATACACAGCACAATGTCACAACACAAACGTCCAGCCCTACAGGAGTTATACACAGCACAATGTCACAACACAAACGTCCAGCCCTACAGGAGTTATACACAGCACAATGTCACAACACAAACGTCCAGCCCTACAGGAGTTATACACAGCACAATGTCACAACACAAACGTCCAGCCCTACAGGAGTTATACACAGCACAATGTCACAACACAAACGTCCAGCCCTACAGGAGTTATACACAGCACAATGTCACAACACAAACGTCCAGCCCTACAGGAGTTATACACAGCACAATGTCACAACACAAACGTCCAGCCCTACAGGAGTTATACACAGCACAATGTCACAACACAAACGTCCAGCCCTACAGGAGTTATACACAGCACAATGTCACAACACAAACGTCCAGCCCTACAGGAGTTATACACAGCACAATGTCACAACACAAACGTCCAGCCCTACAGGAGTTATACACAGCACAATGTCACAACACAAACGTCCAGCCCTACAGGAGTTATACACAGCACAATGTCACAACACAAACGTCCAGCCCTACAGGAGTTATACACAGCACAATGTCACAACACAAACATCCAGCCCTACAGGAGTTATACACAGCACAATGTCACAACACAAACGTCCAGCCCTACAGGAGTTATACACAGCACAATGTCACAACACAAACGTCCAGCCCTACAGGAGTTATACACAGCACAATGTCACAACACAAACGTCCAGCCCTACAGGAGTTATACACAGCACAATGTCACAACAGAGCTGCAAAAATAGTCATGGATCCTACACACCTTGCTTATGAAATGTTCACATGCTTGTCATCTGGCAGAAGATACCACAGTGTGCGCTGTAAAATGTCTAGGTTCAGAAACAGCTTCTTCTCTCAAGCAGTGAGACTTTTGAACTCTGGCAATAATCTCAGGGAAGCCAGACACTGATAAGATATGCGACACTCAACTCTTATGGTGCAAATAAATGAGAGACAGTTTGGATTCTAAACATAAACAATATATAGATAGCACTGAATGTGCAATATTTTACTAACTAGATCCGCTTATTTGTGTGAGAATCATACAGTGCAATAGGAACTTGTGCAATAAGAAATCATTCAGCTGTTGAAAATTATAGATAAGGTAAACTGTGGTAATATGTAGTAGAATAACCTGTCTAATGTGAAATGATGAATATATGTCCATTGTATGTATGTGTATGTCTTATCAAGTCGAGCCCGATGCATGCGATTTTGTTTAGACTGCACTTGTGTAGGCTAAATGACAATAAACTTTACTTTGACTTTAACTTTTGATTTTCACTTTATTATACTGTTAAATCAATTTGTATTGCTGTTTTTAAAGCTGTTTTGTTAGTTTTACTGTTTGTTAAGTATTTACTGGCATTTTTCAATGGTTTTAAGTTATTTGTTCTGTTTGTTCTGGTTTTCCTGCTGAGTAGTGTTTAAATAACTGAACTGTTAGCTGTTTAAAACATTCTTTAGATCCTCCTTGCTAATTTTTTTTCTGTTTTTAACATTTTCTGTGTCTCACTGCTATTTTTTCTCTGCTGTTCTAAACATTCTCTAGTGTTTCCCATTGAGACTATGGTAGCTAGTAGCTGTAGCATAGTCCAGATACAGGCTTGCTGCTTCTGAAACTTTTTGCAGTGGTTTGTTTTTTCTGTGCATGTTTTCCAGGACATCTTGGATTGGAAGGGGCCTATCTGCACTTTTGTGAGAGCTTTGAGCTGATTGGGACCTGTCTGGTAAAGTGATGCCAGCCTAGGGCTTGGAATAAGCATCTTCATTGGTCCTTTTGAATCTTTTTAAATTTTTTTCAAGTTTTTAGCGTTTGGTATTTAGGCCCTGCAATTTGAGCAGGTTTATGCCTGTTTACATGTCAAGCAGCACCACACACTGCTGCCCAATTGTGCGCCAAAGACATATGGTTAAATCAACAAATTTTCCTTAGGCAGAAATATCCAGAAACCCAGGCAAAAATATCCATCCACTGAGCTCCTCCTTCAGTTCTGAATACCCACCCCTAGTGACAACAGTCTTCAACCTAACATTATGGACAGTTGGACTACCCTTGTTTCTCTTGCCAACCTTGTTGACTTGGGTGTCTTGAGGGAATATAGCAATTGCCTCATGTACACAGACAACCCTCTACCAATAACACACACTAGTACAGAGTGCAACAGATTTATTTACAACAAGAATATAGAATCCATGCTCTCTCTCACTCAAAACAGTAACACAGAAAAGGTTGTCAATTTACCCACCACTACATATGTTCATAGTACCACTACTCATACACATACCACTACTCATACACATAGTACACATCAAAGATGTAACTCCACATATACAGAGGTTCTCTCAAAAAACTTACAAAACACCAGAGACCTCCAAAACACAAGACTGCTACAACTAACACAGTCCTCCAGCACCCATGACACATAGCAACACCAGTGACTCACCTACCAAGCCAGTAAGGTGTAACACTCAAAAACCAAGTGTTCCTGTCATTGGAGACTCAATAGTGAGACACACAGATGTCCCACTCACCAAGTTGGACAAGGAAAAAGTCATGGTTGGCTGCTGGTCTGTTGCCAGGATTTGTCAGATAATGCATGCACTCAGGTCTCTCAGCAACAAGTACCATTATGACTCCACCATAGTTCATGCTGGGATGAATACCCTGAGACATACCTCACTGGACTATATGAAGACAGACATGGTTGAGCTCTCTGAGTATGTGTCCCAGGCAGGCATGTCCCTAGCCTTGAGCATCATACTACCCTCACTTAGAATGATACCACAGAATAAACAAAAAATGATAGAGCTCAATAACTGGCTCAGTTTTTGGTGTCATTCAAAGGGGGAGCTTGTTCCTGTCAGCACGGGAAGCAGTGGTTGACAAACCTTGCTGCTTTACCAGAGATAGTTTGCACATGGCACCTATAGACTTTTGACTGCTGGAAAATGCTCTTGCCTCCCCCATTGTGCCTTTTTTAGGCAATGTCTCAAAAACAACATTAGCAATGTGAAATTAACCAATCAGAACAAAATACGGGTCATGCTCCTAAATGCTAGGAGCTTAAACCCCAAACTACACTCTCTGGAAGCACTTCTATCACTAGAAGATGTAGATGTCTGTGCAGTCACAGAAACCTGATTTAAGACCTCAGAGAGTACCCCAGGCCTTGCAAGGCTACAATGCCTTCCATACCTTTAGACCATAAATTGAATGTGTGAAAACCAAAGGAGGTGGTGTTTCAATCTATATTAGAGATAAATTCACCTCCCGTCTAGTTAGACTAGACAACTCCATGGACTTACTCCATGTCCAGGTTACAGTGGGCAAGACCCCCATTCAAGTCACAGTTATAGATCCCCCATCATAGGTAGCCAATCACACAGTCAGCACCTACAGTAGAGCACTATACAGTATTAATACACCTTACAATCTGATTTTTCCCCCATACTCTTCACCATTGGAGTACAGACTTGGAAATTTTAACTGAGAGAATGCTAGGGGCTGCTGCAGATCTGCTACATCTTAATGCACTAGATGCTGAAGTCAATGCTGCTGCTGCTGACAATAGGCCTAGACAGAGAAGAAAAAAGTGTTCAGGCCCAGGGTAGCCTTCCAGGAGCTACATGAGCTGGAGAGTGTAGAGCACTACAGAGTAGAGAGGGACATACTACAAGAACTCTCTGAGCTCTGCTGCCCTCACGTCAGACCCAGACCTAACAGAGGGAAACCCATCCCAATGGAAACAAAGGTATGTGTAGCCCTTAGGACACTAGCCATAGAGACTTTCCAAAGACTAACTGGGGGCATGATGGGGGTCTCACAGATAACAGCATCCAGGGTACTCCACCAGTTCTTGGATGCCATGCTACCATATGCCAGTGTGAACATATCTTTTCTCTTCACCCCTGAGGTGATGGCCTGCAATATGCAACACTTCTACCATGTAGCACACTACCCTGAGGTACAGGGTGCCATATATTACATTCATATATACATCAAGTCACCACCCTGTGAGGAAGGTAGAATCTATGTCAACTGTAAGGGATACCACTCCATCAACTACCAGGCCATGTGCAATGCCCAGGGGATTATCATGAATGTGTGTGCTGGCAGCCCTGGCAGTTATCATGACCACCATATCTGTCATACATCACAGCTGTACCATATGTTTGCTAGGGGGAACATCCCAAATGGCTATTTACTGGAGGATGCTGGCTATGCACTGGAACCATGGATGATGACACCCATCAGAAATGTGCACACACCCATGGAAGAATTCCATAATGAGGCACATGCACGAATTAGGAACATCATAGAACACATGTTTGGGCTTCTGTGGTTAGGGTTTCTGTGCCTCAATATATCTCCTGGAGTCCTGCAGTGTTCTCCAGCCACAGGTACTCATATGATCACAGGTTGTGCTATGCATGAGCTGGAGATTGTAGAGCGTGTGCTTGATGGTTTGCCCTGCAAAGGTAACCACCTTACAAAACTTCTCCAAAGCTGACTTTGAGTTTCTAAAAACAGAGGTGGCTAACGTCACAGCACCCATGTCAATGGAAAATAGCTGGATGACTGCTGAATCATACACCAATGCACTGTACGAACATGTACACAAATGCATGTAACTAGCCAACCCAGCAAAACCAAGATGCTCTCCTTCAAAAAAAGGAAGCCAATCTGGTGGCCCCCTGCCATTAATAGACTCTACAACAGAAGAACACTACTGGAGAAAAAGTTGAAGTTCCAAGATTGAAAAAAACTCCCTTACTAGCTTCAACAAAAAGTTGAGATCCCTCATCAAATCCTCCAAAGCCAGCTATGAAGGCAGAATTGCAGCAGACAATAAAAACAATCACAAAACATTCTATAGTTATATCAAGAACCTCCATGGCAATACCCAGATGTGCTCTGAGTTACTGCACACTCCTATACTTAGCCAACAGATATTGCCAAAATACTGTCCAACAGATTCAGTGTCAACTTTACACATTTTCTCCCCCCTAAAGGACCAATCACCATACTGGAAGAATGCCAGGCACCCAGCATTACTGCAGCACAGGTTAAAGCTGCAATTTATAAGGCCAAGAATACAACTTCCATGAAACCCAATAATATCCATGGCTGTGTTCTACATGAACTACTAAGTGAAATGGCACAGCATCTGTGTGCCCTGTTCAGTCACAGCATCATCTCAGGCTTTGCTCCTACCGAATGGCACACTGCTACCATCATCCCTCTCCATAAAGTGGGAGCGACTACAGACCCTGGGAATTATCACCCCATTAGCCTGACAACTCTGATATGTAAAGCTATGGAGCGCATCATCATGGACCTGATTAACAAAGATATAGAAATCTCCAAACTCTAGATCCCACACAATTTTAGCTTTGTGAAAGGGAGATCATGCCTAATCATCCTGGTTGACTTCTTTGAGTCAGTCACCAGGGCTGTGGATGAAGGTAAGGCAGTGCATACAACCTACCTCAATCTGGCTAAGGCCTTTGATACCATTCCTCACTCGGGAATTATTGATAAACTCACCAAACTAGGCATCAACCCCTATATCACTAGGCAGGTTGCAAATTGGCTCACAGATAGAGCACACAGTCTGAAAGTAGCAGACTCCAAATCAGACTGCCAACCAGTCATGAGTGGAGTCCCACAAGGATCTATCCTGGGTCCTCTCCTGTTCAGCATCTACTTCTCAGAAGTCCAGGCCAACACAAAGGGACTCTGGCTGACCAGGTTCGCAGATGACTGCATGCTGGGAGCCCAAGTAATGCAGACATCCTACAGAAAGGCCTCACTGAGACCAATGACTGGTGTCTGAAGAAGTCTCTAAGAGATAAAGGAGATGAAAGCGCTATCTGAAGTTGTGTGTTTTTACTGCTTTTTATTTTATACTGTTTTTTTGACAGTTATTTGCTTTGTTTCTGCTGCATTTTAAGAAGTTGGTGTCGAAACCACGGCTTAAGCTTAATGCCAAAAAATGTGTCGCAATCCCCTTTGGTAAAAATTCAGTTCCCACATTGATGGGAGGCCACTGAACACCGAAGGCATTATAAGAGATCTGGGGATGCAGGTTGACAGCAACCTCTCCTTCAACCACTACATTGTCACCGTGGTCAGAAATTCTTTCTATGTGGCACATCTCATTACCAAGGGTTTTGCATCCAGGAAGAAAGAGGTCATCATCTCTCTCTACTCTTCCCTCATTAGACCAGTCATTGAGTGTAATGCCCCATTTGGCATGTACCTCACTAGACACCTGCAACAGCTAGAGAGCCCACAGACGTACCTCACGAAGAGGACCCTAGGCATTAAACACATGCCCTACACAGACACACTCAAAAGACTCCAGCTATTCTCTGTCTCATATCGCCTACTTAGAGGCGATATCTGCTTGACTTACAAAGCCATGTCTGACCCAGCTCTGTTAGAAATGCTACATTTAAAGAAATCCCAATCCCTCCACACCACACACTCCAGAGACCTCAACCTCATTTTCACAATCAACAGAACATGCTAGAGGGACAGGTTCCTCACCCAAAGACTGCCCATGCTTTGGAATAGACTTCCCATACATATCAAGCAGCGCACCTTGCTGTACCTCTTCCAGAGAGATCTTGATGAGTGGGTGGGTAATAGAAAGTTCACTCAGGGGATCACTCCAGTGGCTTTACTTGATAAAGACACTTGGAACTAATGTCAGGTGGCACGATGCCAGAGCACTTATATGGGCTAGGCTTGTAAAGGCTCCAAGTCCATTAGCCTGGTACACACCTATGAACCTATGAGCCTATGCTACACAATATGATCCTGCAGAAGCACCTGCTGCAGAATCAGCTTAGGGAAGGGATACACAGCCTCCCACCACTGCCTAGGTCACCACAGCCACAGTCACAGGAGGACTTGGAGGAGGAACCTCCTGATGATGTCCTTATAGGCAGATGTAGCATGCGCAGTATGCCCTGGCTTTGGCTAAGACACAACATATAGCACATTCACTGACAACCTAGGTCCCTAGCGACTGACACCTTACTCCTACTCACATACATATAGTAAAATTGTTGATGCCAGGCAACACACACAACCTGTACCTATCCATGTATTAGCTGTGTACTGCTTGTATCACACAGAGTCAGCCCTGAACTACAGTTCTGTCAACTGCTGCATTCACAAGCTAAGTCCCTAACCTAAACACTAATTGTAATGATTACTATAATATGGCAGCATATGTATGGGTCTGCTGCATTTATGCAAGGAAATATAGTGGGCTATGTGGACAGAAGTAACATCCACATTGGACTACAGATACACAGCCCAATAGTATGTGCTCCCTAATAATCACTAGGCCTCATGATGTGAATATTCTCTACATCAGTCAAGGGAGATGTTAAACAGTGGGGTCACATGATATTTGGACTACTGCCTATTCCAGCAGATGATGTGCTGTTGTTCCCCCATCCACTACACAGCAGTTTTTCCATATAACCACTTTAACAGTAAGTCAGCAATGGTATATCAGCCGACCAGGTAATCTCAGGGCTGTAACATAGAACTCGATCACACATTGTCTGTCACATGTAAAGCAGGAATAACAACGTACATAGTTATGCTTTGCGTGATGAATGACTCCTCTCTGTCTGACAACCTGTGAGGCTCAGTGAACTAGGGAAGTAAGCAGGGATGATGGTGTGGATGGTTCTAATCTGAAAGTAGTCATATCTTTTGCATGTGAGGAATTATTATGTTGGTGTTTTCACAGACTGTCAATCTGTGTATGGGGAGCATTATGAACCTCAGTCACATATGAAGTACAGCAGACAGCTGGGGAATGCTGTGGACACTTTGAGTGATGTGCAGTACTGCAGAAATAGGGACAGATATCAGTGCCTGTAATGCACAAAATCCCAGACTGGAGTACAGTTAAGTGTGGCCTGGAGTCACTCTATAAGTACTAAGAGTCCCACTGGACATGCCCAGATACTTTGTTAAAATGAGGGAAATTCCGTTGCCCATTCATCAAAATGATCTGTCAGGTATAGATATATCTATACATACAAACATATACGTATGCATATCTGTCTGCCACTATATTTCTCCCACATGCAGAGTATATCTATTTCTATGTAGTGTCAAATATATATATATATATATATATATATATATAGACATTAAAATGATACATAGACTCTCCCCATACATCTACGTAACACATACTCATATCATAAACACACTATCTACATTTATATATACAGCCATGTTTTATACATAAATATATGTGTGGATGTCTGTATTGTCCTACATACCCTAATAATCGTGAGTAAATCTGTACTATCACACATCCATACTGTTGCTCAAAGGATCCAAACTAAGGGCAGAACTGTACATAATCCACTTACCTACAGACACTTGAGTCTGCTGGATGTCACCACATAGACAGACACAGGTGAGCAGGTGGTGTAGTGTAGAATGCTGACAATACACACATGGACAGAGTGCATGGTTCCTGCCCACAGGTTTGTCTATCTAAGTGCAAACAAATACATATGGCCATACTGGTAACTGTACACACATAGCTAGGATAATAATAGTTATTTCACTGCTAGGATACTAGCTGCAGATAACAGTAATATCACTCTGCAGGCCACATTGTGCCTGCAATCACATACACAATAGACAACCTGTGGCCCGTGCAATAAGTATAGTGAGCTATAGTGTGTAAGACTAGTTAGGTAGGGGTTCTAATATCAGTCCAGGCTACTTGGTGTGTGTGTGCATGTGTGCGTGTCTGTGCATCTTGCAGCAGAGTGACTGACATGCACTCATGGGCTATCCATCTGCAGTGGTTATGCACTTTTTGGCCCTATAACTTGCTGCTGGCTTCCAAACTGTCCTCTGCTATAAGGCCTGATGATGTCATCCACCTTAAGACTACCAGCTGACAATGTCATAGCAGGCTTAAGCCATGGTCCGTGCGATAAGTGCGGTGAGCTGTAGTGTGTAAGACTAGATAAGTAGGGGTTCTAATCTCACTCTAGGCTACTAGGGGCATATTTGCATGTGTGTGGTTCTCCCTGCAAAACAACTGACATGCCCTCATGGGCTATCTCCCAGAAATGATTATGCACTTTTTGGCTCTGTAACTTGCTGCTGCCTTCCAAACTGTCCACTGCTGCAAGGCCTCATGATGTCATCCACCTTAAGACTACCATCTGACACTGTCATAGCAAATTAAGCCATGGTGCATGCAATAAATCCTATAAGCTGTGGTGTGTAAGACTAGATAGGTAGGCATTCTAATCTCACTTCAGGCTACTGGGTGCGTGTATATGTCCATATAGTATACATATGATCACCTTGATAACTTAAAAATAGGTAGGGTTTTGAAGTATTTTATTTGTAGCATGTGATGTGGCCCCCCAAAGGACTGACCACAACAAGCCTGCTGATGTCATCGAGCATATGTCCTAAATTGATAGTACTAGTAGACATGAGGTTTGTTGCCTGCATCACATACTGTGATCTGTAGTGTGTACCAATATAAAGGTAAGTGTTCTCATCTACATACAGCCAACTTGCACTATGTGTGTACCCTGGTGTGTCCTGTACATGGTAATTGGAAGTAATGCTAGCCTCAATATAGCCATGTTTGCATGTGAGCCTGTTAGAACATTTTACAACATGTTATGGAACTATAGGACAGTTGAACTTCACTAGCATAATGGCCATACAGCCCTCACAATCATAGGCATCTTTATATCAGTAGTTACAGGATCAGCACATATTGCCCCAGTACATGAGGGACTCAGGCAGAGGCCCTGTGTTGCGATGATGGTCGCGCAGCCAATCATACAGATGGCATGCGCTGAGGTGCACTGAGGTGCTCTGTGTGCTATTAGGCAGGGTTCTCTTTCAAAGGTGTGTTAAAGTCTGCTAGACAAATCTGTCCCACAAGCATGTAGTACTAATGTCTTTACAGTGAGCTATCCATTTACTATGCCTCCTACAGATAGGCAGTATATGCAATCAAACAGAGTAACACATTGCCTTGTATGCAAGGCACAGATCACCTCTGAGTAGTCTCTATGCCACAGGCGACAATGGCACTCCGGGAAGAAAGCATTGGGAGACTGATGATGCAATGACACCAGTCACCAGTGGAGTTCACTGTCCTCCATTATTGGTGTATCCCATCTACCTATTCCCTGTCTACAGTCACAGTCATGGTCAGTGACCTCTGACTGAGCACATTAGCAATTGATTGCATATTAGGAGCTGTCACAGAATCCCACACAGAACCTACAGATATACAGGATGGCCTTAGACACAGTCAGTTGTTCTCTGAGCCACTGACAAAGACTAAATGGCAATGACTGCACAATACTATACTGTGGGAAATCACCCATCCCTTCAAAATATTGTAGTGTCTGTACACTGCACACAGTTAAGCCATTACACATGGAGTTATGAACACAGAGAGTAATGTAGCCTTGGATTTTCATTGCTCGTAAAATGTGGGGATGCATTCACTGTTGTACAACCTATATCAAAAGGTTTGGGATGTAAATCCCAGACTGTCACTGCTATACTGACTGTGGCAATCACCACACCTATCATCATGTACAGTGTAACCCTTCTATGTCACTACACAGGCATATCATACAACTGTAGCAGCCACACAGGTTCCATGGTACACCAATACACAATGTAGATAACATGTCCTATGGAATCTGTGTCACAAACGTACATGTATAGTCTGTCTCCTACATGTTTTGGTGGGGATGTGTATGGCTCCATACAGGGAGGTGTTGGATCCCACTGTGTACTTCCTGCGTATCCATAACAGGACTAAAAAAATGTCTCACCTGTTCTACACACCTACGACATCACTGTGGTATATATAGTACATGCAGGAGAGACAGATATATAACACAGACAGTACACCCTACATGAAACAGGCCTCCCATGAATGTAAAGCACACATCTGCTGTGACACACATCATGTGCAGGTTATACAATGGGATGCAGAACACGACAATCATAACTGGTGTTGGGAAACTGTCTGTACTAGACACAGGATATTTGTAGATGGGTCATCTCCATTACCACAGCTTGTAGATGAGTGAGTTCCCAAAACCCTAGTGACATTTATCAATGATAACAGCCCTGTTTACAGATTAGGGATGCATGAGTATGCTGAATGCCGCTATTATCCTTGTTAACCTGTTATACATATATGAACCTATGGAGCCATGCACTTACAGTGATGCACATTGCTGAAGACATATTTCTGCTGTGCTGACATGCTATCCTGTGCTGTTTGCTGCCTTATTGCTACTGTGTATCCATAGATTATTTCAAAAGACCCCTGAAACTAAAACATAAACAGGTCCATGACACACTTGTCATCATGTTACTATACAGCCATTACAACATCATACAACATAAGGTACACAAAAGCATGTGGCATACTCGTGACAAATGCCAGCATACAGCTGCAGTTGTTAACCACTACGTGGCATGGCAAAACAATACTCCATTACACAAGTGAATGTTAACTAATGTAGTTACCCTGTACATCAGACACATAGCTTCATTTCCCTGCATCGATGGCGAGGATGTGTGGTTGCAGAAGATGTAGGCTAACCCAAATGGTTGACAACATGTGTGTGAGTTAGGAAGGGAAGCAGGTAAAATGGACCATGGAAAGGTGACATGTGTGTCTGTAGGTGACCTGCATTTTACAGTGGCGTGTGAGTTTGTCCATGTACACAGTCAAGCTCAGTGCTAGCCCTACGTGTGTGTATGTTTGACAGCTTTGGACCATACATGGTAGAGTTGACAGTTCACCACCTCTGTCCCCGAACATGGGAACTGGCTCTACCAGGAGTTGCACTGGCACCTCCATGCCCAAGGTCAGAAATGGTGCTAGTACCTGATAGTGACTGCTGTCTGCTGGGACTGTGTCCCCCACAGGAATGCCCAGGACTATGATCCTATAGCCTGCCATGTTGTGGTGTGGACAGCACACTCCCCTCCATAGTGCTGGATGTACTGCCACTATGGGAGCACAATTGTGCACAGCCACATAGACTCTCAGCAGATGTGGTTGCTGACCTATGTCGACAAGTCCAGTGCTCAACTCCAACCACACATTCCAGCACAGACAATGTGCAGTCCAAGACAGACACTGTCTCAGCCCACCTTCTTTCCTCTGCATCAGTCAACCGATCCAGGGTGTCCACAATGTGGTGGAGGCAGTCGCAGATGTCAGACTGTGCTGCATCCATAACCCTAAGCATACATCTGGTGTTCCATTCAGAACATTCCTGTGCCTCCATAATGGCCAAAACATGCAACAAGTGACTGATAACGTGACACCTGCAACAGCTGGTGGACTGACAGCAGACCTCTTACAAGCACCATTTTAATCTGCCTGTGTAGGACCTCACCTGCTGTCTTGCTATGGCCAGTGTCTACACTCACAGGATCCATACTTGCCACAATTTCTTGTTCAGTGTCCCAACCCTCTGACTCTCCAATATCTGTCGCCTCCAGAGACTGGGTATGTGTGGGCATACTGCCTGTGTGCAGTGATAATGGGCGCAGAAGAGGGACGCCAACCTCTGGGATAGATTCAGCCCCCAAAACCCCTACACATGGCCAACATCATTATCATCATCATCATCATCATCATCATTATCAGAGTTTGAGTAGACACTAACATCAGGTTGTGTAGGGGACAGAGACAAGCCCCCCCCCCAGGTCACCTGTGATAAGAAAGGAAAAGGCAGTACTTTACTACCTGCACTACTATGCTCTGCAGTACTATGCTGTGATATGTGTAAACTCTATACACTGTTGCCACTATGGCAGACCTGTTGAAAACCCAACCTCATATATTAGGACTTGAGGAAAGTACTCTTCCCACTAATAGCTGTAGTTACTTGTAAATAAACTCTCATTACACTGCAATCACATCAGCAACAGTGAGGTACACTGTTGACATTAGTGAAGACTCTGCACAATTGACACATATGACACTCTGTACTGTCCTGACAATACTGACACATCTATCAGTGTGGTCACACCTACAAGGCATAGGTATGAGTCTAACGTGTACAGGCAGACAATATGTGTGCATTTGGCAAGCATGCCAACAGTACAGCAATGCAGGCAGCAGACCTGAGATGACAGTCTAAGGAGTACAATGCTGTAAACATACATCAATAAGAAAACAGAGTCATGCTTACCAGCAGCAGGACCATGGACTTGTGCGATACCTGACGAACCTGTGAAAAGTTCAGGGAGAGGTAATGTCAGTACCATCACATGTTCCACCACCACATTGTAATACATCCATATAGCTCACATTTACAGTAATTATTGTGTTAATTGTTATAGTGGTCAAAATCTGAGCATGACAGTCAAACTGCAGTTAAACTTTCACACCCCCTCCAAAGCAAACAGACCTGACACTCACGTGCAACTATGTACACCGTCACACACTGAATGCTACAGCATTGCAGTGATTATCAACCTGAGCTTATCTGCATGCTTATCAGCTGTGGAAACTGTGGCACCCACATCCACAATGTAGGGTGTGATGGATGTCTGGGAACTGTCATGTGTGCCTAGATTTGCTAGGAATTCTTCTGTGGCTGAGAGTGGTTGTTCCACTGCAGGCCCTCCACTGGTGGCACCATGATCCTTGGCTACATCTGCCAATCTTCTGCATGCAGCATTGATCATGTCCATTGCATGGTGTCGCACCTGCTCATATGTCCTGTTATGATGTCCTGTGGCATTGTCATCATGGACAAAGTCAGCCCACAGTGCCTCCCACTGTTCCCTGTTGTGCTTCCTGGACAGTAGGACTTCATGATGCTGATGTAGCCCTTCCAGTATCAACTCATTCTCTGCATCTATGAAAACTGCATGTTGTCATTCATACATGTTTCCTGAAAGACAACAACATTGGAATACATGTCAGGTTCACATACATGGAAGTACACTATGTAGAGATACAGCAAGGACAGAATGGCTGGGAATATTCACTGCTTGATCACATATCTCATATTCCACAGTGTGCAAACATACTAAGTGTGTGGATACAACTAGAATATTATCGACAGTCAGGTATTCCTGTGTGTGCCATGACAGATACTGTTGTATGATCATACAGCCCACACTAAAATCTATTGCAGTATGTCCCCAGGGACCAACCCCCATGATAATATGCAGAAACAACTGTGCGGAACAAATAGTATGCAATTCAAACCACTATAAAGGGGGAGTCCCAACAGCCCAGGTTGTCACACAGACATTATACACTCCACTTTTAAGGTGTCACACATCCTCTTCAGAGGTTCATAGATGTGTAGTAGGCCAATGGCCCTGGAGCCTTTACAAGGCTAGCCCATAGAAGTTCCCTGGCATCCTGCTGCCTGACGTTAGTTTCCAGTGCCTTTATCAAGTAGATCCACTGGAGTGATCTCCAGAGTAAACTTTCTATTACCCACCCACTCATCAAGATTTCTCTGGAAGAGGGACAGTGAGGTGCTCTGCTTGACATGCATGGGAAGTCTATTCAAAAGCATGGGCAGACTCTGGGTGAGAAACCTGTCCCTCCAGCATGTTCTGTTGATTGTGGTAATGAGGTTGAAGTCTCTGGAGCATGTGGTGTGGAGGGATTGGGATTTCTTTAGATAGAGCATTTCTAACAGAGCTGGGTCAGACATGGCATGGTAAGTCAAGCAGAGATCACCTCTAAGTAGGCAATATGAGACAGAGAATAGCTGGAGTCTTTTCCATCTGTCCATGTAGGACATGTGTTTAATGCCTATGATCCTCTTCCTGAGGCATTTCTGTGGTCTCTTCAGCTGTTGCAGGTGTCTAGTGAGGTACATGCCAAAAGGGGCATTATACTTGATGATTGGTCTAATGAGGGAAGAGTAGAGAGAGATTCTTCCTGAATGTAAAACCCTTGGTAATGAGATGTGCCACATAGAAGAACTTTCTGACTACAGTGACAATGTGGTGGTCAAAGGAGAGGTTGCTGTCAACCTGCATCCCCAGATTTCTTATAACACATTCAGTGTTCAGTGGGCTCCCATTGATGTAGTAATTAGTGGGAACTGAGTTTTACCAAAGAGGATGATGATGCATTTTTTGGAGTGAAGCTTAAGGCCATGGTTTCAACATCAGTCATTGGTCTCAGTGAGGCCTTGCTGTAGGATGTCTGCATCACATGGGGAGTTAATAATTGTTCCCTGCCTGCAGTTGTCTGCCAACTTGGTCAGCCAGAGTCCCTTTGGTTGGCCTGGACTTCTGAGAAGTAGATGCCGAATAGGAGAGGACCCAGGACTGATCCCTGTGAGACTCCACTTGTGAATGATCGGCAGTCTGGCTTGAAGTTTGCTACTTTTGCACTGTGTGTTCTATCTGTGAGCCAATTTGCAACTTACCTAGTGATATAGGGGTTGATGCCTAGTTTGGTGAGTTTATCAATAATTCCTGAGTGAGGAATATTATCAAAGGCCTTAGCCAGATCAAGATAGGCTGTATGCACTGCCTTACCTTTATCCACAGCCTTTGTGACTGACTCAAAGAAGTCAACCAGGTTGAGTAGGCATAATCTCCCTTTCACAAAGCCAAATTGCATGGGGTCTAGAGTTTGGAGATTTTTTATATTGATGTAGAGCAACAGTTGCCCATATTAGCAATAACCAGATCAAGGATGTTGCTTCCTCTAGTGGGGTCAAAATTAGCTGGTCTAGGACATTGGAATTGATTAATTCAAGGAAGTGTTGGGCCAGTGTATTGGTGCTTGAGTAGTTTTCTCAGTTGATGGAGGGGTAGTTGAGGGCTCCTATTAAGAGAGTGTTGGGTTGGGCCTTGATAGTTTCCAGGGTGCTTAGGAACAATGAGTGAGAGTCTAGGGACATGGTTTGGGACCTATAGCAGGCTATGACCTAGATTGCTGTCTTGCCCAATGTTAGTTGTACCTGAAGCATCTCAGATGCATTATGCTGGACTAATAGTCTGGAGGTCTGCATATCCTTTATGAATATGGAGACATTACTGCCTTTGGAGCTTTGGTCCATGTTTCAGGGCTGAAAGGTGTAGAATGAGTTATAGCCTGGTAGTGCAGGGGTGCTTTCTGCCACTTTAAACCAGGTCTCTTTTACAGCACAAATGTCGATGTTCTCCATTTTGAGGAGTGCTTCAAGTGAGTCCATCTTGAGATTTAGACTTCTAGCATTGAGCAGCATCATCCTCAGATTGCATTTATTTATAGCGGTTATGGTAGTAATTTGGTCTTTGAAACACTGCTTAAAAAGGAACTATAGGAGTGGCAAAAGCCTTAGCCAGTACCTGGAAACCCAGGGGTGACAGATGCAGGCCATCTCTGGCAAATCATCAAGGTCTGTCAATCATGTCATCCCAAGCAGACTGATACTGGATCCCCCTTAGAATGACACCAGAAACTTAGTCAATTGTTGAAGTCAATCATTTTTTTTGCTTGTACTATGGTATAATTCTGGGTGATGGTAGGATACTGCTCAGGGCTAGTGTCATACCTGCCTGGGCCACATAATCTGAGAGCTCCACCATGTCTCCTTTCATGCAGTCCAGGGAGGTGCATCTCAGGTCAATCACACCCACATGGACAATGACAGAGTCATACTTTTACTTGTTGTGGAGTGACCTGAGTGTGTGTGTTATATGTCAGATTCTGGCACCTGACTGTTACCTTCTCCTTATTCAACCTAGTGAGTAGGACATCTGTGTGCTGCACTATTGAGTCACCTATGATTAGTGTATTGGGCAAGGTGTTTAGCCTTAGGGGCTTTGGTTGAGGGGCACACTGTGGAGGTGTGCTATGTGTCCTGTGGTTTGTGCTGTGTCATGGTTGGTCGAGTGCATTTCTGTCTTGGAGATCTCTGCTGTTTGGGTGAATTTCTGTAGAGAGCCTCCATGAAGGTGGATGTGTAGTTTGTGTATTTTTATGTGAGAGCTGTGATAGTGGGTGTTCTGGAGGGCTATGCATTCCATGTAGTGTGGTGCAGGTGTTGACCTTCTCCTCTTGACCAGCTAGTCCGGTGTTGGCTGGAGAGTGCATAGCTTCCAATTTGGTGATATAAGTGTATCTCTCACAAGTCTGAGTGTTGGAAGGTAAGAGGAGAGGGTTGTCTGTGTATATGAGGCAGTTTTCTGCCCTGCCTCATAATGCCCAAGTGCACCAGGTCAATAGGAAAAAGTACAGCGAGCTGCCCTTTACACATGCCTGGAGGGGTGGTCAAAACTAAAAAGTACTGGAGCTATTTCCAAGAAGAACGATTAGTGCTGATGGCACTTAGGTGTGATACAATAATTGCTACAAAAAAACTGTTGAAGTGCAAAGTGATCAGGCTATTTGAAGGGCTAGAGAGTAAGAACTCGCAAGATAGATGCATGTGTAACAAATCTGGAGATCATTGACATGTCATTATCACAGTTCTAAGAATGGCTTATTACTGTGATCCCTATTCCTCTTAAGCGTGTTCACACATCTGCATCTTGATGTAAAAAAATGGTTACATACCTGATGGAGTGCAGTGCTCCACTGCTATGTGCTGATAGTTAATATTTTGCATACACTTGTTCTATGTGAGGAAAGTTTCATACTGACTGGTTTCCCATAGCCAGCTGCTTGCCTTTTAACTTGCTTCTCATCAGCAGATGATGATTGCCTCTTAACCAGCCTGTAGTTCTGAAATGCTAATTGCAGCCAACATAGCTGATTTGCACTATCATCAGCCAATCACATACAACCACAGTACAATATATGAGGCCTTCATAAAGATTAGAGGCCCTTTCTGATATGTTGCACTGGACATTACTTGGGTGAGGAGACTACTTCATCACAGAGGCTAGGTCTGTAGCAGCAACACTTACATAGAGATGGGTGTGCTCCAGGGTTGCAACTGCTGCTGCAGGTAATTGGCCTAGGCAGAGAGTGTGAACACTTTGAAGGACAACAAGCTGTAGGAATAACTGTGGGACCTGTGTTAGCCATCTTGTACAGGCAGAGCCAGAGTGAGGCTAACCTATCCAGTCCAATTAAGGCATGTGTTTAAGGTAAGTATGTTAGGCGACAGTATCACTGGCAGAGTACTAGGCCACATGCTTGTTTTATCCCTGAGCAAAATGGGGGCTAAATATAATAATACTATAATTCCACTGCTATACATCACTGGATTTGAACCCAGGACTGTGTGTGTTGTAAAATGCACTATTTGCAAGGCATTTAACAGACTGAGTTACTAAGTCAAATCTACAGCAGCTGTATTTGTAAGATATATGTGCACACATACAGGCTGTGATAAACATTTTCTAAAACCATCAGTATGTCCATGGCTTTATACGGATGTATTTCTGCACCAGGGTGCCAGCTGAACATGTATTTTACCATGAGTGCCTTAGCAGCTGCATTTCTACATGTTGCTGACAAAGGGCACATTTACATGCTATCACAGGCCTCACTTACATCCATTATTATGTGTTTGGCTTTCTACTTGTGTACTATTGCACCAAAGTCCAAGGTACACTCCCATTTTTTTCCATTACTTTTTAATCAAGTTTGCATGGCTCTGTACAGTGCACAGCTCCGCTGAAACACGCTTAATGACTGTAAATGGCAATTACTATGTTTTGTTTATACCACCTATTTTAAGTAAGAGTTGTGTGGCATGGCAGGTTAATGCAGTGTTCTGCACATGTGATGGTCTTGGATTCAAAATATGGGACGTGTTTATTTTGTAACTGTGTATTACAATTTTAAAATCACATAAAGTCAATATAGCTCACCTTTGCGAAGTTGCGTGACATGGCACGTTGCACAGTGTTGCGCTAAAAAATATAAAGAAAAGAAAAATGGGGAGATAGGAAAGTGGTAAAATGGGGTTCAAGCAGGGGAAAAACATATTGAAAGGCAGGTAGGGCTGTGCAGGAAAGGTGTAGGAAAGAACCTTAGCTATCCATTTCTTGTACAGCAACAACTGTGCACTTTGACAGAATTTGTACATGACTTTGAACTCTCAACCATAGAGAGAGGGGTGGGGACAAAATAACTGCATTGTCAAGCCAATTGGACCATATTACCTGTGTTCAGTGGACACGGACAAAATGGAAAGCTATTTATTAGACGATATATATATTTTTTTTTTTGGGACAGGTGTCCATTTTTTTTTAAAGCAAGAGTGGAATGTTGGGGTAGGGACATAGGCACGTGTGTAGGAGGTAAGTTTGGTAGGTGAGGATGCATTTGCAGACAGACAAAACAAACAAGACAGCAGACAGGGGTGGTGTATGACACATGAGGGGGGTGAACACCTTGGATAGTGAGGGTGTTGTGGAATCTAAGTCCCATGTACCTCCACAAGGCAACAGCATGACTCACATCTCCACCCATGGGACAGTCTGCTCTGGTCTGTTACTGCCCTGGGGGTGGCAGAGGTGGAGGCTGGGCACTGGGGCAAGGTTGTCCCACCAGGTTGGCCAGCATGTCCTCAATTTGGCACAGGCAGCAGTCAAAACCATGGTAGACTATCCTGCACACCAAATCTGGCAGCTCAGCATGGGTGAAAACACCGCCTCCACCACCAGTCCCAGAGGGGCGCCCCTCCCTGTCCTGTGGGGCAGTACTGCCTGACACCACAGGTAGTACAAGTGAAGCAGAGGGGGCACCATTGGTCTGGGTCTCAGACATGTTGGGACCCGGTACCACGGCCTGATGAGGCAAGGTGGGTGGATCAGCCGGAACTAGCCTACCTTGACTTGCTGTGGTAAATAAGGTATAGCAATAAGTTAAGGTTAGTAATAAGCAAACCATTGTTAGTAATAACAGAATGGAACATTATATTTATCAGTCCAAATACATATTAATGTATATTATGTGTAAAACAACATTAAGTAACATAACAGTCAGTATGGTAACAGCTTGCCAGTAAGAATTAAACCATAAGGCCAACAAAACAGTTAGTTTAACAAAATATGTCAATATTGAATCATGATAATACGTAACAATAATAAATCAAATTTTAACAAAATATAGTTAGTTTAACAAAATATGTTAATATTAAATGATAATAATAAATAATAATAAATAAATGAAGATAAGAGGTGGGGAAAGAGAGAGAGAAACATTCCATTACTGACAATGCTGACTATATCCCTAAAAACATTGATAATAAATACTCTATAGGCGTGTACTGTCAGTTTTTAGTACAGTGACTGCAATTCTCCTATAGCTGATGTAGCACATACATACCTCTCAAGCTGTTACCATGGGTCAGTATGGGCCAAGCAGTATCACATGCAAGAGCACAACTACATAGAACACTTTCACATAATGTGGACTTCTATAACTACCAAGGTGTAAGTGGATTAGGTAATACATTGCATTCCAAGTACTTACTTTTCTGGTAATCCTGTGACAGATGGATTAGGCAGTTTTAATTTCATTATGAGAAACTGTGACATTTGAGAGGCATATTTGTGTACAGTACATAAACGACTTTTGTCTTGCCTTACTTGGCAGGCATGGGAATAGAACACAATAGCTGTGACTGCAGGGGACATCTGCATAAAATGAACAATTGACTGCAGAAACTTAGTACAGACATGCAAGGACTACAGTTGTACTAGAAATATGTAGAAAGATTTATTTAGGAATCAACAATGCTGCTTAAGACTTTATTGGTATTGCTAATAAGTGTCTGTGAAATGTAAACACAATCATATCTGCTCATAACATGGGCTACCGCAACCATATACCTTTTGTTACTGAAGTGGGAGAAAATGAGAACATTTTGTGGCCGAATTTGTTTTGCATTCTAGAACTATTACACTGTTATACTTGACTGCAGTGACAGTAGAACACACATGCATGGAATACAGCTGTACAGCATTTATTAAAACAGATTTCTTTAGGAATTGGCAATGCTGCTTAACACTTTATTGGTATTGCTGATAAACGTTTGTGAAGCCCACATACAATATCTGCCCATAGAGTGGGCTACTTCACCCATATACCTTTATTACTTGGAGTAGAAGGAACAGAGAGCATTGTGTGCTTCATATTGGCCTGGAGGCAGTGTAACTATTGATTGTAGCAACCTTACCATAGACAAGCCATGCATACAAGTCTACTGCAATGGTTATGACAACACAACCCTGCTGTAAACCACGTTGCTTACTGTTATTGGTATTGTTTATTGCAATACAGTTGTTATTGTTCATTTATTGCCCTACAGCTCTAATTTCCCATTTATTGCACTACAGTTCTACTTGCCCATTTATCACACTACAGTTTTCATTGTGTATATTGTATTGCAGCAAATGTTTTATTCTATTTTACTTTTTGCACTACAGTCAACATAATAAATCCATACATGCCACACTCAAAGTGCACCTGGCCAGTCACCTGGCAGGGAACTCAACATTGCAAACCCTCTCAGCTGCAGCTGTTTGAAAAGAAGTGCACCAGTATTCATGCCAGTTTTGCAGGCATTCTACTTGCAGTTTGATAAAACAGTGGAAAATATACTTACATATTTGTGGAACATTCCCTGCTTGTACTTGTTGGACTCAGGTGTCCAAGATTCTCCTCTTTTTCCCTCTTCAGGTCATCATAATTGTGATGACACTGCTCACCAGTGAGTGGGATACCAGTGCACTGATAATTTTCCTGGCCAAATGGTCCCAGGCCTCTGCCTTATATTCTGCGCCCGGAAACTGCCCTGCATCATCCTGGGTTCATAATTTTTTACCAGAAGCCCAGTAAAGACCCTGGACTCCTGAAGACCCCATCTCTGTGGCCAAAAGCATGCATGTTCACCAGCACTGCCTGCCATATCAACAGTTGATTAGACTCCAAAGAATGGTGAAGAATTACCACCTATTGCTCCTGATATAGGCTGCTTTTGTGCCCTTGCATGTCATTCAGCAACATTCAAAAAGTGCTGTGTTGCTTAGCATCATGAAAACCAGTTAAGCAAAGCTAAGCAGCATGAAAAATCGCACAACTGTGGTTTTAGCTAAGCTTAGCACCATGCAAACAGCAGTAGCTGTTAGCATGTTTAAGCAGTGATAAGCACAATGCAGCAGTGCCACATTTCACAAATTTGTTTTTAAAACTAAACATATTTAATAAATTAAATTACAGACATCTTATGACTGCTCCAGACTCGAACCCAGGACCTATTAAGCATTTAGGCTGTAACTCTACCCATTTAGCTACTTGGTTATTATGAAAGCTAGCATACTTTTACATATACTACTGGGCTACCTGTTAGCATTGTTAAGCACAATGCCACGCAAACACACTTAAATAGACCCAGAAATAAATAAGTAATTATATCCTGTTTCTTATTCTAGAAGTCGAGTATCCGTCAGGTATGTATGTATGAGTGCCACTCTGCTCTCCAGCATTCTGCGCTGCGCAAACAGCAGTTACAAAACAAAATACGTAATTATGATCATTAATGACATCTGGTTTCTATTTTTAGATGTCTGGCAGGTGTCAGCTGTTTATATGTGAGCACAGCTTGGCATTGCTGCACTTCGCACTGCACCACGCAAACATACAGACAGAAAAAAAAAATCATACAAAAAAATATTGCACATTTTAAGCATTTGACAGCATTTCAACAGTAGCAGGGAGCAGTACAGAGGGCCTCACCCTGTATGTAACATCTGGCCAGGCATCTACAACCATAGATAGTGTCTACATATCTCCCTTCACAGATTTAATATCCCTGTTCCTATGCTCTCCCTCAGCTGTGCACCATCATTAATATGCATAGTGCGCTGCTGAAAGGGAACCATTAGTGTGTACATGGATACATTCCATGTAGGCTCTACACTGTGCCTACATGGATTTTATTAAATCCTGAGGAGTAATTATTATGCTGACTAAACAAATATGATTTTGCCAAGGAATACCTGATAGTTTAACTATTCAAATGTTGTCAATATTACCATGATTTTGCTGCTTACAAAGCAAGTGCAAGAGTGTTTTGTTCCATTATTTTGTAATAATTTATGCAATCATCTTATAAATGGGCTTTTTAATTCTAAAATGTGTATTTTTTTTTACTTTAGTTACTTCAGTGGACCTATATTTATGAAGTTAAATAACCTGGTGTTTCTGTTTATTGTATGCTGAGCAACTGTCCAGTTACTTCCTGATTTCATGTCATCTAGTCCTGCCTTCTGCAAAGTATTTTCTTTTGTTACAGTGATACATATTATGAAATGTATTGCATTAAATGCAACATTTATACTGTATCAGAAATCAACAAAAGCTGTCATTTGGATTCAAATATTTGTAGTGAGATGTCATGTTTAATAAAGTCTGCTGCAGATTTTATTGCAAAGTAACCAGAATGCAGCATAATCAGTTACTGAGACAATAAATTGATAAATAAGTATAGCTATATTCAAGTGAAAGGTAGCAAAAGTAAGACTGAACATGTTAATATGCTTGATAAGATGCATAGTGCTTGCCATGCAGTGTAATAAAACTGATAAATCATTGTGTTCCAATGGATTGAATGATCACTTTTAAGTCAATGAGTTCCCTCCATGCTTTTACAAATAGATTCCTAGTAAAGTTTATTGCACTTGGCATATAGTGTAATAACTCAGATGACACATTATAGTAAACAATTGTCTATTATGGAATGATAGGTAAAAAACTTTTTACACTGTGAAGGACACCAATGAGGAAGAGAAAAGGCAAACACTACTAAAAACTCCTGAAGTCCAACACGGCAGTAAAACTTAATAGTAAAATCAAAACTTTAATAAATAGAATATAACATAAAATAAGCAGTCCTCAGTCTTCTGATAAGCGCTTTCGGCAAATAAGCCTTCCTCAGATCGTATAAAAAGGACTGTTCAGCTTTTGTATTTATAAGGCATCACAGCCATTCCTCATTTAGTTCTCTGACACGCCCTTGTTACAAACCAAAAGGAGGCCAGCTAGCAGAGAGGTATAATTTCCTTCATTGTAATTAAAGGGGCAGTGCTTCTCTTTACTATAGGATTGTATATGAGAAAACTAATAGCTATGGATGTGAATACATTATATGAATGAAGCAACATTCAAGTAAACTTGCTAATCATATTCCTTCTATTCTTAAGTGTAGGTTTTAAAGGCACAGTAATATTCAAGCCTGGTGATCTGTTTGCTCCTAAATTAATTATCCAGCATGTTTCCCTTAGCTCTGTGCGATTATGAACATCACCTCCTCTTGTGGTCTGACAGACTGCCTCTATGGCCTTAAATACAAAGTAATGAGAAGGATACTGTGATACGTGGGCTGCTAAGGCATTATTGGGATCTTTCTGTTTGATGTCCCTCAAATGTCTGAGGATACATTCCTTAAGACAGTGATCTGTTTTGCCAACATGGAAAGCACTACATTGGCAGCAAGTCGCTAAATATATGATGTGGGAACTAGTACAATCAGCATAAATATTAAAATTGTACTGTTGCCTGGAGTATGGATGTGCAAAAACATTGAAGCTGTCAATGGAGTTGCAAGCTTTGCATCTTAAGCACTTGAAAGTGCCCTTTCTATTAGAATTGGGCCTATTTCTTTCAAATCCATCTTTGTTGCAAATGAGACATTTCAAATTCTTCTTATTCTTGTATAGGAATCTGGGCTGTTCACCTACAATGTCTCTTATTTTGTCATCAGTTGTCAATACCAGCCAAAACTTCCTAATAACTTCACATACTTGCTTATTGTCAGCAGTGTATGTTAACAAACATTTAAGTTGCTGTGATTGAGTTTTAAGATCCAGGCTCTCATGATGACTCGATGTGGGTACAGAGAAGTATGGACGTCCCTTTCCTCTCCTTAATTCCTGTGGATCATGCTTCAATCTTAGATTCTTTCTTTTATAGGATCTTTTACTTAAATGTGTCTCGATATTTCTCTGTTCTGCTACAAAGTCTTCATTCTCAGTACATAATCTTGAGATTCTTAAGATCTGATTCTCAAAGATGTTATCAAAAATATGTCCCGGTTGCATACTCCCTCTATGCAGATAATGATTTCTCCAGGTTTCTTTTTTTATGAATTCCTGTACCGATACCTCTATCAGGATGCAAATGAATCTTTACATCCAGAAATTCTATGGTCTCCGAAGAATGTTTAACCACCCCCTACCAGAAAGTATGGGAAGTAGGGGTGGAACTGATACCCAGCACTTGGAAACAATATCTAGTGTACTACAGCCATTTTGTGGATGATATCTTTATACTTTGGAGAGGCAGCTCTACACAATTGGACCTTTTTGTCAACTTTATCAACGAGAGCACTGATTTTCTAGAGTTTGTGGTTAAACATTCTTCAGAGACCATAGAATTTCTGGATGTAAAGATTCATCTGCATCCTGATAGAGGTATCGGTATAGGAATTCATAAAAAAAGAAACCTGGAGAAATCATTATCTGCATGGGGGTGTATGCATCTGGGACATATTTTTGATAACATCTTTGAGAATCAGATCTTAAGAACCTTAAGATTATGTACTGAGAATGAAGACTTTGTAGCAGAACAGAGACATATTGAGACACATTTAAGTAAAAGATCCTATAAAAGAAAGAATCTAAGATTGAAGCATGATCCACAGGAATTAAGGAGAGGAAAGGGACGTCCCTACTTCTCTGTACCCACATCGAGTCATCATGAGAACCTGGATCTTAAAACTCAATCACAGCAACTTAAATGTTTGTTAACATACACTGCTAACAATAAGCAAGTATGTGAAGTTGTTAGGAAGTTTTGGCCGGTATTGACAACTGATGACAAAATAAGAGACATTGTAGGTGAACAGCTCAGATTCCTATACTAGAATAAGAAGAATTTGAAATGTCTCATTTGCAACAAAGATGGATTTGAAAGAAATAGGCCCAATTCTAACAGAAAGAACACTTTCAAGTGCTTAAGATGCAAAGCTTGCAACTCCATTGACAGCTTCAATGTTTTTGTACATCCATACTCCAGGCAACAGTACAATTTTAATATTTATGCTGATTGTACTAGTTCCCACATCATATACTTAGCAACTTGCTGCCAATGTAGTGCTTTCTATGTTGGCAAAACAGATCAATGTCATAAAGAATGTATCCTCAGACATTTGAGGGACATCAAACAGAAAGATCCCAATAATGCCTTAGCAGCCCACGTATCACAGTATCCTTCTCATTACTTTGTATTTAAGGCCATAGAGGCAGTCTGTCAGACCACAAGAGGAGGTGATGTTCATAATCGCACAGAGCTAAGGGAAACATGCTGGATAATTAATTTAGGAGCAAACAGATCACCAGGCTTGAATATTACTGTGCCATTAAAACCTGCACTTAAGAATAGAAGGAATATGATTAGCAAGTTTACTTGAATGCTGCTTCATTCATATAATGTATTCACATCCATAGCTATTAGTTTTCTCATATACAATCCTATAGTAAAGAGAAGCACTGCCCCTTTAATTACAATGAAGGAAATTATACCTCTCTGCTAGCTGGCCTCCTTTTGGTTTGCAACAAGGGCGTGTCAGAGAACTAAATGAGGAATGGCTGTGATGCCTTATAAATACAAAAGCTGAACAGTCCTTTTTATACGTTTTGAGGAAGGCTTATTTGCCGAAAGCGCTTACCGGAAGACTGAGGACTGCTTATTTTATGTTATATTCTTTTTATTAAAGTTTTGATTTTACTATTAAGTTTTACTGCCATGGTGGACATCAGGTGTTTTTAGTAGTATTATGGAATGATCACTTTTCCTGTATCATCATCTTCTCAGATGCACAAAATATTCCAATTGTTTTCTTTCTAGCACTAATTCTTTATGGTACAACATAAAAATTCACTGTACAAAATACACATTAGTAGTTTTCTCCCTAAAAGTAATCAATCCATTAGTAGACAATGATTTATCAGTTTTACACCTATTATATTACACTGTTTTCCAAGTACCATATACCTTAGAATCCTATCCTGTTCCATCTTATTTTGTTACCTTTCACTTGGGTATAGTTGCATTTAGTTTGATTTGTTGTCTGACTGAGAAACTGATTCATAGATTCATGGAGTGTTATTAGGCTAATGACCTGGTGGGTGGCTTTCTATGCCTAGCCGAGTTTTCCCAAAAGAATAAAGATGTCTTGCATCCAAATAGGACACTGTGAGCCAGGCATTTATAAACTACCTCTGTCCATAAAGTACATGGGTGCCAGGCCGGATGTAAATTTCCTATTCCCCATTAATTGGTCTAGGTTGTGCTTAAACTGGGTGACAGACAAACTCAGCTTCAGATGGATAGGAAGCCTGTTCCATTACAGCGACAATCACTGTTTCTCCAGCATGTTCTGTTTAAGTCACTCACAAAATTCTGGTCTCCAGATCTCATATTTTTGTCACTCTTTGACTTATGAATATATATGAGATTCATAAGTGTGGGGATTGTGGATGTCTTGTAAGCCAGATATAGATCACACCTCAGCAATCTGTAGGCGACTGAGTAGAGGGAAAGGGCTTTATGGCACTCTGCATAAGGCAGGTTTATTAGGCCTTGTATTCTTTGTGTAAGGAATCTCTGAGGTTGCTCTAGTTGCTGCATGTCTGGTGAGGTACATAGCAAAGGGAGCATTATATTCTATGATTGGTCTGATAAGGGCATAGTACAGTAGGATAATGTCCTCTTTGGCTATACATGCCATGCCTTTACTTATATGTTGTGCAACATAAAAGGATTTCCTGACCACTGTGGCCACATGGTGATTGAAGGTAAGGCTACTGCCTACATACGTACCCAGATCCCTGAAAACTGGGTAGACTATTAGTGGTGTATTATCAACATGGTAATTAGATGGAATGGTTGACTTCCCAAAGGGTACAATTATGCATTTTTAGCATTGTGTTTAAGACCATACCTTTGACACCATTTGTTAGTTAGAGATAGACCTTCTTGAAAAAATGCTAGTGTCTTCATGGGAGTAGATGATAATCCCCAGCTTGCAATCATCTGCAGACTTAGTCAGCTATATCTTCAGCATTTGCTTCCATTTCAGAGAAAGGATCAGGCCCAGTACCGAGCCATGGAGGGCTCCACTAGTGACCAGCATCTTGGTGGAGGTAGCCTCATCTATTTTGACTTATTGTGTCCAATCAGTGAGCCAGTTGGTTATCCAGTGGGTGATGAAAGGGTTTATACCTAAATTAGTGAGCTTGTCTAAAATGCTTGCGTGAGGTATTGTATCAAAAGCCTTGGCCAGGCTAATACTTTGCTGAACCTCTCAAAAAAGACCATTAGATTTAATAGGAATGACCTTCCTTTAACAAAGCCAAACTGTGATGGATCCAGCATTTTACAGGTTACCTGTGCCCTCATTTATCATGTCCGTGATGATTCGTTCCATGGCCTTACATATGTGGCAGGTAAGACTTATGGACATGTATGTAGATTGTTCATCTCTAATACATAAAACAAGAAGGCTTGGGGTTTCATTCAGATGCTTTAATACATACAGACACATCAGGATGGATAGCAGCATCTTTAAATATGAACAAACTAGTTACAGACAGAGTTTACAAACATACATGCTTACATCTCAACAGCTAACCACAAAATGGCAGTCAGGCTTGCACGTGCTCAGTATTTATACACTTGTGCAAGCACTCGGATAGCTTCTTAAAGGCATATACACACATATTGATCTACATTCTCCCTCGTAAAATGATTTCCCCTTATGCAAAAGAATATCATAGCTAGGCATGCATTACTATATAAATTAGAAACAAAACACAATGTCAATGTACAAGTTGCTTCATATCTGCTCAGGGTTTAGAGATTCAACTATAGCTTATAAAATAACAGCTGGGATTAAATTCGCCAACAGGAACAGTCCACGGTGCACAACTCATATTAGGAACTTCTGGATTCATCATAGGAACAGGAATCTCCTCTGGAACTTCCACTAGAAATGGAACACCGGACAACTCACTCGGAGATAAAGAGTCACTCTCACAGGTTGTTTGCTGTGGTATAGGCTCAGATACCAGTAGTAAATGCTTCCAATTCTGCCTAAATGTTGCTCCTTTTGATTCCACTATGTATGATTTCAGCTGTGGACCAATATTCTTCATGACACCAATACAATCATAACTTCTGGACATTTGCATCCCTACCACCTCTCCCTCTCATAATGGACTGAGTGGTTTGCTGGTCTTATCGCAGTAGGACTTCTGGGTTAGGTGGTTTTTCAACAGATTGGCTTTCACTGATCTGTTGTTCTTGACACATGGAACCAACAATTGACTACTGATTGGCAATGTGGTTGTGGTTTGTCTTGACAGAAGTCTCTGAGCAGGTGAACCAATATCACTATTGTCTCATTTTGACTTCTCAAGTGACTGCTTTGCACTCCTCACTGCATGTTCTGCCAAACCATTTGACTGAGGGTACTCTGGACTACTTGTGACATGAGTGAAGTCCCATTCCTCAGCAAATCTTTTGAACAGTTAGCTTGTAAACTGTGTGCCATTGTCAGAAATAACTTTGTGTGGACTCCCATGTACAGCAAAATGACGCTTCATCTTAGTAATGACAGTACTGGATGCTAGGTTGGGAAGAAGATCAATCTCAAACCAATTTGAGTAAGAGTCCACTACCACCAAATAATGTTGACCATTCCACTTGAAAATGTGCGTATTACTGTCGACCAAGGTAGTTCCAGAATCTGGTTAAGCTGAAGTGGTTCCTTCTGTTGATGAGGCTTTGTACTATTACACACTGAACAAGATAAAAGTCTCAATGTCTTGTGACATAGAAGTCCAAAATAGCAATCCTCTCACCCTTCTTTTGGCAAATTTGGTTCCTGGGTGACCTTAGTGCAAGACAGTAATGTATTCTTGTTGCAAAGATGTTGGAACAATTACATTTTGGACCTTTTATTATGATAGCTTTGTAAGACAAAATCTCATCTCTGTATGGAAAATAAGGTTGCAATTCTTGAGGTAAACTAGATTGCTTTGATGGCCATCCTTGATTGATAAAGTGGCTAAGCCTTTGTAAAACTGGATCTGTCACTGTGTGATCTCTCAGCTGATCAAGACGTGGAAGAGAAAATTCTTACTTCCATGACTTCAAAATCATCAGTCAAATGATAACCAACATTGTCATGCTGTTCAGTGGTATTTCTGGGCAATCTGGATAATGTATCAGCAAGATAAAGAAGTTTGCCTTTTTTGTAGACAGGATTGAAATTGTAAGTTTTCAAACTCAGCATCATGCATTGGAGTCAGGCTGGAGCTGAATGCATTGGTTTTCTCAAGATAGTGACTAATGGTTTTTGGTCTGTTTTAATCTGGATAGGTCTACCATAATTACATAATTACATAATCATGGAACTTTGAACATGCAAACACAATTGCCAATAGCTCTTTCTCAATCTGGGCATACTGCATCTCAGTCTGGATAAGAGTTCTCAATGCACAGGCAATAGACTGATCCTCTTGTAGAAGGACTGCACCAAGACCAAATTTTGAAGCATCACAGGAAAGTGTAACTGGTTTGCGAACATCATAATATCTGAGTATTGGCAGACTAGCAATTCTTTTTTTCAGGACATTAAATGCTCTTTAGTGTTGCTCTAACCAAGACCAGGGTACATCATTATGTGTCAGCTCTCTGAGTGGTACTGATAGCTGGCTCAAGTCTGGAATAAACTTGCCTAGGTAGTTAACCACACCAAGAAAACATTGCAGGGCTTGAACATTGTCTGGAGCTGGCATCTCGAAAATGGCTGTTTGCTTTGAAGAGTCTGATCATAAGACTGTACTCATAAATAAATGACCAACATAAGGAACTTCTTGTTGGCTGAATTTGCATTTGTGTGGGTTGAGCTTAAGATTCACTTGCCATGCTCTATCTAGGACTTTTCAGAGGTTGCCGTCATGCTTGGTTTCATCACAACCCCCCACTAGTATGTCGTCTACTATAATAGCGCAAGGATACCCAGAAAGAATTTGCTCCATTGCACGTTGAAAGACTTCAGTTGCAGAATTTATCCCAAATGGCATTTTCAAAAATCTGTACCTGCCTAATGAAATGTAGTAAATGATGATGATTTCTTGTCAAGCTGAATTTGCCAAAATGAACTCTTTGCATCTAAGACAGAAAAAAATAGTGGCATTTGGCATCAAGGCTGTGACTTCTTTGACTGTGTGCACTGGACGATGAGATCTTTTTAGTGCTTTGTTCAAATCGCATGGATCAATACATACTACTATATCATCTGAGCTTTTCGTATGGCTACCACCATGGAAGATACCCATTCTGTTGAAGTTTCCACTGGACAAATCACACCTTGTCACACCATTTTAACTAACTCAGCTTTGATTCTGTCCTGCATGGGTATTGGAACTTGGGGTGCTAACCTGATAACTGGACTGACCTCTGAATCTAACTTCATAGAGTACACAACTGGAAGTTTGCCTAGTTTGTCTTTAAAATTTATTTATTTTTATTTTTTATTTTATTTTACATTTGTTGACCGGGCTAGTCCAGCTGGATAATTTCCATTTTCAGTGGAGGCCCGGGGAGAAAAGCTCCACAATTAAAACAAGGTTAAACATTTAAGCAACAATGCATACATTTTAGTGTAGTAGAAAATACAGCGAAAAAAAAACAGGTAAAAAACAAATAGCCTAAGCTATATATTCATACAGTACAGTAATTTAGTCATTTGAAATAGCAGGGAAAGATAGTGATTTTTATGTAGGGAGGTATGGCTGAAGAGCGAAGAAGTCATTTAGTCTGGATTGGTACAGGAGCAGAGCCAGAAGTTGTTAAGATGTAATAGAAGTTGTTTTTTGAAAAGTTGAAAGGAGTCTAGTGAGGTAATGTGTGGGGGGAGGTTATTCCATATTTTCCCTATGGAGTTTGAAAATAGACAGTTACCTGCTGAATTTGTAATTCTAGTTGTGGATCGCAACTGTTTCAAGTTTTTGTAGGGAGTAAGGAGGTTACTGAGAGCTGGTGTTTTTGTTGGTTGATAAAGAATGTTATGTGTAATTAAGAGTTGTTGATAGATAAGCTTGTTAGGTAGTTCTAACCATTGTAATTGTTTTAAGTTATTACAGTGGTGAGTTCTGTACTGGGATGCTGTGGCAAAACGGGCTATATTATGATAGGATGTAGTTAGTTTTTTCAGGTTACCTTTAGAGAGATTGGTGTAAATAGAGGAAGCATACAGTAGGGTGGAGATAAGATGTGATTGAGCTAAGGTGGTCCGTGCTTCTGGAGTAAGGAAGGGTTTTATTCTGTACAGCGAACCTATCTTTTTATTTACTGCTTTTATAGTGTTATTGATATGACAATCATAGTTAAGATTATTATCAATAGTAACACCAAGCAGTTTGGTAGTAGAGCCTGGGGAGATAAGAGAATTGTCAGCTGCAGTAATAGTAAAATTTAGTTGAGGAGATTTGTGGGTAGGTGAGAATAGTAATAGTTTTGTTTTCTTGGAGTTGAGAAGGAGACATGTTTTGAGAACCATTGTTCAACGGTTGAAAAGGTAGATTGTGTGAGTGACTGGAGTTCAGATTGGGTGGGAGCTGTACAGATGATGGTAGAATCATCTGCATATTGTATGCAGGTAGTGTTATGGATAGATGATTGAAGATCATTAATAAAGATAGAGAATAAGAGTGGACCTAATATTGATCCTTGAGGTACTCCTAAGGAGATAGGTAGTAGAGCAGATAGAGAATTTTTCCAGAGTACTGCTTGTTGTCGGTTTTCAAGGTAGGATGAGAACCAGGTTAAGGAGGAAAAATCCAAGGCAAGTGAGTTTAGTATGTGTAGGAGAAGTTTATGGTTGACCATGTCGAAGGCTTTTGACAGGTCTAGGAAAAGAGAAGCAGTTAGTTTGTTATTATTACGGTTACAGTTTATTGTGTTAGTAAAGGAAAGTAGTGCAGTGGTCGTACTATGTGAGGGTCTAAATCCATGTTGAGTGTTTGCTAGTAGGTTATTTTGAAGGAGAAAAGATCTGCATAGATAGAAAAACTGTACTCTGAAAAATTAGAGTAGTGGTCTTCTAAGCTAACATTGTGGACTTCCTTATTAAATGAAAGCAGTCCCATTTTCAAAGTGCTCTGAGCCCTAATAATGACTGGACATGCCTCATGACCACATAAAATAAGAAGTTATAGCTCCTTCCAGCAGAGTAACATGAAAGCATTACTGAACTTTCAGTTTGAATTTCTTCATATACATAAGCAACAAGTGTCACACACCTTGCCAAATCAAGCCTTTCACCTTTATATATCCAAGAAAATGTTTCTGTTGACATAACATTGCACTTGGAACTTGTGTCAACTTTGAGCTCTGTGGGTTTGCCATTTATCCAAATGGTACAAAATAGTTCATTCTTTGTACTTAAATCTACTGCACTGTCAGTTTCATTAAGTACTGACACACCATCAGCATAAAAATTAGTCTTGCCACAGTCTAACTGATTAACTAATTTCTTAAAATGTTCCCTTTTGATGAAAGAATGTCAGCCTTTTAATTTACAAAATCTTTTGAAGTGATTCCATTTATTACATTTATGGCATTGTTGACCAAATGCTAAACACTTTTCCTTTTTAGATTCATGATTACTACCACAATTATGACAGTTGTCAATTAAACCAGGTTGGGGCCCAAGATTTCAGTTTATTCACTCGCTCATTCTTTAATGAGACTATGTCAAGGCTAAAACTTGTTAGAAAGTTCTGGGGTTTACCAGTGAGTGCTGCAGGGGTTACAGATGCTGCCACGTGCTTGAGCCTGTTTCTTTTAATAACCCGCTGCATACTATCAACATGAGCTTTATCACTGTGCCTTCTAGAGCTATTCTGATTTGTAAGCATATGTGTGTGTTTTTCTGTGAGCTCGCATATCTGACAAATCTCAATGGCCTTATTCAAAGTTAAATCACTATCACAAAGCAAAATCTTTCTCATTGCATCATCTTTTATATCACACACAAGTTTGTCGTTTATCATGTCATCCCTTAAGTCACCAAATCTGTACTTTTTGGTTTTATTTTCAGGTCAGTTATATATGTTGCAAATGTTTCACCAGGCTTTTGATCCCTTGTGTAAAGTAAGTGCCTTTCCATTGTAAAATTTGTTTGGGGGTTACACTTTTCTCTAAATTTATATTTTAAGCACTCTGGGTTGTCTTCTCTTGACTCAGCCAGTACAACAATATGATGATTTCCCCCCTCTCCAGTATAAATAGCAGGTGCATATACAAATGAATGCTCTTTTTTAATGATTTCTGACCCAGCTAAATTAAATAGAATAAATGCACTTGCATGGTCATCTTGATCAAAAAATGCAGCCTTTATGAAAATGAGATACTCTTCCTCAAACACTCTCCAGTTCTCAGCAATATAACTGTCAAACACAAGTGCACTGGGTATTCAAAATCCATCTGACATGCCCACAGAGTATCCACAAATACTGAAAATATGGCCCTTGTAATTATGTATGAACTAACAGCTCTGTGAGCTGTTTGAAACATGGTACTTTGTAAAATATGATCTGCAATGGCTGTACTCAATGAAATATGCCCTGTGATGGCCGTACTTAGCGAAATATGCCTTGTAATGGCTGTACTTTGCAAAAATGTGGTTGTTTCCCTTTATCATTCATTTTATGCAATTCAGACTTTATTTCAGACATTTTCCGTAGTAATTTGAATATTTTTATCAATATCATACATATCGGTTTATGTAAAAAATATTTGAGTGTTCTGTATGTCCCATTCCATATTATGTGAAAATAAAGTTTTAATATCTGAAATTTGTTTCTGACCTGTTTTGTGAAGCTTTACCCCTTTTTTAGGATGATCCACTCATGTACAATCCTCCAACCCAACCATAGCCAAGTCCCTCTAATCATTTTCACCAAGCCATTTCAAACGTCATGCCCCTTTGGTATGCCTGTTCTGACTTTAGGCACTTTTACATATGCTTGTTCTGACTTTGTGTCCTTTTAGACATGCCACATCTGGCACCATATCACTCATTCATCTCTAATACATAAAACAAGAAGGCTTGGGGTTTCATTCAGATGCTTTACTACATACAAACACATCAGGATGGATAGCAATATCTTTAAATAGTAACAAGCTAGTTAACAGACAGAGCTTACAAACATACATGCTTACATCTCAAGAGCTAACTAGAGAATGGCAGTCAGGCTCGCACATGCTCAGTATTTATGCACTTGTACAACCCCTTGAATAGTGTCTTAAAGGTATATGCACACATATTGATCTACAATGTAGTTACCCAGATCAGTGGTTGGACCTCCTTTGTGCAGGAGAATGGCTATAGCCATCTTCCATTCCTTAAGCACAAAACCTGACTGAAGGCTTCAGTTGAAAAGTGATTCAAGTGGACCAGAGAGGAAATGTTTCATGTTATTAAACATCCCAGGATGTTATCGGGGCTCATCGATGCAGTGGTTTTGGCCTTGGAAAGTGCATTGATGACCTGTTCCCTTGTAATGGCTGTGGGACTGTATTAAGTGGCATTTCCTTTGGACTATCAAGGGGAGTAGGGGGAAAATTTTGAGCTCAACCTGAAAGCCAAAAGATTAGCAATGACATCTGGTTCAGTGTGGACGATGCCATTTACAGTAAGTTCTGTGCATCGTTGTGTATTTCCTCTGAGGTTATGGACATAGCTGTAGAAGGCTTTGTGGTTGTCCTTTGCCTGATAAGCTATATTTCTTCAAATTTAGCCTTTTATTATTAATTAACCCTCTTAGCCTCCTGTTTAGATTGATCACGTGGTTTTCAGTATATATGGCTTTGTTCCTCCTACAGATGGCCAAGATTTGTTCTTTTGCTGTAGAACTGCTTGATATGGCGATTCCACCAGGGTGGTTTTCTTTTGAGTTTGTTTTATTCTTAATGAAGAATCACACCCACAGACTCAAAAAACATGTTTATTTCACCATGGTTTGGTGTATACTACATTTTAACATCCCTCTGGGACAATTTACAGGTTATTAAATATTTTTTATACATAATTTCTGAGTCTGACCACATGGGATCTGGTATCTTGAAGTAATTCTGATTGTTTAGTCTGCCTCTAGATATCCTATAATGCAGTGCTTGTCTGTAAAAAATGATGTCACGCAGGCCTGTTTCTTCATAAAGCTCCTGTCACTGCATTGATTTTACATGCATACACTGCTTTCAGTCAGTTACTTTTAAGTAACATTTCATGCCGTTCAATGACTACTTAAAACACAAACAGTGCAAATGCCACAGAACAGACTTTCAAAGTGCTTTTTACTACTACTTCTTTTTTAGAATGGCTAAACTGCAGCCTTTTGTGAAGCCTGAATTTGTACTAACTTTGACTCATCTCCCACCCCCCTTCACAGCTAACTTCTCTAGCTCTCAAAGTGCTAAGGGTAATTTGAATTTTTACCTACTGTGATTGACAGCTCACAGCAGGAGACCTGACTTGTGTACTGTTTCCTTGTTATAGCCTTTGCTTTCTGTATGGGTAGTTGAAGGACCAAGGAGCTCTGACATCACAGCATGGGTGGGTTTTAGGATGGTGGTGGTGATGTCAGTTTGGGGAGGGAAATGGCTAAAAAACTTCCTATATCCAGTGGCCTTGATGACATCAGTGAATTGGAGACTTTTCCAGGGCGGGACAAAAGTTTTTTTTTTAAAGTGAAACCAACACAGTACAGCAAGGTACTGTTCTAGTAGAGAGAAACAGTCAATTTTAAATATTTTAAATGCTGTATTATTGTTTATTCATAGCAGGGACAGTAAACAGAGAGAAAAAAAGACAGTCAGTAGTTACCTGAGAGCTAAAGCAGTAGCCTCTGATGAGGTGGCCTTAATAGGGGAAATGCTTGACATAATCTTGTATAATAATTTCATTTTATGTAATGATAAGTTATATGTTCAAAAGACTGGTGTAGCTATGGGGTCACCCTGTGGGGCAAGTTATGCCAATTTGGTAATGGCCTCATGGGAACAAGACATCATCTTTGGTAAACAAGACGTGAAACAGTATATCCAGTTCTACACACAGTTTTTGGACGATATTTTTATCATTTTTGAAGGAAATAAGGAAGAAGCTAGTAAACTAGTAGTTTATTTTAACAGCACTACAGATTTCCTTTCCTTTACTTATGTACTTGAAATGACCAGGATTTCATACTTCGATGTGGATCTTAGTAAAGATATGGAAAGGAACGCATATGTAGCGAAAATTTATAGAAAGGCCACATATTCAAATTCTTTATTACATTTTAGCACTTGCCATCCATGGCACCAAAAGAAATCAGTGGTGAAGGGTCAACTCGTGACAGCTGCCCATATGGTCACGTTGGACCAGGATTTCATGGAATAATGTAATAACTTGAGGTCAATGTTTGTTAGGAGAGGTTACCCAGTGGACTTTTTTGAGTGTCTACTGGCCGGAAGAAGTAAAATATAAGAGAGAACAGGGGTTGTATAAACCCATTTTGTCCATTGGTTTACAAAGTGTTATAATAAGTGACAGAGAATTACAACAAAAAGAAGTATGGAATTTAAGTTTAATAACACCCTATAGTAGTAATGCAAGGGAAATAATGTAAATTTTGAACAAAAAATGGGAAATAATTAGGAGAGATCCTCACCTTTCTTACAAGGTCAAAAGCAAACCCTGGATTATTTACAGGAGCGGGACTAATTTAAAGGAATTATTACAACATAAAAAAAACACCCCACAGTGGAAGTGTGGCATGTACAAATGCCAAATGTGTAACTACTGTAAATACATGAGTACAGGACAAGACACTGAAGTTAAAAATATTAGTTTTAAAATCAAATTGATGTACACTTGTCAGTCCAAGTTTGTGGTTTATGTAGCTCAGTGTCAATGCTGTGCAGCGTTTTACATAGGTAAAATGGACAGAAGGTTAAAAGAACGAGTATACGAACATCTATATAAAATAAAGACCCTTAACAGAGACAATGCACTGGCTAGACACATTATTTCCTATCCACACCACTCATTTTTGTTCAAAGCAATTGATTCAGTTGCTGATGATAGTCGGGGGGGGGGGGCGCTTACACTTTTACTTGAGCAACTTGAGCTAAGTTGGCAAATACGCACTGGGGCAATGTTTTACCCGGGTTTGAATGAGACAATATCTTTAAACAGTATATTGAAGTTGAAAAATCTTAAACATTAATGTGTGTATGCATTTTTATAAAATGCGTTCATATTTGTGATATCTGACTTCATTTGACTCGGATATGTAAGTTTCTGACTCCTTAGTTAACTAAGTAATATTATATTTTGAGAGTCAACACAATAATTTGAGATATAGTATTGTTAGTATATGTATGTTTGTATATATATTTCTATCACCATTACAGGTAAAAATTCTGAAGGAAGGGAAGGGTTGAGATGTTCTAAAATATTGTCAGTCATATTTGTTTTTAAAAAATGTTTTAAGTAGCAATAATGTGGATGTGCCTTTAAGACGCAAGATTTTAATTAGAAGTGTCATGTGACAAAAAGGGTGTGTGTATATATTGCTTGTGTTAAAGTTTGTTCAGTTTCTGATGAAGTCTTGCCATATGTGCAAGACGAAAAGCGCTTCATTAAACTGAGAGAGAATTTGCTTTGGTGTTTCCAAGCTGTCTTTTTCTTTTTATAGTCAGATCTGACAAGTGAAGATATTACACTGGGTGAGGAACATTGGTCCCTCATGTTTGTGAGTACAAGGTCAAGGATGTTTGTATCTGTGGATGGACCAACTGTTCCAGGATGCTGGCTTAATAATGTGAAATAGTATCAACTATGCCAGAGATAGAGTATGGCAGAGCATGTGTAACATATGCCAGCATAGCTAGCTGGAGTTTTGTAAAGAATTTCATGTCATTTGCATCTCAAACTGATTTGTACAAATGCTTGTGTTAAAAATGTATTTGTAAATCTACTTGTGTTAAGAATGCATCAACAGTGGTTCTTGCTGGACAGAAAAAAAATATATAGATGCATGTCAGGCTGTATTGTGGTGACTGCTGAATGCATATATGTTAACAGATGATGCTGGACGGGAAGGGATTAAGCTCAGCCCAGCCTTCCTTAAGAAAAAAAATAGCTTGAAATTGAATGACTTGGTTTAGGCCATAAAGATTTTATCTCACAGGCCTGAATGCAGCCAGAGATGCAATGTCTGGTCTGAGATCCTACTCATATTGTCCTTAGTGGTGAACTAATTGCTACCCTGGGGTGCCAGAGAATGGCTGGTAAGTCTCCACAAGAAGGATGAAGTATTGAAATTGTTTTACAGTCTCCAGATGCCTTAGCAAAGCTCTAGGTATGCATCGTGACACATCTGTGCTAGATCCTGGTTCAGCTTCTAGTCAGGGGGATAGTGTGGGAACCACATAATCAGGTGACCAGATGTGATGTGATTCTATAGCCAAGCACTTTAATAATTTTGTATATTCGTGAGAAATGTGATAGAGACACTCAGCATTCTGTTATTGGAACTGACACAAGACACTCATCCACGTCATCTTGCCTTGCTTTAGTAAGTAAATAGGGAATTGTAATGATTCAGTCAGTTAGGAAAATTGTGAGATTAGCTAAACATATTGTTTTTCAGTATCTCTCTTAGTCTTTCCATCTGTGTTATTTTTTATATTTCCTGTGAATTGAAACTCTGGTGTGTATTGTGAATAGATATTCAGTATTTCCATGTTTTCTATTTTATTATTTATTATTAGATATATCTAAACCTTTCATTGTGGCTGGACTTTTAGAAAATAGTTTATCCTTGGAGAGTATCTGCATTTACTTGGTGACACTGTGGCTTCATGCTCCTGAAAGTCTTGCCACTTGGAAACACTACAATTTGCATAAGTATGAATTTTACTAAGAGTAATTGGGTATCCTGGTAAGGACCTTAAAGTAGATGGCTACTGGCAGTGAATCTACCTTATAGTTTGTGTGAAGGTGGATTGCAGGTAAATCTGTGCCAGCCTTTCCCATGTGTGTGTGTGTGTGTGTGTGTGTGTGAAAATCAAATCTCAAAGAGTGTGTGTGTCAGCTACTTGGAACAGGGACACAAATCACTGGTTTCTGCAGAGAAAAAAGGTGGAGACTTATTTGGGGCCTGGAGAGGAAGTCTAACCCCAGACCTGGAGTGTGCTCCTTATGCACTTTTAAGTGGAATTCTGCAGAGAGCTGCATCTGAAAATACTGTGTGTATCCATTTTTGTTCCAAGTGAATATTTCCCACCAGTATCAGTGGTGAGGATTGAGGCTTCTTGATTACTGGCCCAGAGGAAGGACATCACAGCTGGTATTAAAAAAGTTAGAAATCACTGGGCGTGTGCATCAGAAGTGGTGTAGGATTCCCAATCTATATAGGGATAGTTGAGATTCCTCCTGCATATCATATTGGATTGAATAAAGTACACTGAAATAGGTAGTATGGGTTTCCTGGGTCATGGAGGGGGACCTATAGGTTGCAAGGATATGGTAAGATACCCTGCTTATGGTGAGTTGAACATGTATGAGTTCCATTGGGTCATACACTTTAACTAGTCTGGATGTGAGGTTGTTTTAAAATGGAATGAGACTCATCTACATTTAGTTCCTTCCTGGGCAGTAGCTTGTCTAAAGTTGAGAAATGCATTATAATCTTGCACTGCTGGGTTACTCTCAGCAACTTTAAACCATGTCTTTGTTACTACACAGATGTCTACACTCTACAGAGAAATGAAGGCCTGCAGGGAGTGGAGTTTCTTGTTAAGACTTCTATCTTTGAGCAGTACCACCTTCAGATATTCCTTCATAAGTTCAGTTAAGTCAGTAGGTTTATCAGTTTAGCATTGCCCAAAAAACACTATGGGAGTGTTGAAGGTCTTTTCCAATATCTGAAAGCCTAGAAGGGATAATTCCAGACCATCCCTGGTAAAGCAGCGTGGCCTGTCAACCATGTCCTCCCAGGCCATCAAATGTTGTATTCCCCCTGGGCTGACACCAGAATCTAATCCAATTTTTAAAATCAGTAATTTCTGTTGGTAACATGGCATCACCCTTGGAAAGGGTAGTATCCTGCTCAATGCTAGGTTCATAACTGCCTGATACACATAGTCAGCTAGCTCGATCATTTCTCACTTCATATAGTCAAGGGAGGTTTATCTCAGGTCATTAACACCAACATAGACTATGACAGAATCATACTGGTACCTGTGGTTCAATGACCTGAGTGACTGACTTGACAGATCCTAGCCCTGGAAAGTCAGCTAACTGGGAGTCTGTCCTTACTTAGTCTGGCACTGTAACCCACTATAGAATCACCGATGAACAGGAAATTTGGCTGTGTGCTGGTTTGTCTTAAGGGCTTAGTAGTGGTGGAATTGGATACAGTGTTACTGTGTGTAGCTGTGGGTGGTGTTTTAATGGAGTGTTTATGTGATAGCTGAGGAGCTTTCTTTGATTGTACTGTGCAGGAGATCTTAGTGTTTTAGGAAAGTTACCTCTAAGTGCCTCAGCATAAGTAGTTTTATGTGCAGTGTCTTTACCCTATACAGTGGGTGTGGTGCAAATGTCACTGACAACCTCTATAATATTATTTTTCTTGTATGAGAAAGATTTGCTTCCTGCGTTAAAGTGCATTTGCGACTCTCACATTTTTTATCTGTTTTATTAAGAATAAGTGGATTGTCAGTGTACATGAGGCAATTGATACAATGCCTGGGAAAACCCATCTCAACCAGACTGGCCATAGAGAGAGAGTCAGGATGTGCATATCCATGGCTACTTATCAACTAGGGAGGAGTGATGAAAGCTTAAATATTGAACAAGTTAATAAGGCAAGAAACTTGATGAGCAATGCTCATCTATGAGCAAAGTGGATGCTCTATTAGCTAAAATAAAATCTGTGTAGACAGTAATGCTACAAGAGTGTAGACCACAAACCTTCCTAATGTAAAACAATTGGTTTGGAGCCCAGGTGCTTAAATACAAAGACACTTAGTATAACAGGCACAATAAGCCTTCACCAGCATTTCCCAGCTAAGAAGATGTAAGCTGCCTCTCCTGCCACAAGAGAGTAGACCACAAATCTTTTTTATATAAGATAACTAGTTTGAAGACAAAGTCCTTAAATGAAAACTAAGAGGCTTAGAATAACAGTTACAATTGAATTATGTTACCGACAAGCAATAATAAATGCAGCAGATTAAATTCAATTGAGCTCTTTAAGAATGTGCATGAAAAAGCTAAATAAAGTAATAGCGTAGAAAAAAGCACTGATACAGTAAAAGCAGCTGAATAAAGTGCATTTTTTAATGTTGCATTCCGGTTATTTTATAATAAAATCTGCAGCAGACTATAGAAAGCATTCCAACCACTACAAGTGGTTTCTCTCCTTTACTGCATCATCAGAAGGTGAGGCTGAATACCATAGAATCAGGAAGTAAGTGGACAGTTGCTTAGTATACAATAAACAGGAACATTTGTTTGTTAAATATAGGCCCACTGAAGTAAGTACGTAAAAACTACACATTTTACAGTAAGAATGCCAACTTTACATGATGAAGGCATAATTGTAACAAAAAGAAAGCTTTGCGCTTGATCTTCAAACATCATATTTCTGAGTTACATGGGTCATGGCAAACCTACTGGAATGAGAGCATTTGTGGGAAACCTGCAAAGCATTTTCATTTGTCACAATGGCATGAAATGTGTTGGACTAAATACAATATTGTACCATGCCAGAAATCACCAAAATTTCTCACTTGGATTCAGATGTTCATGTATTTTCTGGGTATGCTGCAAGATCCTTTGTAAAGGAGGAATTGTTTCCAGTCCAGACTAATCTGCACAATGTTGTCTGAGGAATAAGTTACAAAGGCATATCTAAGATTGCATTCTCATTTGTTGCAAAACTTAAATAATATAAAGTCTACATTAGTAAAATATTCCTAAATGTGACAAGGAAAAACAGAACCTATACTTTACCCGGAAATTTAAAATATAAGAAATAAGAGGTTCAGGAAGATTTAGGACACCAAGTGGGGGATTCCAAACACATTCTCAACACACAGTAGCCCTCCTGCTGAATGACCATGCATATCAAAAGCCATGCCCATTGACTCACAAAACCACCCAAGTATATTGCAATTCCTCCTCCTCAGCAGCCATGTCTATTGCTGGAAACAATAAAAAAACTTTTAAGCAAGCATTTGTTTCAGGTATGCAGACTCCATGCTCTTTTCATGTGATTCTAGCATGAACTGCTGCTATTAATACTGGAACCCAACAAACTCAAGGCGAAACAGCTTGCATATGATAGAGGTTGTTGTTGTTCCTTCTGCTTTGTGCTTGCATTATTGTGATACAGCCAGCAAAACAGATATGGATTTCTCGATGACTGGAATTCATGAGCAGTGGCAGTACTCAGCAATGTCTATGAGAAGGACCTGATTGGTGATGATTCACTGGTTCATCCTGTTCTCTGTTTTTTTTTTTTTTTTTTTTTTTTGCATGTGCTGCCATTTTATCACATTTACCAATTTATAGAGCAGTACTTAAACCAGTTTTAATATACCTCAAACCACAGAGCATTCTTAGGGGAGTAACATTTAAAGACTAACAAAGTCATAACATGTAGAAAATATCTTAGACAATACAGAAGTTACATTTTGTTCAGTGCCTCATATTACTGCTTCACATTATGAACTAGAGGTATTACTCCTGTGTAATTTTTGAAATACATTACTTTCACTGCTTACTTTTGTTTTGTGGCAAATCCACTTCAAACTTCTTGTGATGTTTGTCCATTTTTTCCATTTTTAATGGCCGTTAGACTGAACCAACAATACTTCTCATCTTTTTAAATCTGATCTCGTATTACTGTTCACCAGAAATCTGAGAACGCCTTTTGCATTGCTGCTGCATTACATAGTGAGACCTGAATAATTTTTTGACAATGGTACACTCGAACACTACTGTGTTGGACTGGTGATGATCCTGCTATATATAATGAAGTGCTGCAACAAGGAGAAATCTGTTCACCAACATAAAAAAACATGGCATGAGTGATTTTAGTTATGACTGTGCCATTTGTTGCAGCACAGGAGAAAACCATCAAGAAGACGCACATCAAGTATTGTTCATATTCAAGCACCTCCTACGGTTTCACTTTATAATCTCGAAATACTAAAATATTGAATTTTAATATTTCAAGACTATAAAGTCAAAACTGCAGTTACTATAAACTACATAATATCGAATGTGGAAATGTCGAATCCGCCGTTGTGTTGTCACGTTCATGACGTGTGGTGCTGTTTGTGGATTTAGCTGGGGATTCAGGTAAGCGGTGTTCATGAAAGGGTATTGGGTAGAGATTTTAGTGTGTGCGAGTGTGTGTAGTGGTGAGTTTTATGTGTTTGTGTGTTTAGTGCAATCTTGAAGTTAGTATATATAAGTAGCGGGGGTGTGGGGGCCACAACCCCCCACAAGGGGGGGGTGCAGGTGTGTTTGTTTATGTTGTGTTTGTGTGTGTTGTTTTGTTTGTTGTAGTGTCATTAGGTAGGTGTATGTGTGCTTGTATGTGTGGTGGTGTGTGTATGTGAATGATAGTGAATTTGAATTTCGTGGTTGTGGGTGTCAGTTTTTTCAGCTTTCGGCTTTATAGTCTTGCGATACTAAAATTCAGTATTTTAGTATTTTGAGATTATAAAGTGAATCCCTTCCTACATATAGATTGCAATATCAGTATTATATTGCAAGGTGGCAGATTATACACAGTATGAGTGATGATGGTTCAAGGCCTGAGCTCTGTACAGCTGCAGGCATCTGAACAGATACAACAAGGTAGATAATAATGTGGTTGCACTTAACTTTCTATATGTCTGCTGAGTTTGTTGTACAGGATCAGAATGAGCATGTTGTAAATTGTAACACTCTATGCAGACTATACAGACACAAGTCAAGCTATTATTTTTTTCTTTTTTGTCGAAGGTGAGATTTGCTTTGCTGGGGATAGTGAGTTCAGTGGGAGAAGATCCATTTATACCAAGATGAAGAGGACAAGCGATTATATTACATAAGAGATTGCAGAGGTATAGCCCCCTATATTGGGATTCTTTCCACACATGAAGTACTTCTTGAATGAACTGTTGATGTAGTTGCTGGAGAACTACTTGAATGCATGGCTCTCAACCTACCATCACCTTCACAACCTGTCACAGGTAATTTTATTAAGCAGACAGAGATATCACATGAAAGCTGGTTGACTGGGGATATCCACATATGGAATCATGGAGATGTGCAGAATGTCTATCCCCATAGACAAAAAGTTTTATGTAGAATTAACCATTTATGTTATAGGGATCTTCTAGCATTTAACTGAAGACATGTTTGGAGTTTAAAGGCATTGGCTTTACAAACTGTGCACCAGTTACTAGATGTAATACTATTACATGTCGAAGAGCAGACATGCTTCACACAGACATTAGAAGGAGGTCCACCTTCATGTGAGCTTTATAAAGTATAGCTCATTTTCCTGTGCTTGCTGGGGTCAGTGACTGCACCTACTTTACTATCAAATAACCATGTAGTTAACTGAGCCTCTGTTCTGTCAAACAGAAGGGTTTCTATTCTATAAACCGCCCTGTGTTGTGCAACATACAGCAAATTATAGACAGTGTGTCTGTGCACCATCCAGACTGTGATTCCTACATCTGGTACACATGCAAGCATTACCAGTCTTTCATGTACAGAGACCTTCTACAAGGTCATCTAACTGGTAGGTGCACAGATTACCAACCCAAAAGCCCATGGCAGTCCAGTAACATGACGATATGTAACAGACTGCTCATTATGGTGTTTGCTGTTGTGTGCTACAGGTAACACTGCATGTCTGTTGTTGCCATAGCTGATGACCCCCAGTCACAGCCCCCAGGCATTGGTAGAAATGGTAGAATATAGGCAAATGCATGTTTGTAGTGGGTGAAATCTTGCTTTCACTACCTGGATACATATGGAAGTTCAGTAAAATATACTTCAGAGACATGCAGCATACTATTTGAGGGTTGTCTCATGTTACGCAACATAGTTCTACATAAACAGATCTAACAAAGGGAGACCATAGCATTAGCCAACATTAATGTGCCAGAAACATAGGTGTTATGTGGTGAGGAATTGGTAGAGGATGCTGATGCAGCAGAATCTCATAAAAGACAGAGATGGGTAAAATATGTCATGGCACTGACAACGAGCTGCATCTGGTTCACACTTATAGGCCCTAATAGGACAAACAAAAAACAAAATTGCTACAAGTAGTTATGCATACAGGCTTTATGATGTAGTGCATGAACTGAGCACACTGTGTATTAAACATTATATAACCCACAGGAGCCAGTGGATGGACATGTTGCAGGCGGTTTACTATCATTAGTGCAAAAGGCAAAACACATTCTGTTCACACTATAGAAAGAAACCACTAAACTTGGAATTCCAACGGCTTCACAATGTCGACCTAAATGATCGACACATTTGGGTCGACATTGTCTTCGAAAAATATCATGTGATATCCGTATAGGAGTTGATGTACATCAAACTCCTATACGGAATATCACATTTTTGCAGGGGGGACAAACCCCCCTGCACCCCTGATAAAAATTTATTCCAACTCTGAGAATACATCACAGTGGGGATTTGGATGAAATTCCAATCCCCACTGTACCGCGATCTCCATACAGTTAGTCAAATACACTTATGCAAATGCACTACTGCATTCACATAAGTGTGTTCGATTATCCCGTACAGTTCACATTTTATGAACGACAATATGATTTTCTGCAGCATACGTCCCAGCAGATTATCAGTCACACTAATGATAGTAAACCGTTGCAGGCATCATCATTTGCACAGGAGTGAAGGCACAGTGGTATGAGACAGCAACACTGTCATAGATGGAAGTGGCATGGGTGATGCCTGCTCTAAAGCAACACATGGTGGGGTGCTGTGGGCTGTCCAGGGACCATGTGTTCAGGTGATGGTGTGGAGCTTCCAGGACTGTAGTGTTAGCCAGGTGTAATAGGTGTCCCTTAGCTTCATAGCTTCATTGGTAGTTAATAGACCTGAGTTCCAGATGACCATTGAAGAGCTCAGTCCAAATTCTTAATTGCTTGAAAGCATTGTCTGTTAATGTGACTTCATCAAGAGCATACAGTAGACAAATGGAGGTTGTGGGAATCAAACCCTGTAACACAGGAAGCAGTTTATTAATGGCTCATTGCCTTAATCCTCTTCACTAATTGCCAGACCTGCAGAGGATGTACTTCAAGCGAGGCCATAGTGTGTCAGATCTATATGTAGAATTGTGTACTTCTCCAGGTTTTGTCATCATGGCAGGTGAATGATTGTCCATATCATTTGTCCAGTCAGGGAAATGTGTCATTAATTCTGTGTCTACTGGATAGTGGGATGCTGTTTACCTCTGAAAGTCTGGAACTCAGACTGTGATTTCTGGTGTAGGTCCACAGTGAAGGTCTAAATAAACTGTGCCCAACTCACCACCTTCTACTGCCACTGGTGGAGGCAGTGGCAGAGCCAGAAGTGTGTCATCCTGGCAATGTATATAAGTAATGATGGAGACAGAGAAATGTTGTCCATATTGACATGATTGGTCACAGCCAGGGGTGGCAGCAGCAGAACCAATCACAAAGTGGCCATACTCTTCCACAGTTTATAACTCTTCCCTATCTTGACTAAGCCAGCCATAGACAACCAGCCATAGGATCCTTATAATGGCTGCCATTCCCTGTAATAGTCAAAGGTATTCACAGAGGTTAAAGAATCTTCATGCAGACCATGCAGCACACTAAGCAATTATGCTGTGGTCAAAGCAGCATCAATCTGTGCATGGATCAAAATCATGTACATTCACTAGATGATCCAAAACTGAAACTAGTATCATGATGTACCTACACCTAGAGTCATTGAAAGATGCCAGTGGGTCTATCCCCACTGTCATGTATGAGAATCTCAGATGTTGTGTTTCCTTTACATGCTGGCAGTCTTTCTATTGCCTGTGTACCATAAGTAGGATGCATATCCTTCAATAAACACTGGTGAGGCAGGAAAGCTATCTTGAGCCTCTGCAGTTCCCTCAGCTCTGGTGGTGGGAATGGTCCGTCCACTGTTAGTATTCTTGACAGTGTCACTGTGTCCTCTGACTGTGCCACATACATAGTGCTGACATCGCCAGCCCTTTGGTATGTACCTAACCAGGTATATCCAACAACCGGGAACGTCCTCAGAGTTTCCTCACTAACAGAATACAGGGAGTAAGTAACATGTCCTATGCAGACCATCTCAAGGCCATGTCCCTGTATTCTGTCTCCTATAGGCTTTTGAAGGGAGATCCATGCCTGGCATACAGGGCATTGTCATACCTCATTCTGAAGGACCTCCAGCATATCGAGAAAACAAACAGTACCAGAATTACCTATTTTAAAGACTTAAACCTTGCCTGTGATATAAATAGAACTAGTTGGAGAGATAGGTATGTATCCCTGAGGCTACCCCATCTGTGGAACAAGCTCCCCATCCATGTGAATCAGAGTTCCTCCCTAACTCAATTCAAGTGAAACTTGGACAATTGGATGGGGAACCAGAAATTCATCTTACACTTATCAAAGGTATCAGAACTTGTCAGAGATTTGGGATGCAAGGCAAGGTTAAAAAAAACCCTTGTATTCATTAGCCTAGTAAACACCTATGAACCTATTTATATGTGCCATCCTTAGGCATGTGCAAGTGCGCATTACTCGATCCCCTCCAAGTAGAACCTATTAAAGAACACAGATAACTTAACTATGTATAAGTTGGTAAGTATCCAACACTGACAGAGAGCTGCTTGTCAAAAATATACAAAGGCCATGATCATATGCAGACTTCTGCTGTCCTGATGTCTCTGAATATCAGAAAGGCAGCAGCTATTAGCAAGTACATTGAGTAGAGATGCTTCTCAGTGCTGGCTGGCAAAAATCATGTGACATAGCTCTCCTGATGCATCTACAACAGGCACATGCATGGTCATTACCTTGCTGCAGATATTTATAGGTGAAGCCTGATGTTCCTGTGTAACATTAAAGCACATAGCTAAGTCTGCATACAACAGTTAGATAAGCTGCTAACATTTTTTAGCTCTATTTGTCCTTTGTCATCTGGGTTTGTCCCACCAGACTAGTGGCTTCCTTTCAGGGGAGAACTGAGGAGGTATTTCTACTATTGGGGGAAATTTGGCCAGGGCAATGGGGAACTTTGCCAAGTCTTTTAATAGGTACCATGGGATCTTTTACATCAACCTGCGCTATCAACAGCTCAGGCAGATGGGATGTCAGTTTAACATCACATCTAAAGGTTAACACACTCGAGAGAGCAGCACCCCCATAAGGCTTCACTGAAGTGTCAGCAATTCAACCACATATAGAGGGTATAGAACCCACAGTTTACTGGTCTTCTTGCACTAAAAGGGAATGTGCTTCTTGCTGTGCTACTGATCCTGCTACATGACAAATGCAGCAAAACTGACATTTGCCATTACTTACCAGAGGCATGCCTAACAGACATTTGGCAACCCTTACCATTTCAGGATCCTGTATCCAAACACCATGTGAAAAGAGGGTCCTATCAGTGTCACCTCTGAGTGCTGCTAGGAACTGCTACTACTCTGTGAGCTAATGATGTGTTGTGGGAGTATCCGTGGTGACAGACCTGGCAGCAGCTATATCTTATACAGTGCTCCTTGTGTACAAGATCATATCAGTCACCCTCTTACACATTTGTGGCACTGTACATTTGTGTCTAACAGCAACATTTATCTGCAGTACCATTTACTGACACATCTAGCCTGTAAAGACATCACCTTGTCCATCTGTAGTATATGCCTGTCAGGTGTCTTCAGGGCCTGCTGCAGAATATTTATATTCTGTGGTGAAAATTTCTCATTGCACGGCCATTCCTTTGCTGCAATCATAGCTCCAGTTTGACTACCAGACACATACAAGGATCATTTTGAGGAGCAAAGGACTGGCTGTGTTGGTCAACAATCACTACCCAACTGCCTCACCATCCCCTGTGCTGGGTACTACTTTATGCAATGCATTTACATACCTGCTGCAATATTGCATGAGACTGTGTTGTGTGGGCATATTGTCTGAAAACAGTGGCACTCACTGCAGTGCCTACAACTCAGTCTTTGCTTACAGAACTGCAGGCCAAGCATTGACTAACATGTGGCTATCCATCATACTCTCTCAGTGCTCCCCCTGGATTGACAGAGTATGTAGGTATGCCAGCTGTCATGCCTGTTTCCCCTGGTTTGTGCAGTTGTTCTTTGCAGAGGACTACAAACCGTTATGTTTGGACAGTGAAGCACAGATTACTGTTACCCCCATCACAGGAACAACAATTGTTTTTTTATTTCCTATGGTCCTGCTGTTTATGCCCTACCACCCCCCCAGTATTCTAACACTTCTTGCCTTTTTCTGTACCCTGTGTTAGCCATTAACAGCACAACACAGTCCATCATATACTTGCGGTGGTATCACAGAGTAATTAGTATAGTGTACTAGCTATCTGACAGCCATATCCCATGAAGATGTTCCCACAGTGAAGTGCACTATACTATTATTTCTATCTGCTCTTGATTTTCCTACACTTCTGTATGTTGCAGTATCCATGTTTTGCTGTACTCTGTTTATGTGCAGCTGTCCCCCACAAAGGCAAAGATCTGTGGTGTTTGGCTAGTGAGGGATATAATGCTAACCCCCCCACCACAGGAACAGTAACTACTCTATTTGCTCCCTGTTGTTATGCACACTGGTCAACGCCTATACATTGTGCTAGTGTCCTAAATAATAATGACAGTTACACAGTCAGATCTCTGTCCTGCTGTTATACCCCATCTTACCTTGGTGTTTCCAAGCATTTACAACACATTTGCTCTGCTTGCTGTTTTTTTTTTCTTTCCTTCTACAGCTTATAATAAGAAAGTGTTCCACATCATGGCTTTTTTTTATTTTTATGTCACTCACTGCCCTCTGTTGGTTTTCCAGTCATCTGCATCACCACCCAATTTTGATGTCACAGGCATCAGTCTCTCTGGTGAACAATTCAAACAGATGTATATTAATTAGCAGAGGAATCACCCTGACCTTCCTTGTGAATGTGAAGAAAATATTAAGAAGCCACAACCTGACTATTACAGTAAGGCCCAATATTATCTGTGTCATCTTACAATAGGTCCTAATGTATAAGTATAGACTGCTTTTATGGCTATGGCTATGCTTTCCACATTAATGTGTTTTCGTGTCCTACAAAACAGGAGAAAACTAGCTGCCTGTCAAAGGACCTGGGCCAGAGTTCCCAGATATTGGGGTAAGTCTACTATAATACTGCCTCACACACACACACACACACACACACACACACACATATATATATATATATATATATATATATATATGTATGTGTGTGTGTGTATATATATATATATATATATATATATATATATATATATATATACACACTCACACACACACACACACACACACACACACACACACACACAAACACACACACACACACATACACACACACACACACACACACACACACACACACACACACACACACACACACACACACACACACACACATACACACACACACACATATAAAAGCTAAAAGATTCATCTTATGTTAAGCACCGTGGTATGGCAGTTATCAACAGGCTTTCTGTACCGTGTAGAGGTACATTTAAAGCTGAAGTAAAAACTTGAGGGTAAGAGCCTTTGACCTGGGGTTAGAGGCAAATAACTGTCACTTTTCAGACCATAGTAATTAATGAAAACTTTGACAAGAATCAAAGTAATAATAAAACAGACTATTAAAGATTCTAGCAACCTAAGATCCAGAGTTTTGGACCATTAATTATTATGACAAACTTTTTTCCAAGTTGAACATTACACTTACAGTTGGGGTACTCCAGGTTCTCCTATGTGGTATTCCACAAATTATTATATCAAACTTTTTTCCATGTTGAACATTACACTTACAATTAGGGTGTTCTGGGATCTTCTGTGTGATATTTGCGGTTTTAGCGAGTCAAATAGTTTTACTTCTTGTTAAATTAACTAATGTAGGTAGTTTCAATCCAGTAGGTACAAAAATCACCATAAGCCTTCGAGTCAGTAGACAAATATCTTTATTTTCTTCAGTGAGGCAGATGAGTGCTTTGTGATTAGTGACCAACAGTGGCAAGTTAGTTTACGTTTATGTTGGAGGTGACTTGGAGGATTTACTGGTGGTCTCCAGTGCTGCTTCTCTGTTGGGAAGATAGGCATCTCACTAGGGAGTGGCACAGAGGGGTCACTTTGAGACACCCATTTGGTGGTACAGTGGCTGGTGAGGTCTGATGTTAACCGGTGACTCAAAATCTGGAGTGACAATGTGGAGCTTATCCACTTGTACCTGTCAAACTTTCATAGACAAACCGCCCCTACCATCAGGTACCTAATGGTGGAGCCTGCATGCGATGTTAGCCACAAAGTTGACTGACTTCTTAGTGGGTTTCCCAGATAGTATGGCTCAGCAGACAGTTCCCACTCCAAACTTTCCCCCATCATGTGCTTCCATTCCTTGTGAGTCATTCAGCCTACCATGTTTTTTGTCCAATCTGCTCCATCACCCATTTTCCCCCTGTTTCTGTTTACACTGTTCCATTGTGCACCTTCCACCTTTTGATTCAGCATCATGCCAGATCAGTCTTTGTTGATTTTATATACATGTGGTCTGCCCCTGCTGTCAACCCTATATCCTCCTTCCTATCCACATTGTCTTCCTGCTTCCCTTTCCATCTACCCATTTCACAAAATAAATTAATCTCCTTCCCTTCCCCATCCAATGCCATTTTCCCCTTGTTATTGTCCTTATTTATGTTCCTCTGCTTGCTCATCCTTCTTTCTTACTGTCGTATCACCTTATTTCCTTCCCTTTAATAAAATAAACATAGCTTTTAATTTGATGTGCAGCCCTTGTATAGGCTCTCAACTGTGTTGGTGGTGCATGCATGTGCTACTTAGATACACATGTGAAAGCACATGGCAGTGGGCATACCACCTGTTTGCTGGAGACTCTGTGCCATGTGACTGATTGTACCATGGCCAGCACAATCATGTGATGAGCACTGCTTTTGTGAATACTCAGCTTCATTATGCCGAACTATTGTCAGCAGGTCCATGATATGCCAGCACTTATGGAGATCTACTTCCCATGCAGTTCCAGTTGTGGTTTTTATCACTGCAGTTGTGAAATTATTCTTTGTGAATACCCACCTCCCATTCTATGACAGCAGCATAGAGCACAAAATATATTCAGAAATACTATCTTCTTCAATCCCGTCAGGAAACAATTCCATTTAATGCCCATTAGTGCCTGCATAGTTAACTGATCCAGGCACATGTACTCACACACACACACACACACACACACACACACACACACACACACACACACACACACACACACACACACACACACACACACACACGTGTGTATGTTCATTTGTTGATTAGTTACCTTTCAAGTTAGTGAAATCTGTACCAAAATGTAAGCCATAGACTTAAAGGCAACTAATGCAGCTGTGATAGGTAGTACTCATTATTTGTTTTTTTTTTTTGTTTTTTTTTATTGTCTTACAGTAAACTGTATTATTTTCCAAATAACTCTATGCATAAACTCAAGCTATAAGTTGTGTTAGTAGAAACTTTTGCAACTTATTGTCAGCCCAACATATTTTTTCCTAGTAAAAAAGTCACATTTTGATAATGATAATGTAGACTCGTAAGATGATTCATTTTCTTTTTATTTTATGATTTCCTGTTTTTGAAATTTCTTCCCAGTTTTGTCCCTGAATTAATTTTGGAGAGAGACTGGCATTAGAAAATATGTTTATCTCCTTAATCAGGGAATCATTTCTGCTGTTAAGTGTTACTTTCTCCAAGTAAAATTCTATTGCTTTAAATTTTAATCTATATCTCAATAGCATATACGTTAAATAATAATTAAGTTAAAAATTAAGCCTTCTGTTGCACAAGTCTTATTCCAATATATAGACTATTGGGCAGGATATCTCTGCTAAATTAGATATAATTTTGATTTTTGCCCCAAGTTATGTACTACACCTTATGAGACACAGACTGAAATTTGTGTGGAATGATTCCAAAGTAACAGCATTCTATTTCGGAATGTTGATTTTGTTGTACAGACAGGGTATTCTACACGCAGAATAGGCATTTTCGGCACATTCAAGCCTTAAAATAATGGTTGCATACTCAAGTATTATTTCACATGGGACTGACATCTTCTGGATCTTCCTTGACCCCAATGACCACATTGGTCAATTCACTGTTAGAAAACAAGCATTTGACAGCTCAGAACCCTTTGAGGGAATAACATTTTTATCAATATTCAGGACAGTGACTGCACAATTTCCTCTTAAATTCTTATATTAACACTAAGTTTTTGTCTTAGAATTGCATTCCAGTATTGAAAGCATTCCACATACTCTGCTGTGTATCTTATATTTTGTGATTAATAAAGTGCTATAGTATAACAGAACCTGGAAGACACTGGTTGACAGTTTTAGTTTAACTTTTACATATTTGTAGAACTCAAATGTACCAACATTTTAAACCAGTAGCCTAGTAACTCAGTTTTTTTTATTTATTTTACTTAAAATGTGTTTACTGGGATGAAGCACTGATCAAAACTGAATACAAAGAAAGCCCAAATTACATTCAGTGAGAGATGGCAACTGTATAATGAAAATATACATCAATGAAATACAGTTATTAAACAATAGCAATCTAAAGAGTATATACAATTGTAATATGTATTAGTCACAATAAATCACATGAAATCTCATTTCAAAAATGAGGTGTCTGTGTTATAATTACAACTGTGTGTGTTGTCTAAGTGGGAGTGATAGGAAAGCTGAATGGAGTGAAGGATACTAGAGCTTTTGAGTAGTTGAAAGTATGCATTATATTAAGTAAGGAATTATGTCGGTGAGAAGTGCAGATTGGTGCGATAGAACATGCCATATGAGCTATAATAAAACTGTTACAAATAGAAGAAAGAGAGAGAGAGAGTAATGTAACTCAGGTTAAGAGATGTTTAGTAGATTGGCAATGACATTTGGCCAATGAATGGAGGAGGTCCTTTACTTGAGTTCTAAACTTAGGGTAAGATTCAATGTTCTTTAGTTGCAGAGTTTGGGACTTAATATAGTGAGACAATGATTTGTACGATGAGTTTAGTTTTGAGAGGTTGCAGTGTGGAGGCAGATTGGTTATGGTTTCTGAAGCTATAAGTGGAAGGCTGGCTGTAGTTTAGCTGCTAGGGGAGAGAAAGTTTGGTTGATTAGGAGTTTGAATAATTAGGATCCTACAAGAAAGTCAAGCCATTGTTGAACATGTAACATTTTACTTTTTTTTTAGTGTTTTACTACACTTTTCATTGGAGAGGAGACTGATTAATACATGTACACATTGTATTGGTTATTGTTTAAATGTGTGTGAAGTTTGTTTTTCATGCTGAGGTTTTAAGGGTAAGATCATATTCAGGTTAGTTAAGTAGAATGCCTTTCCATATGGTAGTTCTGAAAATTGTATTAATAAGTGGGAGGGGGATTTTATTGGACCATTTAGGATTGGCTTAACCTTTTTCCTTATGCAATCAAGGTAGAAGTTGAGAAGAGTCAGGCCGAATGCCAAAATCCTTTAAAAGAGGTAATGTTTTTTATGAAGGTATAGTTGTGGTCATAGATACTTAAAGAATTTGATGATATTGTGGTCAGTGAAGTTGAAGGCTTTTGTAAGGTCAGTAAAGATGGTGCTAGTGAGCTGGCTTCTATCCATAGCTAGTAGTATTTCATCAATTAGTGCACGTGAGGTTGAGAGTGTGCTACAACTGTATCAAAGCCCCATATTATTTATAGGAAAGGAGGTTTTAGGTAGTGATGTATTGGCTGAGTTAAATATACATATTTTTAAGCAGTTTGAAATGTCTTCGGTGTTATTTTATATCTCATAACTAATTTACCTACTAAAATTAGTGGCAAGCCTCATTAAAACAGTAGCCTAGCAACCCAGGTTTTTTATACTGACCCTTGTCGTTTAGAGTCAGCACCAATGCTTTTGAAGTAGTCACTGGTAGATTGACTTGGCAGTAGGGCAGTGTTTATACTTATTTGGCCTTTTGATGTTCCTGTTTTTGGACTATGTGCATGCATTGGAATATCCTATCCCTTTTTCTTCAATTAGCAGCAGTGTCTTTGTTATCAAAGATAGTTAACACTTAACAACTGTCTGTCACAGCAGTCCATGAAATGATGGAAGCAGTGGTTGCATAGATGGTGGAGCCCCATTCATGTCTGCAATATTAAGCCCTGAGCACTTGCATTTTTGTCTAACCTTTTAGTTTGGCATCATTATTTGCATCTTATATGTGAATCTCACTCCCCTTCCTTTTGGTTAGAACTTTTCTATCCCTGGACCCATTTGCATGTAAGTTGTTTTGCAGTGTTAAAATAGGCATCTACTGGAGGAAGAAAAGCTACGATTGTTGAGTGTGAGGTGTATAACTCATGTTGTATTATTGCTTGATTGCTGTCAGGAAGTTCTTACTTGGATGACTGCTTCACCAGTGTGTCATACTGGCCTGATATACAATATTTTTTCATTTGCATCCACACATGTTGACTTTGATAATAGTCAAATATAGTAGACTACTGTGCTGAAGTTAATAGTTTGCTTCAACATAAACTGAATTTGCTAAGTATACAGAAATGTAATTGTCATAATTTAAAAGAGAAAAAAACACTGAATGGCAAGAATTCCCATAGGCTGGCAATCTGCTCACCAGCTTCAAGGTACTGTCCATCCTGAACTAGTTAAGGTATTTGATACAATAGCTTACTTTAGCATTGTAAAAAAAAACTCATGGTATTAGGCATAAATCACTGTGTAGCTCACTGGATAGCCAGCTGGCTTACAGACAGGACCCAGGAAATTAGGATTGGAGAGACCACATCCATAAAGAGGCCAGTTATGAGTGGAGTTCCCAGGACAATGTGTTGGGTCCACTGTTCTTTGTATTTATTTTTTGGAAGTCAAGGCCAATATCAAAGGTCTCTGGCTTACCAAGTTTTGAGAAGATTGCAAGCTAGGAGCAATTATAGAACCCTCCCAAAATATTAATATCTTATGTGAAGGTCTAACACAGACAAATGACTGGTGCAAAAATCTCAGCTTAAAATTCAATGCCAAGGTATGTATAATAGTACCTTGATTAAAGTTGGTCAGCCAGGAAAAGTACGTCATTGATACAACACCCCAAAAAGTAGACATAGTAGTCAGGAGTTTGGGGAGCACAGAGATAGTAACCTGGCTTTTGACCATCATTTGCTACTCAGCTTGTAAGTAAAAGCTTGGCATTCCAGGGAAGTCCTTGTACCATTGTAATCAGCAATCATCAGACCCATCATTTGGTATAACATCCTCTTCAGTATGTACCTGACCAGGAGCATGCAACAACTGGACCTTCTACAGAAGTTTCTCACAAAAAGAATACAGGGCGTAAGCAAGATGTCCTATGCAGATCACCTCAAAGCCCTATCTCTATACTCTGTTTCCTACAGATCTCTAAGAAGTGATTTATGCCTGGCCCACAAGGTATCCTTGGATCCCATTTTGATGGATGTTTTGCATATTCACAAAATGAACAGCACCATAACTGCCAGATCTAAGGATTTAAACTTTGCTTGCAACTTAAATAGGGCATGTTGGAGGGACAGGTATGTGTCTTAGAAAATCCCCCTTTCTCTGGACCTGGATTTCCATCCATTTGAAGCAGAACCTTCTCCTAACCCTATAAAAGTGCAACCTGGACCAATGGATGGGAAATTGGAAATGCACCCTTGGTCTGACACCTATATCTCTGATGGACAAGGGCAATTGTTAAATCATTCCCTAACTTACATACACCCCTTACAATATCATCTAAGATGTAATAACTTGTGGGATACATTTAGATAGCATGGCTAGGCTTATAAAGGATCCAGCAGTCATTAGCCTTATATACATCTATGAAACTATGAACCAAATGGCTCAGCAGTGCAATAGACAGGACACTCTTGTCAAGCTGACTGCCTGTATCCAACAAGAGCTATGAACAGAACTGCTCTAAGACAGTCTGTTGAGAGGTAGAATGCTTGGCTATCCAAAAATAATGATCACCTTTATGCTCAGCAGCAGGAGTTTAAAAACAACTGAAGGACATTTGGCTACCAGGCAAAAAGTATTTCATTACTTCAGCAAAATGAAAAATCAGATAAAATTAAAATTCTGTGACTTAGAGAACAGAAGCAGGTGCAACAACATGAGAATTATACAGAAGTTGAAGAAAGTGCAGATCTCACTGGTTTTCTTAAAATTGAGCTAACATGCATTTTCTGCACTAGGTACAGTTGAGAAACTGTGCATCCAGTCTTCTCAGGATTCCCATACTTAGGCTACTAGATTGCAATGCCTGGGTGGTGCAGTGGCATAGAGCAAGAAAAATGGCAAAAGTTCACATAGTGCAGGATCTAGAATGAGATTTGCTCCTGATTATAGTGATGCCTTGTTCACCAAAAGAAAGATTATATTTCCAGTCATTAGAAGATCCAAAGACCTGGGAATAGAGTGTCAGCACCAGTTTACAGCTAACTTACATATCACCTTTAAAGGGCAATAAATTATATTCAGTAGCACAGAATATATGACTGTAGTTCTGGAAATGCAGATATATAAAAAGAATAAGGTATCTGCAGCTATACATCATGCCAATGGAGTTGAATGACCTGCACACCAACAATAAATGGGCAGACCTTTCTTTGACAATACCAGCAGGTAAATCACCTGCTGGAAAAAGGTTGAAACCTTCAGTGAGCACTGGTGCTGTACCAGCCATTGTGCCACTTGGCCCAAGAGTAAGATAAAGACTTTTTCCTCAGTCCTCCCCACTACCAGCTGTTGCACCTCACTTGCAAAACACAGATTTGAAGAAGATTACTACATTTTGATGGAACTAGAGCCCTCGTCAGAAGATCTTTCACAGCAGGATCAGGTGAACAAAAAGGATGAGAACAGTTCAGGCAGCAGTGATCATTAACTGAATCATACCTCCCAACTGTACAGATTTTTTCAGAAAGTCAAGATTTTTGCCTCATATTTTTGGTCTGCTCCTCATAAAAACTGTGTTTTTTGACAAGTCACTGGGATCTAAAGATTAAAATCTCTAATTAATGATATGCATTTGAGTATCAGACGTCATATTCTATAGAAAATGGATGCTAGCACAAATCTTGTTATTCTAGCAGGTTTCTAAGTTTATATGACCAATATTTAAAATGTGTCCCTATTTTTGAACCTTTGTCCCTCTATTATGTCAGGATTTGCCAAGATTTCCTGTTCTGTGAAGTTGAGAGTTATGGAACAAATATTGCTTGAGATGGGACAGGAGACCCTGGTTTATTGTTTCAGCATATGACATAGCCTCAGAAATCATATATCATGCTACATGAGACTTGACAGCATTCATGTCGGATACTTTTATCAGTACATTGCTGCACATCCTGGACTGTTCATCTTTTGATTTTATTTAAAGACATTAAATGCATAATATTCACAATATGTTACAGCAACTTTGCATGGCATAGGATCGGAAGGCACCACATATCACTGGTGTATGTCGATCGGCAGGAAATAACTTGCTGACTGTATGACCTTAAAGTTACCTCTTGGGGCGGAAGAAGGGGGGTGTACATCTATAAAGAATTTTTCTGTTGAGACAATCTTCTTAAGTTTGTGAACCCTGATAAGGTACCTGGGGCCACCATCTTTGTCCTAGTGGTGAAGTATTAGCATACAATTTTGTGTACTTAAAAGAGAAGAAATTGTTCACATCTTTCATTTGTTCTGTGTGTTGCCAGGGATATCTGTAATCTGTCTAAAGCTGGAAATGCTCTTTAATGCACAATGCCAACAGGCCAACAATCTTTATCTATTGGGGGAGGTGTAACATCCTGTGAAGGCTGGGGGAGAGCAAAGCAGTAATACCAATTTCATAATAATGACAGTAAAAAACGGGGATATTAGTATTGATTCATGACTCATTAAACTTGATGCCTGAGGCTTCTAGTACAGACAAAAAGAGGATTGAGTCCTAGCGGGGTTATAACAGCAGTCAAACTTGTCTGTGAAACAGTAGTGACTATCACTCACTTGTGTGACAGATAATTAATGGGGTTGAATTACTGGTGAATATGGGATTTCCCATTTCTCACTGTGAAACCTTGCAGGTGGTATATACAAGTGGAAGGTCCATTAGGGCTGTAGGTAGATTACTCCCCCATACATGAAAAAAAAAGTTTTTTTTTACTCTTGAATGTTGTTCACGTTCACAAGCTTTTTCACTTGTCTTGTTTGTAATCATTATTGAGTGAGGACACCATAAAAGAGTCAATCAGGGAGCTATTAGTGTACATAATTCTAAGTGACTTTTGAAGTTCATGTGTGGAACAGATGAAGATAATGCCCTTACTACACAAAAGCAGACAAGATATCTTTAAAGAGCTTGACAGGATGGATGGAAGGGATATACAGCTTAGCTTGGGGGCATCCAAATATAACATTGGATCCTTTGTTAGATAGACATCATACAGGATAGGTGAGACAAATGAAAGTCTCTACCATATTTAAAAATCATATAGAAGAATACTCCATGGTTGATTTGTGAAGGACATTTCAACTCATAGAAACAGATAACACATAGTCTGCCCCTTCTCATGCTGTAGAAAGTATTCTTAATTTTTATTTTCCTGGCCACACCTATATTGTTCGACCACTTGTTTCTTGCAGCAACTATACCAGACATGATCTCCTACTGTTCAACTGTAAAGATTGTCTTCTCAGATAGTTAATGTAAATCCATCAAGTTTCAACTGAAAATTAAACCCATGAGGAAAACCAGCCCCTTTTCTTAGAGGGATAAAGTCCTGAGTGCATTGCAAGTTACACAAGTTTGAATCTTGGCTCACATGCCTGCAGAATGTGGTGGTGGAGGATAGATGAGTCTGAACAGCTTTTGCCAGCTCATCCATCCAGGAGTAAGGGAGATGGGTCTTGCTGACCACATGAATGAAACCTTGTTGGACAACTAGGTGTTGTATTCTGTGGAGCTTGAGGTTAACAGTCCAGATAGTCAAGGGAATTTGGCATTCAGAGGTATGTCTTCTCTCAGAGGCAGCACATCATGCTTAGGGAGAGATTAGGCCATCCGACAGATCCAAAAGGTTGGCCAACCCCTTCCATGTGACACTTACTGTGGTGCAGCTGATCTCATTGGGATTCTCAGGCAGAAATGAGTAGGCCATAGGACTGTCAGCTAGACTGGGAATGCCTGGCTCCAGCCATTGCAGAATGAATGAGTTGAATAGGTACTGGATGGCGAGCCATCAGTCTAGGTCCTGACAGGGACAGTAGAATAAAAAAATATGTTGAGTTATATTTTTCTGTTAAGGGAAAAAATACACTGTTCCTCCAAACCCAGTCCAGGGGCAGTAGACATTTTATTAAAAGAGGACTTGAGTTTAATGTAATGCTTTGTCTTCTCTAAATAAAATACTATAAACTAAAGAAAGTGCAATAGGCAGTTGAAGTAAGAGAACTGTGTGCCAATATCTTAGAAATGCAAATAGGATGTAATAAGGGTTACTGTGAAAGCTGTCTGTTAGGGTCTGTGTTGCAGGAAAAGAAGTCCAGGCATAAGCTATAGTCCATAATGGAGAAGAGAGATGGTAAATGTGGCATTGGATAAAGGGCATTGTGTTCTATATGGTACTAGCTCAACATTTAAGAGAGAGGAAGAGAGCACTGACAACAGTCAGGACATGTGTTGGGGTTGTCTGCTCTCTCCTATGCTATTTGTTTTATGTACTGAAGTGCTGATTAATAAACTGAAAATAAAGGGACATGATTGGGCAGCAGAAGGGAGGGGTGGAGCTAATCACATTCAGTTCAGAAACCCAACATTAGTCACCTAGAAATTCTACAGTTTATGGATACCACTGGATATTATTCAGGGTACAAACAGAACAACAAAAAATCTGTCAGCTTCCAGAAAACAAGGCAGGTAGGCAAATATAATATAAATGCAGGCCCAGGGAAAACAGAAAATGCAACAAGTTGTGACTTCTATTCCTTGCTAATGTGAATATGATCAAAATACTCTGCATCATCATTTTTTTTTTTGTACTAGTGGAACTTAATCCCCAGCTCACTTTCTTTTATTTTCTAGGCCAAATTCAGGAAAATATGCCCAGGTTAATTTGGGATAGTAAAATTCTTTGATTCTTGATAAAAATCCTTTCCTTTCCCTTGGAAAGATGTTATACAGTGCTTCCCAGTTTCAAACAATATATTCAAGCAGCCTCATTAACATATTTTTTTATGACTGCGTCTGACACAGTCTGTTTGTCTTTTACATGAGCTGAGCATTTTGCAAGTAAATGCTGCAAGTGAAAGGAAAAATAATGATGAAAACAGATGGCGGAGTCTAGTGGGGATGTGAGTCAAGGCTGACATTGGAGACAGACATCCAGTGCATAAATAATTGGTTCTATATCCATTTTTTTTGGTTGCATTGTATTAAGATAATGTTTAATTTTCTTGACTGATGTTTACTTATTTGAAGGCAAAATCTTCATTAAGAAGAAAACTGCTGTAATAAGACACCAGCATATCAACTTCCCTTTTGGTAATATTTGCAGTCTTATTCTGTTTTTTCTGAATATTTATTTGTTATTTACTTAACGTTTATTTACAGGGAAATTCTGACTTGGAACAAAGCCAATTTTCAGTGGAGGCCCAAGGAGAAATGCTCCAGATGCATGTCTTTGTGATGTGGGAGGAAATTGGAGCCCCCTGAAGAAACCCAACCGAATGTAAAGAGGACATGCAGACTCCGCACAGAAGGCACACCAGCCGAGAATTGAACTGGAGTACCTCTTGCTGTGAGGCGACAACTGATTATCAGTATGTGCTACACACATATAGTTATACTATGTAGATAAAAAATAGGTTGCGTATACTCAAGACGTGATATAGTATCAATTAACATTACAGTTTCAGTAAGTAATCTACTTTATTAGAATTGCAGATACAATGCACTCACAGGCAGAAACTGTCATAAACATTTCATACAAATGCTAGGAATGTTGTTCTCTCAAGTCAGTCAATGTAATCACAGACTTTTTTGTAAGTCTATTCTTCCTGGCACACCATTGGCAAGTGTACATCAAAGGGGAATGAATATGAAAAACTCATTGATACTGTAGTCACACTAAGCATTCAGACTTGCAAGCACTTAGAACATAACACTTCTCAGTGGTAGGGTGTGTGCATGGAATCATGTAGGTACTTACAGCATATTTCATTCCCTGCATTCAGTGCATATTGTAGAATTTATGAATGCTAATGTGTTCACATCCCATTTGCATAATCACAGTGCTGAGAGGGATGAATCTCTGCTATATAAAGGTAATCATGTAGGTAAGGAAATTGTATCTTAGTAGGGGAGACTGGATAAGAAAGAGCAATACTGCTACTTGGTTTTAAAACTATTATTACTTTCACAGCTGACTTGCTGCAATGGTAGGTTGCTGTTATGAACAAAGTGATTTTTATTTACCTTATTTATGGATTGCATGTCACAATAAAAGTATCGCTTTACTATCTGCATTGTTTTCAGTAGTTGCTGGTGTATGCACATGTACCACAGTTATTTCTTGACTCTGCAGAATTCTTCTATATAATGATGACAGTTTAATGGAAAGTTCAGTCTTTAACCACTTTGTTCAGAAGACTGTTGCATTGCTTATTATTACAGTCATGTTTTCTTTTCAATATTAGCACAAACAGTTATGCTAAGGCTCTGATATCTACTTGGTTCCCTTCCACAGAAGTGGATGTCACACCAAAACGGTTAACGATTTTTCCTTGACAGGTTGTAGATCAGAGTGTGTGATGTACCTTTGAGAAGCGTTATATGCATATAAGTACTGAGCACATGCAAGCAAAAGTGCCATTTTGAGTGAGCAGCTAGAGTGACAGAATGCATGTATTAATGGACACTTGTCATTATGAAAACTGTCTTACCCACATGTTATTGCAGGATGCTTATACACTGTCTAGCATTAATGAATTGAATGCAGCGTATAGGTGCATCCATGTTTTCTTGAATGATTTGTTTTTAGAAAATGTTATAGAACAAGATGTGTTGAAATATTTGACTGTTTCGTTTCCCAAGATTCCAACAGTTTTTGGATTACCCAAGATCCATAAAGATGTGTACAATGCTCCCATGAGGCTATTGGATAACGCTAGGGGTTCAATCACTTACCCGATAGCCAAATACGTGGATAACATACTGAAAAAATAAGTTGAAAAGGAAACAGACATTTGTAAAGACTCTTGGGCTTTTTTAAAAGCCATGGGTGCTTTAGAATTCAAGAGAGGTCATAGATTTTTGACAATAGACGTAAAAGACCTTTATACGTCTATCCCTCATGCTACAGGGATTGACTGGGTCACTGACTGTTTACTGCATCACAACGCTAGCAGTGTAGAAATAAGATTGGTGCAGGAATTGTTAGACGTCATCTTGAAGTACAACTTTGTAACATTTGGGGGAGAGATATATTTACAGAAGACTGGTGTAGCCATGGACTCACCAGTAGGGGCCAGTTTTGCTAACATCGTAATGGCTGAATGGGAACACAGATACGTGTTTGGTAACCGCAACGGTCAGTTCAAAATCGATTTTTACACCAGATTTTTGGACGACATCTTTATACTGACAGAAGGTTCAATTAATGGTGTGGGGACTTTCATGGACCATCTCAATTCCAGCACGTCTTTTTTGAATTGTACATTTGTAGAGTCTGATTCTAGAATTTCTTATCTGGCTGTAGACTTATACAAAGACATTTCTGCTGGTAGCTTTAAGGCCAAAATATATTGTAAGAGTTCCTATTTTAACACCATGTTACACTTTACTAGTGCCCACCCTGGGCACCAAAAATGAGGGGTAGTCAAGGGGCAACTTGTGCATGCTGCTCGAATGGTAACTGACGATGAACCCTTTCTAGAAGAATGTGAGTTTATTAAGGGATTGTTTCTACCCAGAGGTTACCCAGACAAGTTTATTCAGGACCTGGTTACTGAAGTCCAGACTAAAAGGTATGGGGGTGTTTATAAACCTATTTTACAAAGCAGTTAGTCCACAAGTTGTCCATTAGAACATTCACCTCCAGTGATGCCTGAAGTCTTTGTAGACAACAAGAAAGTAGACACTTCTATTTCTTTCATCACTAATTATAGTGCTGAGATTCACTTAGTCAAGGAGGTGTTTGTCAAGAACTGGAGTATTTTGTGTTGTGACGATGCCTTACAAGCCAGGTTTGGTACTTTGCCTAGTTTTATATATAGGAGGGGTGATAACCTCAAACAGATACTAGAAACAAAAAAGGACACTCGTGTTAGAGTAGAGGGCACTTTCAAATGTGAAAGTTGTAACATGTGCAGGCACATTGCCACTGGTTCGAGATTCAAAATTGCTGGGTCTTCTTTCTCCACTGTTGGTAGATTCAACTGTAAATCTCGGTTGTTTATTTAGCTTGCTGCCAGTCTTGCCCAGTGTTCTATGTGGGCAAGACTGACAGAGGTTTTAATGAAAGAATCTATGAGCATTTATATTGTATTAGGAAAAACAAGTGTGAAATTGCTTTGGCGAAACATGTTAATGACCATCCTCAGCACAGTTTTACTTTTAGGGTGTTAGGACAGGTTCCCTTCGACATCAGGGGGGGTCTTTTCAACTATTATTAGAGCACCTAGAAGTGATTTGGCAGCTGAAACTCTGCTCATATAGACCTCCAGGTCTTAACGACAGTTAGTTTAGCTTGCATTTTGAAACTCAGAAGTATGCAGAGGTAATTTTATTATATTTTATTTTTCATTTTTTTATGTTTTACTTTTCATTATCGTTTGTTATTAAATTGGTTCCATTTATTATGTTTTGTTTTTATTGGTTTTAAACATTTTATGTTTAGACACATTTTCATTGACAACTTTTTATTTTATTTTGGTCAGTTGTTTGATTTCAAAACACAATTTGTAAAGACCTGACTTTTGTATGCAGTAGCACTTTAAGAAGCTTTGAGATCAGCTTTTTCCCACACATTGACGTCAGTGAGTTTTAACCAGTTGGTTGGTCCATTCAAATGTACCATGTGTTGTTAATTGTGTATTTAAGGAGTTTTTTTTACATTTGTTACTTTTTGATGTTTGTCTGAAGAAGTTCAGTTTTCTTGAAAAGTGGATGTTAATAAAACACTTAATATTGGCCTCTTTGCTGCTGGTTCTGCTGAAGTGGATTTTGTTTTATTTATTTGTTTTATTTATTTTAGTTTGTTTCAACTTCTGTTGCTTCAGACAGAATGCATGTATGTAATCAGTTAGATAGTTTGTTTAAGTTCAGTGTTCATGCCATCCATTCTGATGTGTTTGTGTACAATAAACTACTTAAATGAATAACCAAGACTCAATGTCTTCTTAATGTAACAAGGTACGTGACATGGAGTTAGAATGGGATCCAGAGTCACAGCTATGAGGCAACCACTTTAAAGTGGAGGCATACATAGGAGTGGATCATCCCAACTGCTCAAACGACTCGCAAACAGGTCAGAAACAAATTCCAGGTACTAAAACTCGCTTAAACGATTTCCTTAGCTATAAATATAAAATGAAGCTCTCAGAATGCTCAAAATGAATTTCCTATTGAACAAAATGTTCAGAACTGTGACATATTGATAAAAAATATTCAAAATAATTACGAAAACATTTGAAACAATATCTGAATCACATAAAATGTACAAGAAAGGAAAAACAACCATATTTTTCACTATATACTACTTTTTTGCATTATCTAAAGCTATTCAAACTATCCAAAATGTGCAAAGTGTTTGCAAGCGTATGTATTATTACAGTGCAGTTATTTCACAAAGTAGAGTCATTTCAAAGAATATTTTGCAGAGTACAATTTTTCAAAAAGCTTATTGTGCATTTGACTTTATTGTAAGTACCTGGTGTGTGTGCATGTTCATACATAATTACAAGGGCCAAGATTGCATTGTGTTTTACTATAGTCTATGGGCATGGCAGAAGGATTTTGCAGACCTGCACTGCTTTTGTTTGATAATGATATTGCAGAGAAATGGAGGGTGTTTGAGCAGGAGTATGTTATTTTTATACAGGCTGATTTTTCTGACAAAGACACATGTACAAAAGCATTCAGTCTGCTTAATTTAGCTGGTTCAGAGGCTATTGAAAGAGAGTGCTCATTTGTGTATGTACCTGCTGCGTTTGCAGGGGAGGAGACAACCTCCATATTGTGGCACCAGATGAAACATGGGAAGGCCCTGAGTGCTTAAAATGTAAGTTTAGAGAAATGTGTAACACTTAAATGAATATTACTATGGAAAGGCATATATTTTACACAAGGAATCAAAAGCCTGGTGAAACTTTTGCAGCATATATGATTGACTTGAGAAATAAGGCTAACCTGTGCAGATTTGGTGATTTGAGAGAAGCAATCAACAATACCACAGTGAGAAAGATTTTGCTTTGAGACAGTGATTTATCTTTGAATAAAGCCATTGAAATTTATCAGATATGCAAGCTTACAGAAAGGCACATGAGTATGCTTGCAAATGAGAAAGCAGGTCTTCCAGTGCCTTCACCAGTTCATGTAAATAGTATCCATCATGAGTTGAAAATATACAGGCCAAAGGGTGGAATTGCCACAGCCCCAACTTCAGTAAAACTCAGAAATAATTCAGTAAGGCCTAAGGTGCATGCAGCAAAGTACAGGGGTGACTCAACAAAACACATAACAAACCTCTAGTCAACTGTTGTAACTGTGGTTGTAATCATGAACCAAATGAGAAACAAGATTAGCTTTTGGTCAGCAGTGTCATTCTTGCAATAAGTGGAATCATTTCAAAAGAATTTGTAAATCAAATAAGGCACATTTTTTTTTATTAAACAGAGCATTTCAAGAGGGAAGTTGATCAATTAGAAAGCTGTGACCCTAATTTTTATGTTGATGGTGTTTCTGTATTTGGGAAACAGTCAATGCAGTAGATTTGTATGCAAAGAATGCCATCTTTTGTACTGTTTGGATTAATAAGAGTCCCATAAAGCTCAAAGTAGATACTGGCACAAAGTGCAATGTTACATCAGCAGAAACATTTGCTAAAATACAAACTACAGAACAACTTGATTTAACAAAGTGTGCAAAGCTTGTTGCTCATGGCGATAAAGAGATTCAAACCAAAGGCTCAATGGTGCTTTCATGTTACTCTGCTGGGAACAGCTATGACTTGCAGTTTTACATAGTCAAGAGACACTTACAGTCATTATTATGCCTAAGAGACCGTTTGAAAATGGTACTGCTTTCATCTAACAAAGAAGTCTACCATATAAGCCTGAAGGACAAGAGCTCAAATTTCACCCAAACTATTTTTCCTGAGTATGCTGATATTTTTGCAGACAAACTAGGCAAACTACCAGTTGCGCACTCTATGAAGTTAGACCCAGAGGTCAGCCCAGTTATCAGACCGGCATCATACCAGCATGGAAAGTTCAAGTAGCTAGGAAGAGCAGAGTCAAAGCTGAGCTAAACAAAATGGTGCAGCTAGGAGTCATTTATCCAGTAGAAGAACCTACTGAATATGTATCCTCTGTGGTAGTGGCTCACAAGAAAAGCTAAGATGATATCAGAATATGTATTGATCCAAGAGATCTGAACAAAGCATTAAAAATGCCTCATCATCCAATGTGCACGGTCAAAAAGGTTTCTATCCTCATGCCCAACACCACTGTTTTTTTTCTGTCTTAGATGCAAAGAGTTTATTCTGGCAAATTTTGCTTGACTGAAAATCCTCGTTGCTCACCACTTTCTGTACTCCTTTTGGCAGGAACCGATTTCTGAGAATGGCATTTGGGATAAATTCTGCCAGTGAAATCTTTCAGCATGCAATGGAACAAATATTTTTGGGTTATCCATGTGCTATTATAGTAGATGATATTCTAGGAGGAGGGAATGGTGAAGTCGAATATGACAGAAACTTCAAGAAAGTTCTGGAAAGAGCACGTGAAGTGAATCTTAAGCTGAATCCTCAGAAGTGCAAATTGAGGCTATGAGAAGTTACTTATGTTGGTCACTTATTTATCAGTTCAGGCATATAACTAGATCTTTCCAAGCAAACAGCAATTCTAGAGATGCCAGCTCCAGACAATGTTCAAGCTCTCCATCATTTTCTTGGCATGGTCAACTATCTAGGCAAGTTCATTCCAGATTTAAGGCCAACTTTCACACTGCTAAGAGACCTGACACACAAACATGTAATTTGGTCATGGTCCAAACAGCACCAAATAGTATTTGATGTCCTGAAACAGAAAGTTGCTAGTCCACCAACTCTCAGCTACTGTGATGTTCACAAAGCAGTTACTCTTCCAGTGATGGTTTTAAGTTTGGTCAAGGTGCAGTCACTCTTCAGTCTGAGATGCAGTATGCCCAGCTTGAGAAAGAGCTTTTTGTAATTGTGTTTGCATGTTCTAAGTTTCATGATTATATTTATGGTAGACCCATCCCGATTGCAACTGATCACCAACCTTTGGTTACAATTCTGAGAAAGCTTATGCATACAGCTCCTGCCAGATTGCAATGCACAATGCTCAAATTGCAGAAGTAAAATTTCTCTTGTCTATACAAAAGGAAAACTTCCTTATCTTGCTGATACTTTATCCAAATCACACAGAACAGCATAACAATGAGCCTCTTGATTTTGAGGTCATGGAAGTGAGAAATGTTTCTTCCACACATCTTAATGAACTCAGAGCTCACACAGCTTCAGATCCAATTCTCCAGAAGCTAAACATCTTTATCAGTCGAGGATGGCATTCAAAGCAATCTCTTTTACCAGTAGCAGTGCAACCATATTTTCCATACAGATATCAGATTTTGTCTAGATTTTGTTTGACAATGGTATCATCATGAAGGGTTCTAAAGTGATTGTTCCAAAATCCTTGCAATAAGAGTACATTAAGATTTTGCAATGTGGCCACCCAGGAGCTGATTCTTTCAAAAGAAGGGTGAGGGGATTAGTATTTTGGCCTTCTATGTCAAGAGTCTATTTTGGCCTTCTATGTCATCTTGCTCAGTTTGTAATAGTACAAATCCCCATCAACAAAAAGAACCGCTTCAGTTAAGCCAGATTTCTGAACTTCCTTGGTTGACAGTAGCCAAAGTTATCTTTGAGTAGAATGGTCAACATTACTTGTTGTTAGTAGACTCTTATTGAAATTGGTTTGAGATCAACCTACTTCTCAACCTAACCTCTAAGTTGAAGAAACATTTTTTTCTGTCCATGGTAGTCCACACAGTTATTTCTGAGAATGGTACACGGTTTACAAGTCAGCAATTCAGACAATTTGCAGAAGAGTAGAACTTTGCTCATGGTATGAGTAATCCTGACTATCCCCAGTGAAACGGCTTGGTTGAACATGTAGCTCATAGTGCAAAACAGCTGTTAGAAAAATCCAGATGTGACAATACCAATGTTTTTCTAAACTTGTTAAATTTCAGAAACATTCCTTGTGATAATCATCTTAGTTCAGCTGTCCAGAGGCTATATCAAGACAAACCAGAACCACACTACCAATCAGCAGCAATTTATTTGTTCCATGTGCTAAGAACAACAAAGCAGTAAAACCCCAACTGCTGAAGAAGGTTTTGTCCCAGAAGTCTTACTATGATAAAACACACAGACTGCTCAGTTCATTCAAAAAATGGGGGATAGTGAGGATGCAGATGTCAAAAAGTTTTGATCGCATCAGATTTGTGAAAAGTTTTGTATCAAGAGCCGAGATGATTCATTGTGGAATCACAAGGAATGGAATTCACACGAAATCGGAAGCATTTGTTTCCAGTGTCTGAACCACTGTTACAGCATCTTGCCTGTGACAAAGACTTTAGTTCTCCGAATAACTTAGCCATGTTCCTGTTCCAGAGCATTTTCTGTCAGCAAGCCCTATTCCAGAGAAAATCCTTGTGAGTCTTCAAACAGAACATTTTCCAGTGACTGTCCCTGTTGCTAAACCCAGTCCTAACTATTATGTTACGAGATCAGGTCGCATCTCAAAACCTAGTTCCAGATACACGGCAACCTAGACTTGACTGTTATTTTCTTTATTAGTGTCTGTATAATTGCATATCTGCTGAAATGCCATTGTTTATATGAGACAGCTCAGTAAAGAGGGAGGATGTAGATCAAAATGTATGATGTACCTTTAAGAGTCATTCCATTCAGTGGGCATGTGCATATAAGTACTGAGCAATTGCAAGCAAGAATGCCATTTTGAATGAGTAGCCAGAGTGAGAGCATGCATGTACGTAGTCAGACATTTAGTTAGATAGTTAAAGTTCAATGTTCCTGCCATCCATCCTGATGTGTTTATATACACTAAACTACTTAAATGAACAGCCAAGCCTCAACATCTTCTTAATGTACACAAGACAAGTGACACTGGTGTACTCTATTTTTGTTATTACTGCATTGCACTACAGAGTGACAGAAATGTTTATCCTGCTATGAATTTGTTTTCAAGTTCTTTTGTTCTTTTGTGCTTTAGGGAGGGTGAGAGGAAATGTGTATTAAGTCAGTTGTATTAATATGAAGCCTTCCTTTTTCATGTATTTTCTGTATTATGGATGGGTACAGTCATAGATATTTTTTTTTTTGGGGGGGGGGTTCACAATCAATTAGTTTTTACTTGTGTATTTTTTCTTTCCTGTTATGATTTCTCTCATACAGGGCCATGACGGTCAGGACATCTATATCCCATAAACTGTCATACACTGGCACTGAGAAGGATGTGATCATTCAAGTCCTACATCACCAAGTGTCATTCCTCTTAGAGAGAGTCATGGGTGACCCACAGATGTACAATTTCCAAAGTAAGGCAAAGGGGTAGTGATATGAATATGGTGGCCAGATATCAGGCAGCTGCAATTGCCTTTCAATATATGGCTCTGGGAGTGGTCCTCCTGCCGAGCTATCACAGACTGAAACAGAGGAGATCCTGTCCATTGTCAAAGATCACACAGAATCCTTGTTGTTGGGGCTGAAGTGGAAGACAACCAAAGTATGCCTACTGCAGAACTTTCAAGAATGTTATATAATAAAATAATTGTCATTGTATACACACACACACACACACACACACACACACATATATATATATATATATATATATATATATGTGTGTGTGTATGTGTGTGTGTGTGTGTGTGTGTGTACATACATACATACATATAGAGAGAGAGCTAGAGAGACAGAGATATGGAGGTATAGAAGAGACATAGATGGAGAGGGAGAAAGAGAGTGAGGAGGAGTCCATCAACAGCAACAATTTCTATGGCATGTGTTTTATTCTGCATCTGCAAAGGCAACTATTTTCTGTTCTTTCTGTAATTCGCTTTGTGATGCTTATAATTCCTGTTTCATCTCCCTGTTTTATATCTAGGCATACCTGGGTTGTTATTGCATGACCACCTGCACCTAATAAGTGCACATTCTTTATTCTTACTAATGTCTAAAAGGTAGATGTACATTTAAGTGACTGTTATTTGATTTCATTCCATTATTATGTTTTAATTTACAATATGCATTTCACATAACATTGTTTGATCACTGTTTATTCTATTTTTCTTTGCTTTTATGTTGCATACTTGTTAAAATATGTGATCCTGTCAGTGGCACTGCGGAACATACCTCTCAATCATCCAGATCTTCACAGAAAGTCTAGATTTTTGCCTCATATTTTTGGTGTATTTCTCATAAAATGTTTGTTTTTGTGACAAATCATAGGGATGTTCTGAGGACTAAAGTCACTAAATAATAACATACATTTGAGTTTCAGGCTTCAAATTCATCAGAAAATGTATGTTAACACAAACCCTGTTATTGTAGCAACTTTCTAAGTTTGAAAGAACAACATTAAACTCTGTCCCTATTTTTGGGACTTTGCCCCCCTGTTTTGTCAGTCTTTGTCCAGATTTGTTGCACTAAGAAGTTGAGAGGTATGACATGGAACTCATGCATCCTGATGTCAAAGTATCTGTAGCCTCTGATGATGATGACATCGGCAATGAAGTGGCACAGTCTGGGGGTGCAGAGGGTCAGTCTGACATTAAGGTTGTGTCTCCAACATCTCCTGCCTCTAGTTTGGACACAGTCAGTGTGACAATGCACAACCATGACACAGAGACCTCAGAAAATGGACAGGTTAAGGGTTACACAGTTGATCAGGGTAGTGTGGTTATTTCAGTGACAGAAATGGTTGATTCTCCCCATAGCAATTGTAAGGGCAAAGTGTCAAACAGGCAGGCTGGTAGAGGTGTTTGAAGGAGGCCTGCTGTCCACCAGATCCTCCTGAATTTTGTGTGGCAGTAGATGCCACAAGAAGTATGTGTAGGACCGTCCCAGAGGAACAGGCACATTCCACAAGGACTTTGGAAGAGATAGCACGAGTACTAAATATGGTGTATTCTGACATGCGGGGTTGCCTGATCTGTGTGGATGACTCCTTGAACAGGGTGAATGACATATTGGACTGGGTAGTGTCTGTAATGGAACATCTGTAGGGAAGGGTCAACATCCACATGGCCATAGACCTGCTACATCAAGCAGCATAGACAATGTGGCAGTGCACAACAGTGCTCACATAGTGGTTCCATCAGTGATTGTGTTAGCCACAGCCAGACATGGTAAGTTACATGGTTGCGGTTCTGGACATAATTATAATGAAGGATCATCCAACAGATGACACTTAAGTTTAGGTAACACCCCAAACTCCAGCCAGGTCCACAAAACAAGCAGTGTAATTTCTGGTGAGTTAGTTCTCATGGTTGTGAGCAATGAAGCAGAACTGACTAGTCTACCATGCATGGCTCACACCTGTCCAACATGCCAGGATGCAGTGGTAGCACAGTGCTGGACTGTGTTCATGCAGAGAGATACATACATATTCAACAGATACATCCCTGTACCACCTCACACACACACACACACACACACACACACACACACACACACACACACACACACACACACACACACACACACACACACACACACACACACACACACACACACACACATTACTTATCTAAGCGTTATCGTCAACTGCTATCTTGCTACTGGCCCTGCAAATTGGATACTTAAGAAATACATTTTTGTTGGTGTCATCCTTGTCCTTCTATACCCACATGCAAGTAATGATGACTATGCCTGCCCTTTGTATATTTCTTTTGACCTCAGGTTGCATATATATGTCTGATTCTCAGACTGGATAGGTAATGCTTGCTTACTCAGAACCTCTCTTTAATGTATATGCATTGCAGAATAAGTGCTTTTAGTCACAGTGCATAATCAGTTGGTAATTCTTGACCATCCCTGTATTTCTCTTACTTTTGTTACTCATGCAGTAAAAGTATATACTTGTGCAAATGATGCTACCATTGACCAGCTCACTATTTCTCTGTTCAAAGACTTGAATAATGGGCATTATATTTTAAGGATTTTTCAAAAGCCAACTTACTCCAACTCCTTTCTCCATTTTTGGAGTGCCTATCCCCTTTTTCAAAAGAAATCAGTAGTAAAGGGACAATTTGTGAGGGCCATAAGAATGGTCACCCTGGAACAACATTTCTGGGAAGATTGTGCTACTTTGGTAAACATGTTTTTTGGCATGGGGTTACCCAAGAGAGTTTTTAACTGACATTAAGAAGGAAGTGGTGCTGAAAAGGAAAAGGAATTTCTACATCCCAGTACTCAATAACAATGGTGCTGTTATCACTGAAACTGGTGAAGAAGACAACAATGGAACTGCTGAGCTGACTTTCCACTGACTTTAACCAAGACCACCAGACCATATGATAGATACTTAATTGGGATTTGTTTAAAGAAAACAGAGAACTCCTGCCACTACTTCCAGAATGCCGTTTAGTAGTTTTCAGAAGGGGGAAAAACTTATGCTGGAAGGTACAATACTTAATTACAATGTAACCAGTAACGTCTGTAGAATGACAAATTGTGAGTGATGCTCTTTCTGTAAGTAGATCCAAGTGGGTGACTCTTTTTGGATAAAAAAACATGTTCGGGTTAGAAGAAAATATGATTGTAACAGGAAAGGTGTGATTAATGCTGCTCTTTGTCAGATATGTCCATCATTTTATATTGGAAAGACTGAACATGTCTTAAAAAAGGATGTATGAACATCTTTATGATATACGAAAAGGTAAAATCACAAACACCCTGGCTAAACATGTAACAGAATTCCATAACGATTATTTTTATTTTGTGGTTGTCAAGCAGCTCAACCAAGGGGCTAGATGATGCCTGTGGCATTTATTTCTAGAAAGAAGAGAAGTATTTTGGCAACTGAAGTTTCAAGCTGATGTTTGGCCAGGCATTAATGAATGTATTTCCATTTCCAGTCTGTTAAAATTAAAGGGTTTAAGAAGACAATGCAAGTCTGCCTTTAAGGGGGTGCTGGCTCAATTTTGACACTTTGATTGGCTCCTGAGGAGTGATGCCTTATATAAATTCTTAGGCCTACTTCCTTTGATTTATCTGATGAAGTTTTGTGGTGAAACAAAATGAAAGTGCTTATCATATGTTAAACAATTCTTATTAAAGAGGTTTTTAACAGTCCTATCCATTATACAGCATTTTGTTGGAAATCTGCATCTTGTTTTTCTGAACAGACCAGCGTTTTTAAGCTGATGAGTTTCCGTGGCTTTTCCTTCAGTTTGTGATCAAAAATTCCAACATATAAGGTCAGGTCAACGTTTGCATCACACTACCTGAGATGAAGAATGGACCTGAACCACAAGTAGGGCAGAAAGGGTGGCATGGGATGAAGTAGCTATGACTGCTATCTCTCCTATTCCTGAAGGGGAGGTGACCTAAAGCTTGGGAAAAGTCTAGTGGAGACCAGAAATCTTAACAATCATTCACTCGATTACAACAGAGTTTTGAACAATGTGTATAATGACATTGCACTAGCCAATACACAAGGTAGGGACTTCGGCAAACTATGAATGACATTACCTGGCTCTGCTCACACAAGGCCATGATGGAACATCTGCTCCTGATGACTACAAATTTGCCTCCATTGAAGTCATTTTCTCCAGAACTCACAGTGTGTGTGTGTGTGTGTGTGTGTGTGTGTGTGTGTGCCTCTCTCTACTATATATATATATATATATATATATATATATATATATATATATATATATATATATATATATAGTTTAATTACTATCACAATGTTGGAAAACAGTTATGCGAACTCAGGAGGTCAAAAGGCACACTCCCAAAGTGTCATAACTGTGATTTGTAAATGTTTGAATCCACAAAAGTGAATGCACACTAGCATTTACTCTTGTGGACTCATCATTTTGAATGCAGATCAAACTATAGTGGGGTTCGGGAAATGTACCCTTTCCCTCACTATATTGGAATCTCAGAGCTTGTATATATAAGTAGCAGTGGGTGTGGGTGGCACAGCCCCCCACATGGGGGGTGCAAGGGAAACCTTCCCCCCTGAAAAACATTTGTAGCACATAATCAGAAGTCTAGATAGTTTTGGTAAAGTTGGCATTCCTGAGTTGCTGACTTTCCTTAATTCCCACTTTCTGTAATGTGATTGTTCAGCAACTGGATTTTCCAACATTCAGGTCAGGTAAGTGAACACTTGCACCAGTGAATTGCAAGATTTTGATAGTAAAGCATATATATATATATATATATATATATATATATATATATATATATATATATATATATATATATATATATATATATATATATATATATATATATATACATATATATATATATATATATATATATATATATATATATATATATATATATATACAGCTAGATATAGACATATAGAGATATAGTTATAGATATGCTCTCTGGAAAAATAAACAGCACCACAAGCAGCTATTTAGGAGAAAAATCTTCCTTTACTTGCAACCAAATGCCACACAGAATAACCTACAGACCAGGATTTGCTCACAAGGAGTTTTTAAAGTTTAACTGATTCTTTGAAACCATGTGAGTTTTATACATAATGAAACATGTGACCAAGTCATATAACCACTTAAAATACAAATAAAATGATATCAGAATAGTTATATAAATAAAATGATATCAGAATAGTTAATAAATAGAACAATCTCCAAACTAAATAGACTAAAGTAACTGGAAAAATAGAAGTCAAGCAGTAACACGCTTGTTCCCTCATATGTACTGCAATATACATGTAGCACACATATAAGGATTGAAGAACTGCAACTCTCAGGACAAAAGTGTAAATCATGGCACCTGAAACATAACTATAACACATATCTGTTCTGTATTCCATCAGATTCACACATGATTGTATGTGTACAATGCTTCTGTATGTGAAAGTCAGCATAGAGCACCATAGACTACTACTTACCCCCAAATAAGAAACCACTTTTGAGAAACAGAAATAATCCAAAAATCACGACAATAGATCCAATTCCAGTAATTTATTGCACACAAGTTACTGACCCTAGCGCCTCGGCCTTCGCCTTCCAAGGGAATACAATCAACTAACATTCCAGCATCTTATATATATCTATCAATAAAATAATTCAATTAAATCATTCAATTATACAATAATATAATTATACAATTCATTATAAAAAAACTTTCCAATTGCAATCTGAGTTCATACCTCTAGGTGTCATAGTATCATACTTCAGTATAAAAACTGTTTCTTTATACAATAATGTAGATTTTACTTTTTCTTCACATATATTTATACTCAGACTTTCTAAAACTGTAGCTAACAGATCTTTAGGATCACTATTATGAAACTCCTTAAAATGTACAGCAACAGGACTATCCATTTTTTTATGTTTTATATCTCTTAAATGCTCCTGAAGCCGAGTTTTAAAAGCCCTTTTACTTTCACCCACATAAAACATATCACAAGGGCATTGTAATGCATATACAATTTTTTCACTGTGACATGAAAAATGTCCTTTAGGATAAAATCTCTTATTATTAATTCTATCAAATGTTCTATTCACATATTTACAAGAAATACATCTATTACATGGATATGTCCCACATGACTTAACATTCACCTGTGTATTTAAATTTACCTGTGGAGTAAAAAAGGCTGCATGAACTAGCATATCCTTAAGATTTCTCCCCCTCCTAAAAGAGAAAGTTACTTTTTTTGGAAAAATTAATGCTAAATTCTTATATTTAAACAGTGAAGTCCAATAGTACCTAATCATATCCATAATTTCTGAAGATAACAAATCATAGGTCATTACCATATATATATTTTTTAATTCATTCTTACATATGTCTCTTGAAGTTTTATTATTATATCTTCTTTGTATTCTATTCCTTACTTCATCTGTTTCCTTCATTTTATTTAATAATAGCTCTATTTCTTGAGCATCATACCCTCTTTTAATGTACAAACTTGCCATTTTTTCTAATTCCTTATTAATTTCATCATTACCATTATTTAATCTCTTAATCCTCATGAATTCACCATACGGTAACGCACTCTTTAAATGAGGTGGATGACAACTATTACCATCTAAAAGATGTAAGTCGTTTTCAAATTTTCGAAAAATTTTGGTTATAATATTTCCATTTGGTCCACCTTCTAAAGTTATATCCAAAAAATTCACTTTATTACCGACTTGAAAATCATCAAATTTCAAACCAAACTCATTTTTTTGTATATCATTCATAAATTTATGTGCCTCTTGTTCTCCGCCCTTACAAACAAAAATTAGATCGTCTATATAACGAAAATAACTAATAACATTCTTTATATAAAATTCTGTCCTATATAAGAATTCTGTTTCAAAAAAATTCATCATAATGTTAGCATACATGGGCGCGAACCCTGCCCCCATCGCAGTGCCCTTTATTTGATGGAACAATTGACCATCAAAACTAAAAAAATTGTTCTTTAAACAAAATTCTATAAGTTCTACAATATATACTGTCAAAGGGCTATCTCCCAAAAGTTTACCTACAGCTCTCAAACCATATCTGTGTTCTATACTCGTATAGAGACTTTTAACGTCTGCTGTAAACCAATACATATCCTTCGTCCATTTTAAAGGTAATATTTTTTCTAGAAAATCAAAACTGTCTTTTATATATGAGGGCTGTATAACTACAAAAGGATACAAAAAACTATGAAGAAACAACCCCATGTTGCGTGTAAAATAATTACATGCCGAAACAATAGGGCGTCCTGGAGGTTCATATAAGTTTTTATGTACTTTGGGAAGGCAGTAAAATTTAGCTACCTCACATCCTTTTGATGAAAATTTCTTAGTTATATCATTTTTAACAAAATATCCCAACCTGTATCCTTTATTACACAAATCTTCAAATCTTTTAATAGCTACCTCATAGTCTAAAATATTGCATTTTTCATATGTCGTTGTATCATTCAAATGATCCCAACACATCTTAACATATTGTGTGTAATGCATCAACACAATTTTATTTCCTTTGTCAGCAGGTTTCACTATTATTTGTTTATTGGCTGCTAATTCTTTAATTGCTTGCCATTGTTTTTTAGTCATATTATACTTGATGTTATTTCGTTTTTCATTAAACTCATTATAAATAGTCTCTGATGCAAAATTAATCATAGCTGAGAAATTTTTAATACCCTCATGCTGAAATGACGGCATGAAAGTACTTTTCACCTTTACTTTACTTGTATCTAGTAAACAGTATGCGTTATTTTCCATACTATTCTCAATATCAGACATACAGGAATGAAAACTGTCATCAGAATCTTCTTCAAAACTTAAATCTTGCCCACTAGGTACATTTAAAGAGTCATTCTTATCATTTCCAAAAAAACACATCAAATTCAATTTGCGTATAAAGCGGAAAATGTCACACTTAAAAAAGTGTAACCTAGGCAAAACTGTCGGTATATATTTCAAGCCATAATTAAGAGCAGAAATAGTAACTTCATCAATTGAATTACCACTTAAATTAATAACATAGTTATGTACATTATTATCACATTCATTTGAAACATTTTTTAACAAATTAATTTCTTCTAAAACGTTTATACCTCTGTGCCGCCCCTGAGGCTTCTGAATATTGTCTCTGTCCATTCTCCACATTATAGGAGCTTCCTCTGAATTCCTCCCTGTTATCGTATTCTGGACGTTTATTTCTCCGAAAGGAATTTTGGAATTGTTGTGGATTCTGAGCCGGAGGTAATACAGGATAGTCATTATTACCTTCTCCGGCTTCACTGTCCCAATCTGTGGAAACATCAGAGAAAGTATTTCGCCTGCCATCTTCTGTACGTCCACCCTCGTCTGCAAACCTTACGTTCCGACGTCGCTTCTTGTTGTTGATTGGACGACAGAAAGCCGAGCCTCCTGCATAATCTTTGATGTCACGATTGAGTTTATATTTTTTTACATTCAATAACTCCTTTTCCATATCCATTAGTTTATTCTGTATATCTTTTAGACAAAGTTCCATACGTGAAAGACCAGCCATGTCCGACAGTGTTTTACAGACATTACTGATATCAGCTTTCAGTTTTTCTTGTTTAATTTTATCACGCTCTATTAAGATAGTCACCCACTCAATAGAGCAACGATGGGCAGCTTCTACCCACCTCTTCTGAAAGACTTTGTCTACTTCATCTACCAAATCAAAGGGAGTTGTTGGATTTTTAAGAGCTCGCAAGCCCCTCGGTGTGATGTCTAATTCAATGTATCTTTGTAGACTTAGACAATTTAAATGCACCGCCAGTTCTTTTGACATCAGTTTATCCAATTTATTAAATGTCTCTCTCATTTCGGCAGGTAAAAAATTATTAGTACTCTGACCAATATTTGAAAAGGGGTTACCAGTTCGTCTTAATTCTTCCTTCTGTAGAAATTTTTGCCAGAACGTAATTTGCTGTTCCTGTGTATTACGAACATTATCTCCTTCATTCACCACAGTGGTAAACTGCTCCATAGTTGTCTGGTTTCTATCAAGAAACTCTTGCCTAAAAATCCTAGGCACATTAACAGCTGGATCACTCGACATGAGAACCAAATAAGAAACCACTTTTGAGAAACAGAAATAATCCAAAAATCACGACAATAGATCCAATTCCAGTAATTTATTGCACACAAGTTACTGACCCTAGCGCCTCGGCCTTCGCCTTCCAAGGGAATACAATCAACTAACATTCCAGCATCTTATATATATCTATCAATAAAATAATTCAATTAAATCATTCAATTATACAATAATATAATTATACAATTCATTATAAAAAAACTTTCCAATTGCAATCTGAGTTCATACCTCTAGGTGTCATAGTATCATACTTCAGTATAAAAACTGTTTCTTTATACAATAATGTAGATTTTACTTTTTCTTCACATATATTTATACTCAGACTTTCTAAAACTGTAGCTAACAGATCTTTAGGATCACTATTATGAAACTCCTTAAAATGTACAGCAACAGGACTATCCATTTTTTTATGTTTTATATCTCTTAAATGCTCCTGAAGCCGAGTTTTAAAAGCCCTTTTACTTTCACCCACATAAAACATATCACAAGGGCATTTTAATGCATATACAATTTTTTCACTGTGACATGAAAAATGTCCTTTAGGATAAAATCTCTTATTATTAATTCTATCAAATGTTCTATTCACATGTTTACAAGAAATACATCTATTACATGGATATGTCCCACATGACTTAACATTCACCTGTGTATTTAAATTTACCTGTGGAGTAAAAAAGGCTGCATGAACTAGCATATCCTTAAGATTTCTCCCCCTCCTAAAAGAGAAAGTTACTTTTTTTGGAAAAATTAATGCTAAATTCTTATATTTAAACAGTGAAGTCCAATAGTACCTAATCATATCCATAATTTCTGAAGATAACAAATCATAGGTCATTACCATATATATATTTTTTAATTCATTCTTACATATGTCTCTTGAAGTTTTATTATTATATCTTCTTTGTATTCTATTCCTTACTTCATCTGTTTCCTTCATTTTATTTAATAATAGCTCTATTTCTTGAGCATCATACCCTCTTTTAATGTACAAACTTGCCATTTTTTCTAATTCCTTATTAATTTCATCATTACCATTATTTAATCTCTTAATCCTCATGAATTCACCATACGGTAACGCACTCTTTAAATGAGGTGGATGACAACTATTACCATCTAAAAGATGTAAGTCGTTTTCAAATTTTCGAAAAATTTTGGTTATAATATTTCCATTTGGTCCACCTTCTAAAGTTATATCCAAAAAATTCACTTTATTACCGACTTGAAAATCATCAAATTTCAAACCAAACTCATTTTTTTGTATATCATTCATAAATTTATGTGCCTCTTGTTCTCCGCCCTTACAAACAAAAATTGGATCGTCTATATAATGAAAATAACTAATAAAATACTACTTACCCCCATACTAAGTTTAACACCATAAGATTTGTTTGCACATGTGCTAATAATTTGCCATCGGCAGCACAACTGAGCTTTCCAGCAGTGCACTTCAGGCAGAAAGTAAAAAAATTACAGCAAATAATTTGCTGTTTAGGTTGAACAATGTCTGCATGTCTGTGTTGAACTTTGACAGTTTATCTAAATTTCAGAGAGATGTTGACTCAATTAACTCAGTCTGTTAAAGTATGTCTGCACTCCAATGATTACACTTACAACAGTGTTACAATACTGGGTAACCCATTCACACATAATCCATTAGTGTTATTCTGTAGTGCACTGTCTTATTTTGTCTTTGGCATCCCAAACTGGGAAACAGGTACACATCCGTCACAGTCATACAATGAACATGAAGGACAGCATATAAATCTTGCAGAGAAGTATGTCATTACATACGACAATCACAGTGCTGTTATGATGGTCCATCCACACATTTGTCCCAAAACCTATGATCCAGTACCAACTGTTTCAAGCAGTGAATTTTGACTAATTATAAATATGCTTTTTCACCTACTTAAGTTCACATTTCACGTGTGGTACTTCTGACTAATGCTGTGCTCTCTAGATTGTGAAAATAGATAGATAAGAGGTTCAGTTCTTGCTGTGGGGAACTTGTATGTGTGTGTGTGTGTGTGTGTGTGTGTGTGTGTGTGTGTGTGTGTGTGTGTCTGTATGTCTGGGAGATGGCATAGTGACATGTAAGTAACACTTCAATGCCAGTTGTACTTTGTCTACTTCCGATGAAGACAATACATTTAATTTTGGACAAAGCTCCCCCTGCACTTTATCCCACTATTAACAGAAAAATAATATCTACAACAAGCTGATGAGGTCTTCCTGTCAAAAGTGACCTTTCTCCCCTTAAGAGTCAAACTTCTGCTGTGGCACTTATGATTAATACTGTGTTCTCTAGATTGTGTAACTAGTTAGATAAGATATTCAACTCTTTCCAGTGGGGAACTTGTGTGTGTGTGTGTGTGTGTGTGTGTGTGTGTGTGTGTGTGTGTGTGTGTGTGTGTGTGTGTGTGTGCGTGTGTCCACTTCCACTGAGGATGATACATTTAATTTTGAAAACAGCTCCCCCTACACTTTATCCCACTTTTAATAGAGACATCCTCTCTGCAACACACTGATGAGGTCTTCCTGTCAAAAGTGCCTTGTCTCCACTTAAAAGTCAAACTTTTCCTGTGCCACTTGTGGCTAATGCTGAGCATCCTATATTGTGTAACTGGACAGATACTGTAGGAGGTTCAATTCTCTCCATGAGGAAATTATGTGTGTGACTGCAATATCAGGTACATACAGTTTCCTCAACAGACATGCTGTATCAAGTTCCAGCTAGAGAAAAATTGTAACCTGAGTGCCTATTCCACCATCCCCTTATCCTGGTAATACCACAAACATCTTCTCTACTACACAGTGATGAGATCATCTTATTAAAGGTGCACTCTTTCCTCATAAGAGACAGATGGTGTCTCTGGATAATACTGTGCTTTCAACACTGTGTAACAGGTTAGGTACATGGTTTGAATCTGACAATGACAAACTTGGATGTCAGTGTGGTTCCAATTTCATGGAAGTTAAACTTAACAACAGATGTGCTGTGTCTACTTCCACTCAGGTGAAAACTACAACTTTGATAAAAGCTTCCTCTGCAGTTTATCCTACTTTTAACAGAAACTTCTTATCTGCATCATAGTGATGAGGTCAGGCTGTCAAAAGTGTGCTATCAGACTTGTCCTGTGGTGTCTGCAGGTAATACTGTGCTCTCTACATTGTATAACTTGATACATAAGAAGTTCAAATCTCACAGTAGAAAACTTGTGTGTGGCCTCAATGTCAGTTATATATAGCTTCTTGAGTGGCCATGCTATATCAACTTCCATTCAGCAGAAGATATTAACATGGGAGAGGATGTCCCCATACCCTAATCACACTTTACCACAAACATCTTCTCTCTATCCTACTGATGAGGTCAGCATGTCAATATGCACACTGTGCCTTTATAACTTTAAGTTCTCCTGTGGCAGTTGCAACTAATTCTGGGTTGTATAGCTTGTCTAAATGGATAGGTAGGGGGTTTGAATCCAACACTGGGAAAATAACGTCAGTGTATGTACTGTCATGTACAATCGTGTCCATGGCAACAAGTCTTATGGAAAATGCTATTTAAGAGACATATTTTCCCTGGCAGAGGATCACCCTATAGATTTGTTTTATCCCCAAGTAATAAATATTTTTGGAAACACAATGTTTACATCATGCTATCATAAAAGAACCACACTGATGTGGTCACATGAGTTGCCCTGTGACACTGTCTGCTGATACTGTGCTTTTTAGACTGTGTAAGTGCAGAGGGAGGAGGTTTAAATCCAGTAATGATGGACTATTGTTTGTCAATGTTTGATAGTTGTGCTATGTAAAAAGGCTTATAATGCATGCTGTATTTGTAGCTGTGCAGTGTTACTGTGCACTTCAACCAAATTCTTACATTTTTTAGAAGAACATCAATGTCTGAAAGAAAGATGATGTCATCCATTCAAATGTGCACTGTCTCAGTTGTAAAGAAAACATCTTGTGTGGTACCTGCAATTCAGATAGTATACTGTACCTTGTAATCTTAGGTCAGATCCATCTATTATTCCTTAGAATCAGTTGTGCCACTATATCTGTGAATGTGCAGGTAGGTAACATTGTCAGACAGTTATCTGCTGTGTACATGTATTAATGGAGATTTGTATTGGAATGATTTCTGCTACTTTTTCACACAGAAATGTTTTATTTGATAATGATGATGCCATGGGATGACATTTGTCTTTCCCTTGACAACTACTAAGACTATTCCTGTTGTGTGAGGTCATGATACTATTGTTCTGTATGTTTGTACCTTAACAAGCCATATGATCATTCTATGATTATCCACACATTGTGCCTGATAGCTATCATCCTGTCACAGTGATGACTGAATTATGCAACTCATGTGTCTGAGTATACCTAGCAGAAGGCAATGCTGTGTGAGAAACACTCATATAGCAACATTATTTTAAAGAACTAACAGGCACACATCTCCTTTGCGACAAATAAATGATACCAGAGCTTTAAAAAGAAAAATATCTCACACTTAGCACCAGTGTTTTTGTAGCGTATTCATTTTTTCAATATTATGTAGCTTCTGTCATCAGATAGTCAGGTGTTCACAACCCACATTGATGACTACCAGTATTACTTGTTCTACTGCCATTATGCATGAATGACACCCACAAGTATTATAATGTGTGCAATTACAGTGAAAGAAACCTCCCCAGCCTTTTTATCTCATACAAATTGCAACACAATCATACAATGTAATAACTTCCCATAGTTGGAGTCTCACAGCATTATGAAAACTTCCACTGTGGCTTATGGGATTCATGCACATGCTTGTAGTTGGTGGGTTTACATAGCTTGCTTTTCAGTTTTAGCCAAGGGTAACATTCTGTGTATATATTCACATTACACAAACAACACTGCATGCAGTTATTATTCTAAATTTTTTATTTATTTATTATCAATGCAAATAATATATGTATTTCTGTGGTTTCACTTCATAATCTTGAATTACTGAAATCCCGAATTTCAATAACCCAAGACTATAAAATTGAACCATTCACAATACCGAAATCCACAATCCCGAATCACACAAGCATGAACATACATACACCATACACCACATAACACACACACCATTCCACCCACAGCACACAAACCACACAACCCTACACTACATATGAGCAGGGGAGAGCTCCCCTGCACCCTCATGTGGGGGGCTGTGCCCCCCACACCCCCTACTTATATATACCAACTCCGAGGTCGCACATAATATAAAAAAAAAAATCTCACACCGCGCCATCCTCCACTCGCTCACACACAAATACACATCACACATACACAAACACCAGCAAATCCAACACTCATGCTCACACTTACACCTCCCTACCCTTACCCACACATACAATGTAAAAAAACACACACACTCACTCACCTGCAATCTCAGGCACCAAAACACTATACGCGTCATACCGGAAATGTATAAGTGCGGATTTGAGATATTTGAATTTGCTCTTATGCACTTTCGGCATTCTGCTTTTCGGCTTCACGGTCTCGGGTTACTGAAATTCGAGATTTCAGTAATTTGAGATTATGAAGGGTAACCACTTCTGTTGATTATATGCTGTTATGGCAGTGTTTGCTGTAATGTTTTGTAAGCATACCCAGTATAATCTTGTATTAGATGTTCTCCATTTACAAATGGAGACTTGAAGTACTGCAGTGTCATTAGAAACATGTTTTCATTTGCCGGTTGTGTATTTTGATTAATATTATATTACTGTTTATGATGCAGCTGTATATAAAATGCATGCTCGTCTCACTCATAAGTCAGTGTAATATACATCTATAGTTGTCCAATGACAAATGTTAAAACATGTCCCTTTTGGCTGTGCATGACACAGCTGCTATATGGCCCACGCCTTGATCATACAAGATAGAGTATAGGACAGAGCACTACAGTCATTTATCACACTCATACACTCCCCATATATACATGTCACACTCACTAACAGCACTGTGTGCAGCTGGCCCATAATTTATCCACTGCCCTTGCTATTATCTCATCTAGTTATGTTTTCAGAATTAATATCACATTTATTAACCTTTCTTAGAATGTTGCATTGTGTCCCTCTCACATCCTTGTCTGTTTTTAAGTTAGGTACATGGGTAAACACTTGGAAACAGGATTATTTATTATTACCATCAATATGGACAGCTTTCTATTTAAAAATGCTTCTATCTAGCATTATCACAACTGAATGCATTAAATGAGTACATTTTTTCCATTTACTCTCCCCTCATAATTATCCCTCCACTGTTCATTTTTTGTTCTGTGTAAATTAGCCCAAGTTCACATCCCCTACATCTACATACTTAAAAGTCACTTATCTTTACTTCATATAAACATAATAGTCCATGCCTGCTTGCATAATAGGTTTGCCTAGAGGCAAGCAGCTTTGTTTACATTGTTTTATCATGTTGGCCATGAAATTGTGCTTGGAATCATATAGCATGATGAGCAGCAGGTGTATTCAGTAAGTGCTGACGCTCATTGTGCTAACATGCTGCAATTGTCTAGGCTTTGCAAGAAACCCACACAATTGTTAATGAATCCCTGGATCAGTCTCACATATAGATTATCAACTTTCACTACTAGTCACATTTTTATGTTTTGGATATTAGAAGTTTGTGAATGTGATGTACTGAATTCTGGTTCAGTTTTCCTGATATTTGTGTGAACTGTTTTCCAGCATTATTTATTGGTTTATGTATGTATTCTATATTTTTTAAATGGGAAGGTGAACTGGTTCAGCGACCCTATTCAGTCATGACATAGGACAGAGAGGCCTGATAATGCAACTAACCATTCAATAGAACATAGGTCTGTTTACATATCTACTGACATTAGCTTTAGCTGTAACATAGTCATAAAAATAGCTTAGAACTGACTTTTTATTTAGAAACTGATTTTTTGGATTTTCATGAAGGTGCAGTTCATTAATGAGAGGGATAATTAGTTTACAGTTCAATTCCAAAGATACATTTCAATGAATATGATAACAGCTGCATTGTATGCAGTCTGGAATATATAAATGTTCCTTGTCATGTAGGTACATTCTATCCCACATCTCTGAAACACTTATAGGTATTCTGTTTTATCAGATGGGTTTCAGTTGTAGTTTGATGCTAGCAAGTCTGAGGACCTGCATTATTTTACCTAAAAGTTTGTTCCAGCTTAAAGATGCATTTTTAGAGAAGCCATTTTCACTAGTGGCTCATTTGTAATAAGGACTGGCTAACTTTTTGCTGTCTGTATTTCCAAGAGTGTACTTACAATCCATATTGAAGAGTCTGGTCTTTAAAGGTAGACAGTATCCAGGATGAAGGAGATTTTATGTAACAGTGTTAAATAGTCACTTATTTCTTGCTTAAACTGTAAGCTATTTACCATTGTTTACTGTAATCCTGTGGTGTTCTCTATTGTCAGTTAGGTTGATGAAGCATAGTATTTTATTCTCTATGGTTTGTGATAATGTGGTATTATTACCTGAGTTTTCAACAATAAGGCGTAGTCCATATTAAATTCTAGGAATGAGTACATTGATGTCTATCGAGCATCAGGCATCTGGGGTACAGAAACTGTGTATTAAATGGGCCTCTTTACGTTGTCCTAGTACTTTGCTAACTTGGGTCTCTATATGAAGAGTAAAGAAGAGAGAAGGATCTAACCCAGTTTCTGTGAGAGGTGGTTGTACGCAAAATTTTAAAAGAGGGTCAGTAATAACAGAGATAGGAGCACGTTTAATCTTTCGAGCTATGCCAAACAGCATGTCAGCAGTCCTGCTGGTATTTACAACAAAGTTGTTGTCAGCTAACCAGTTCCAAAGTACTTCAAAATCAAACTGCAGCTTAGATCCCTGCTTTGCAATGCCATTATCCAGTTCAGAATTTTATTTGTCACTTTCTTCACCGCAATATAAGATTACTACATCTGCTGTATGCTTGGATCCACCCTTTCCTTTTTTTACATAGCAGTGCAGTTTCTACAACCTCAGATGGTTTTATAATACTCAGTTATTAATACAGTTTTGGTTTCTGGTAAAAGTTGCATTATCAGAAAAGTTTTCTCTTTTTGTTGTAAAGGGCAAAGTAATTACATTTCCTTGACTTCTTGTTCTTTTTGTCAGTTTTATGTTTGCACACTGATACTTAATGATCATTCTTAGAAGAAATTAATTACAAACAAGGGGTGAGGGTTTTAGCTTAGACTTCAAAACTGGACTGCATTCTACCTTATTTAGATCTAAGGCAGTCTGAATACTGTAAATTTTACATAGTAAGTTCTTCAGTCTGTTTCTGCAAATTCAGGTACTTCACCTGCCCATAATACAATAAAACCACCAAGCCTCACTTATCTGGACTATAAAATGTTCTGTTTAGCTGTCCCATTGGCAATCAGCCTATATATCTTTGTGTTCTCCATTCTGCTTTCTATATCTGCTTTAGAGAATTAGTGAGAGTCTCTTCTAGCTGTTTCAGAGAACCATTTTTCTTTAACCGGAACAGCATGAAAAGGCATACTTCATTATAATTTCCACTCACCGACACACACACATCCTGGAGATTCTTCAATATGAGGTCTGTTTTCTTATATGCTTCTTAAATTTGTTATCCATTTTAGCATGTGAAGCTTGATAACCTTATTTAATTTTATGTTCTTCAGTCTGCAACTCATGAATCATTAGCTGCAAATCAAGTTCAGGCTGTTAGGCAGCATGGTATGTCTTTGTGGTGCAGGTGGCTGAAGATGGATGGCTGGCATGACATTCAGCTACAGAGGCATATAGTCATCATATATTGAATGTGGACACAGACAGGCATACAATGCCATGTCCCCAGTTTCAAATACCAGATACACAGGAGGGAAATGATGCCCGTGGCCCCAAGACATCAAGAGACAGTAGGAAGCGGGCATGTCAGTGACAGTGAAAGTGCAGTGTATAATGGACAGTGCCTTTATTAATGGCATGTGTGGTTCATTACCCCCTTTGCAGTGTGTGGTAACCTTGTACTGTGTAGCAAACATTGTCTGAACACAGCATAGATATGATTAAAACTGCATGCAGAAATCCCTTTGTGCTGAACACGTCTGCATGTTGTAATATCATAAGCATGAACTGTACACCAAGCTCAACACATATTACTTCCCGTGCCCACATGCACCTGGATATTGAAAGGCTATGGCACTACATCCTTATCTGTGCCCACAGTAAATGTGCAGCAACCATCTATCTCTGCAGTTGAATTTCACTTCAGCTGTGTGTCCCCAACTAACTACACCACAGACAAATGCTTTGTGACCCAAAAGCTCAACCCTCAGGAAAACATGTTCCTTTTGCATGTCTACTACAGCAGTATAACTAGCAGTCTATGCAATTTCCATGGTCTTAATTTGCTAACGCAGTGCCTTTCATTCTTTCCTTTTTTTTTTAAACTGTTTAACAGAAACTTTTCGTGATAAACATTCTATTCTCAGGAGTTTCTAACAATGCAACATTTTTCTTACTTTCATCATCACTTTCGTGCGCATTCTTCTTTACCAAAAGTGTAACTTTTTCCTTTTTCTGTTCCTTTCAGTTTTAAAACCTTAGTTTCTTGAATCTGTATTTATAACAGACACAGAGTCCTGCAGGCTTTCTAAAATGTAAAATCAAAGATAAAAGAAGACTGGTTCCCTGAATATGACATTAAGTTTCATTGCAGGCTTCAAAAATAAATATATGATATCAAAAAGAGCAACAGCAAAATTCTTAGAGTAGTTTACAAAGATAAAAGTATTGTCTGCTTGTAATGAAGTTTTATTTGGTTATTCTGGAAGATGTTAAATGTGACAGTTCTGGTTTTGTCTCTAAATACTTTGTACAAAATCCTGTATAAGAATGGTGAAAAAAACAAGGATTATTAGTCAGTCCTGCTTCGTGCCTCTGCTTATAAGGAATCTAATTAATTTACAAGGATATTTTTCTACAACTACAGATAAATCTTTAAATAGTAACTCACTGAGATCTATAAATAGTTTTGGAAATTCCATTTTCTTTAAAATAATAGTAACACAGGTCCAGATTAAAGAGATGAAGTTTTCATTTCATGTATAAATTTTAGTAACAGTCTACATTTGAAGAAATTTCTAGCGTTTTATATCAACTTTAAACTTTGATTCAGTTTTGAGTTTGTCTTTCTTAGATTAAACCAAGTTGGTACAAATAAATGAAGTTTATGCTATACATTCTTCAACAATACTGCAGTTTTTGTGTAAATGTCTTTTTAATCCTGACACACCCTTAAGTCAAGGAGACATTTTCAAGTCGTGCTCTCCTTAGCTAAGTGACATACATATTAATAACAGAAAACTTATGAAAAATCAAAGTGTAGGCAAGAACGTTCTACTGAAACTATAAATCTGGGGTACACTGCAGTGGAAAATTTAAACATTGTTTTATACTTATTTATATTTACATATTTACATTCATATCTTCATAACTTAGTGAGGGGCATAGTGTGAAATGTTATAATGGGAGACAGAAATACACTGTCCTCAATGAGCTATGCTGAAGATATTGTTGCTTGTTAGTAATTATAAAGAAATGCAATATTCAACATGCATATTATAATTCTAAGTCAGATGACTTACAAACTGACATTTTGTGAAATGTTAGATAATATCAGGGAGAATTGTCATTGATATCTGCACTGTAAGCTGTAGTGATTCATAAATATTGATGTGATTTACCCTGGTAGCTGTGCATATAGGAATAGCATTGTATATTATATAAATATTTCAATAAATAATATTTCAGAAATAAATTTCTTGCCATTATGGCTGATATGCAAAAGTTCTGCAGACCCTATATACCAAGGTTAAACAAGTTCTAAGATATGAAGAAATTATTCACAAACATACATAAGAAATATTCTGTATTGTAATATATTGCAGTATTGAACTAAAGGCAGTGAATGCACAAATTTCTATTATTGCAAAGAAGAATTTTCTTTTTTTGAACATATTGTTTTTCTTTTTTGATCACATTTATTGCTATGAAATATCTACCTTTGCTTTCCTTTTATTTTAACTTGATTTTCCAGAAAATGTATTTTATTTATTTATTTATTTATATTTGTTTACTGGGAAGGTCTGACTGGACGTAGCTGTCTGTTTTCAGCAGAGGCCTAGGGAGAAAAGCTCCATAACATTTAATAAGATACAATACATATGATGTTTACAATGGCAAAAGTCATTTAGACATACAATATAGAAAATATAAATGGTAACAAAGTATAAGAACCATAAAATATAACAATTGTATTAACATGCAGTTAGCTTAGTAGGGGGTAATGCAGAAATTATAAGGATACAAATACTAAAACAAGTTGTCCTTGAGTATGTTTGTATATGGGTAAATCACATGAGAAGGTGAAAGTCTTCTGCTTCAACTTGGGGGGAAGTAGTACTATATGGTAGGTGACAGGTCAGAGAAATGTAAGCGATTGAGAGAGGTATCTGGAGTGAAGTTACATATAGAAAATTTGTAGGAGTTTTAATGAAGATTTTAGTTGATGGATAAGAGAGAAACATTAGTATCAGTCAGCCAGGTGCTAAGCAGTTCCATATCCATGAGTTCTTTAGGTAGGATCTGACTTGATTTTTGAAGGTGGTTTTGTTGGATTGCACCCTAATTTCGAGTGGTAGGGAGTTCCATGTCTTGACAATGTTACTTGAGTAAAGGCAGTCACCTGAGCTGTAATGGCTTTTGTAGACTGGCTTTTGGAGACAGCAGTTAGAGCCTTGCTGGTGGATCTCAGTTCTCTGTGATTGGAGTAGAGGGTGATAAAGTCTTGTAATGCTGGAGTTTCATTGGGATGGTATAGTATGGGGTGGGCTAGAATAAGCTGGTTTAAGGTTAAGGTGTTTAGGAGTTCCAGCCAAGAAAGTTGTTTTAGGGCTTGACAGTGATGAGTTTGATAGGAGTTTGTGATAAATTTTGCTATTTTTATAGCATGCAGATAGTTTATTTAAACTGCTCTTGTTTAGATTAACTAGGATTGGAGAGGCATACAGTAGGGTTGAGAGAAGGTGGGTTTGAGCTAAGATGACTTTACTGTTATTAGTTAGGAAGTGTTTACATCTGTAAAGAGTACCTAGTTTTTGTGGTCTTTGCTAAATTTTGCAGCTATATGTTTTTCAAATTTCATATTGTGGTCGATTATGACCCCTAGTAATTTAGTTTCTGTGACTGGAGAGATAGGGGTAGTATCCAATGCAAATATAGTGAATGGGGGAACAGGTATCATTGCTTTGGAGGGCTGGAAGAGCATAAGTTGGGTCTTTGTAGGATTTCGTATTAGCTGGGAGTTTGACAGCAAGGTTTCAATGTAGTTGTGGGAGGGAGGGTGCAGAGCAGATTAGGGTGGAGTAATCAGCATATTAAACAAGGTTTGCTAGAGGGTTGGCTTTGTGAAGGTTATTTGTGAATATAGTGAAAAGTGGGTGTCCTAGAATTTATCCTTGGGGTGCTCCTAGTTTCACAGGAAGAAGTGGGGAAAGATAGTCTTTCCATTGAACAGCTTGTAGGTGCTGAGAGAGGTAGTCTTGAAACCATGATAGTGTAGGGGTAGATAGGTTTAATTCTGAGAGTATTGTTAACATTTAGTATGGGACATTGTATCAAATGCTTTTGATAGGTCAAGGAATACTGCAGAAACTAGTTGGCCATTGTTGTATTGGGTATTTACTAGGTTACTAAATTTTAAGAGTGCGGTGGTAGTACTTGGTTGGGGTGGAATCCATTTTGAGTTTCAGCAAGAAGATTGTTGGAGAGAAGATGAGTTAGGACCTGGGAGTGGATACATTTCTCAAGAATTTTAGCCACTGGGAATAGTATAGCTATAAGGCAATAGTTAGGTCAGTAGAATTGCCACACTTGTGTACTGGTATAATGTGGGAGATTTTCCAGAGAAGTGGCACCTTTTGTTCAGAGATTTTTTCTGTTAATGATTATTGAGATTGGGTAGGATATGGCCTTGGCAGCAATTTAAAGGAATTTGGCAGGCAGCTTGTCAGCTACTAGGGTGGTGGGTTTCAGTTTGGTTAGGTGTGTGTAGATGGAATTAGTTGGCACTGGTTGAAGGGTGAAGGAGTTAGGGCTATTTGATGGGTTATGTAGTACAGTGGCCAAGACAGTGTGAATGCAGACTAGCTGTTAGAGGTGTGACATTCCACATTTACTAGATGTTAATGATGAGTTCAATGTTATTGGTCTGTAAGAGGAACGATCCTTATGTCTCCATTAGATTTTGGAAAGTTCTGTGGTCCAAGTATAACACCAGGATTTTAATATATGTTTATGAAGTTTAGGCTAAGTTAAACATTTCAGTCAAGCTGTTTAAGAGTAGAAATAAGTTTTAGATTTCTGAATGCATTCCTCTTTGCAAGGAGCATTTTCTCACGTTTTACATCACAACACAAAACTGTAGTTTTCATATTGCTAGAACCTGAATACATCTGCTTGGTCTTTTAAAGGGTTTAATTTTAAAATCTGAGATCATTTTAATAAGGCTAGGCTTTCAAAAGAAAAATCCTTCTATGACTACATTGTGTTATTATAAACCTGAAACTGTAAATTGGGCAATGGCTATGTCAACTTCTGTTCTGGGTGTGAAGTGATATATTCCTTTGGTATGTTATCTCATTGATATAAAAAAGTTGCTGAAGTCTAATAATTCAATCATTAAGAATCTTCTGTAAGTAGCATTCGATTTTTATTATTATTACAATTGGTTTATCTCTTCTTCTCAACTAATTTTTCCTAAAGGCCCATGACTTCATCCTTCCTAATAAAAACATTTTAGTATTAAAAAAAACTGTTGAGGCATATTTATTAATTTCTTTCAGTTTTCTAGGCTGAAGAAATAACCAGGGAGAAATGTTTTTTTCCCCAGATTTAAGAGGGTCCATACTCTCCTTCTTTTTAAATAGACTGTCATTATAATAAAACTTGCAACTTGTTTGTTTATGAATCAGCAGCATGTGATACTTATTTAAGGCTTGCCCCATGTTTCTTCAAGAAGCTATCTCAGAGAAATTACTTACTCATGTTAGAATTAAAACAGTGATTACTTGAAACCACTGTTTGCGGTTTTTGGATTGTCTTTCCTCCCCAATATTCTGTAACTATGGAGTTTGTATAGATACGTTAAGGCACTGTATGGAGTTTACTTGCCCATGCATTCTTCATTTGTGCCATTATATCACAAGATATTTGTGAGATTTAAGTAGTCAAGTCAAACTTAATATTGCTATCTGTTCTTGATCTTACACAATGGGAGCATATTGTACTATGACTATAACGATCATTTGAGTAATGAACAAAAATGTTAATGACTATGTTTAGCAGAATGACGATGCTTCTTTGATATTTACAGTATTGAGGCATTTTTAGAAAGCTGTGAGTTGTGGTTTGAATAATTTGCTATGCCATTACATTTCTAAATAAGATGTTAACTATTTTAAACCCAGGTCTGAATGAAAATATAAGTTAGTATCTGCTAGCAACACTTCATTGCAGATAAATTAGGTCAAGAGTACCTCATTTGCCTGAGTTTATTTGATTAACCTCCCTGTGATCTTATAACTTGGCCTGCTTGACTTTATATATTTTTAACAGAAAATTTAAATTCTTGAAGGCGTATCAGGGCTCACGATTCACAATGTGACATGAAAATGCTCCTGCACCAAATTTTAATTATATATTTATATGCACAAAATGCTAACGTACATCTTCCTTTAGCAAGTCGAAGAATAGAAATTACAAGACGATAAGAAGGAAAAAAAGTCGCAAGTGCTCAGGGACTAAAGAGATAGTACATTTACAGTGTAAAAGCATCATGATGTGACCTAGATATTAAGGGTGCAAGACTTTATATTTAAAATGTAAGTGCATGTCTGTTGATCAGGAGGTCAGATTCTAGAACTGACAATGAACAGAAGAGTTTGGAAAAACTTTTAAAAGATAATAGAGATTTAATTAACAGGCTGTCATTAGATATGATACAGTCTGCTCGTGGCCCTTCCAAATAATCATCCTTTGGAATTGTACAAGCAAGAAGATGTACCTTCCATTGTGAAGCGACATACTTGATGATGTCTTAAAACCTACAGTAAGTGCAGACCTTATAAATTCACTACTGAGCTCTCATTACATAGCTAAATCAATAGCTATATTGACACTGAACATCCTTCACATATCCAGTAAGTGCTACACTACTGAAGTTTGCTGTAATAGTACTGAATAATTGGTGGACAGATACTATATTTTGCATACTTTCAGGAAGGAGGGATGAGCACATAATATCTGCTTTCTCTACAATAAACTAGATATAGCTTTTTTAAGTTGTTAGCATCTGTCTGTATTATATTCCTTGCAAGGTATGTCTAAGTTGTTTGAATCTGATTCATTGTACTACTTGCAACATTTCTAAACCTTTTGAATAAGAATTATAATATTACAATTCGGAACCAGCTTGAACTACAACAATGAGAAGTATTCTAAGTGTTTTTGCTAAAACAAAAATTGATGTCTTACAAAACTTAATAAACAATAAAAACGCATACTTTCATGCCAATACCTGTTCAAATATCTAGGCTTTAAAATACTCCTATGGGTATCATATGCACATTTTGTCCAGTTAGATTCCAGTGCGAGTTATCAGTATTGTTAGTGAATGCCATTATGAGACATATTTAGGCTAATACATGTAAAACTTATGTTTGAAAACAGAGTAACAAATCAGTGCATGCTAAACTAATTAGTCATTAGTTGAGATAAGCAAAACATTTAGTTAGGAGTAATTGTTGTAAAACCCAATAGCCAGTATAGTCATTATAATTTATTTTAATGTGAAACTGTATTTTTTTTTATGCAGGGAATTAGTAGAAATCTTACTTGGACAAATCAATTTTCATTACTACTGAGATCAATGAACTAAGTCATATTTCTTAAGTACATGATGCAAAAATTATGTTACAAATGTATGAGTGACATAGTGCTAAAAATATTCTGTCTGATTGAATTAATACATGAACAGCTTCAGTAAATTAAAGTAAGGTAGATTTCCTAATGTGCCAGACTGTTTACATCCTAAAACATCTAAAAATAGGAAAGAATCACTGACTAGCAACTGCATTCTCTGTTTCTGTCATGAAAATAACAATACTGTGCTATATGGGATATTTGTGTAACTGAATTGTTATTGGGAAGCAAGTGGCACTGATGTCACTACTGATGCCTTACAATTGTGGATCTCCAGTTCAGTTCTTGGGTGTGGTACCTTCTGTGTGGAGCCTAGGTATCCTTTTTGTATTTTCCATACCGCCTTAACCTTTGTGTTATAGTCACTGCCACTGCATACCTTATTCAGGCATTCCCCAACATAATACACCTTTCTGCCCATCTTTCTTTCCTTACCTACCCTGGTTCTTTTTCCCAGCCACATAAATGTATCATATAAGTGCTGCTTGTTTTAGAGCCCTATTGCTGTCGGCTTAATATGTACATACCTTAACACATTAATTGGTAATGGCAGTACCATTACTTTCATCACTTCTATGCTTCCACTAATTGTCCTCAACCTACAAGTCCACCTTTATAACATCCCTTCCGATGCATCCTTCAGCCCCTTCCTGATCCTTTTCTTTATCTTTCCTATTATGGGATATGTCTTTATGCCCAGATAATTTTCTTCTCCAATTAACCACTGCAAACCCACAAGATTTTTCCCCTTGTCTAGAATTGTATCCAATTATATCTTTGAATAATTCTCTTCAAAACCTTAAAAGTGTTTAACACACGAAGTAAAAATTACTAAAACCATTAATGCCATTCCGTGTCCACTGGATCTTGCCCAGTTACTTCCCTTTTTTTTATCCAATCAGGCTATCAGTTTGTATCTCAAGAGTGAAAGCCAGGTACCTCCATCTCAGGCAAGATCGTTTCAGCCCATTTGTTGTCTGGTAGGAGGCCCTATTCAAAACAATGTGTTCTTTCAGAGAAGCAAGAATCAGGTGATAGGGAGTTGGCTAGTCTGCTGGACCTGGAAGACTGCCTTCCCCCAACAGCTTCTACTCCCTGTGATGATTCATTAGAGCTCTGCTAATTCTACAAACCATGAAGGACATGCAAGGCTCTTCCTACATGCTCACTCTGGCCCCATGTCAGTGTATATTCTGCAGGCTGCAACTCCTCAGATGCTACAAATTAGTGCTTCCTCTAGGTGTCTTCCATGTGGCAAGACACACATCTCTCTGCAATAACATGGATGAGCTAAAAATGGCTTCTACCACAAGGAACACTCTCTAGCTCCCATGCCATTAGTCGAACACCAATTGATTATGTCTCAGTCAGGAATTCAGGGCTTCATCCCTCTGCTCCATGGCAATAGGTTTCTACTTAAACTTACTTTATCTGACAATCCCTCTTTTACTCTCATACGCATGTTTGTTTTCTTACTAAAAGCTCTGACATTCTATATAGTACTCGCTTCATTTAAGATCTATGTCAAAGTTTTCATCATGAAGTCAATAGTCTTCTCTATATTTCCTACGTACAACACTATCATCTGTACATGCCACATCAAATATGACCTTTCTTTCTCTCTTCCCTCCTGTTAAAATAGATTTACCATTTCTCTCCCAACTGTATCCACATCAGTTTATAATTGTTCAGTTGGAGGTCAAACCACGCTCCTGATTTTCCTTTTATTCATCTTTCTAATTGCCACTATAATTTCACTTAGGCCCAATATATAATGTATTCACTTTTCCTCTTCAGCTCCTAACCTTGGCCCTTTCCATTTTTCAATTTTTATGCCCTTGAACCCCTAACTTGTATAAAGTCTCTAATACAATTTCAAAATCCCTCCCTTATTTTATTCTTCTTGGGGATCATCCTGCCTTCCTCCATTTCAACTCCAGCTACCCATGCTTTTCCTTCAGGTTCCATGCCGATAAAATCAATCTGTTTTCTACTTTCTTTTTGGCTAGTCATCTTTTCAATTTCTGCCTGAATCTGACCTTCCTCTAATGTATCCAATTTCTCCTTATTGCTCTTAATTTTCTCAGCTCTTCCCATGTTCTTTCTGAGTTGACCCACCTGCTCTTCACTCACTTCTCTCTATCCTTGCTGTAATTCTAACTCTCTTATCCTATACTGCTTCCATCTAGAGTACCATCCTCTCTACTGTATTACTTCTACCATCTACTGTATTACTTCTGCCATAAAGGATAATTTGATTTGTCTCAATTCCATCCCTCACTTTAATTCCTGTTTCTCCCTTCTTCAGTTTATTTCTGTTGGCCACCTCATTGGTTATTTTTTGTAACCACCTTAACTAGCATCTGCCTCTTCCCTTTCTTGGGTTTTATTTCCATCTCTCGAAGTATTCCCTTTCCCCCATCTATAACTTTAAAACCAAAGATTAGTCTGATATTCTTCTTTCATGGGTGTCTATATCTTCTGTCTTACAGAGGGTTTCTTTTTCCACCCACTGCCATCCCTTACATCCTATCCTTCCATAGTTCCAAAACTATATTAGGGTCTTGCCCATTTAACTCTTATCTCCTCTCTTTCTTAGTATTCCTATTGCCTCTACACTGTCTATTAGACCCTGTACTTTATTCCTATTTGCACCATAATATAGTTCTGCATGCTGTCTTCTGTCCTCAAAATGCTTCTACATAAACCCATTATTTCTATTTTTCCTTAACACAGTAGTTTCCTACCAACAGCATCTGCCATCTTTAACATTTGTCCTTGGCCATCACTTTCCTCCTTCTGGAACACAACATATTCTAACGAAACTCGATCCTTTCTTTTGTATTTTGCTACAGCCATCCTTGATAATTTCAGTTCCTGAAAGCAAACTATTTCAATTTCTTTGTAGTTATTTTGCTTTAAATCCTATGTCGTTATTGAATTATTTTTCCCCTATATTCCAATTCCACACCTTCCAACCCTCTCCAAAATAAAATACACTCTCCACTTCTCAAAATATGGAATCACTAGATCTTTCAGTACACCATGTGGGCACACCAATGCTCTTGCCTTCCCCAAGACAAGATAGGTGAAAGTTGCAACCAGCTGTCCACCTTAGTAGATGTTACTCCCTATTAGTATTTTTTCTTCCCTCTGGTTTGTTAGATTATCTCTTTCTCCCTGCTCCTTGCTCCAAAGTGCCTTATCTCACTTCACAGCCTTAACACAATCCAGATTTGTTGCTTATGCATCATAGATCTCTGATCCTTGCATCCAGATCCTATGTCATTACCTATATTTTGCTAAGTCGTAACTTCACACTGGATTGTTTACTCATAAACATTACTTACCCAGTACAGTCTTCTGCAAGATAATTCTACCTGTGGTACATAATATTACCTATCTGCATTTTCCTCTCAAAGTCTTGCTTCATCCCTCAAAACACTGGAAACATTTTTTAGAAGTTCCACTGTATAAAAATGTTCCTGATATGGAACTTTTGCCCAAATTATGTATGTATGTATGTATTTGTTAAATAAATTGTTAAAATCAGACTGTAAAAATCATTAGGCATTTTCAATGTGAGAGTCAATAACAGACAGTAATGCAGGAAACTCAAGTATCTAATTTACAAATACTCTAATGTACATTAGGAGGCAAAAAACCATACACAAACTTGTACAGAATTTTGTCTAGTTTTATTAGTGAGACATATGACATTTTATATGTTTTACTATCAGCTTTTGCCCACCTCACTGACGTGGTCAGTGACAGGGTCTTTACATCATAGTAACTTATGAAAAAGTGCTGAGATGGTGTTTTTCAAAAATCTTTTTCCCATGAGAATATTACAGCCTTGCAAGCACCTGGTCAGTCACAATGTCCTTCCGAGGATGTAGCCAATTCAAGGTTCTTAGATTAGTTCGAATACAATGAGTGCATGTCTTCTTTAATACTTCTCTTTGTCTCTTTCTTGTTCACCAGCTGGACATTATCTCTGATAGTGCGCACAAGGCTATTCTTCTGGTGGAAGCAGGAAAAGATACACATGCACACAGATTCATTATTCTCTAACTTTGCAAAATAATCTTTCACTGACAGATATGAGCCAGGCCGAGCTGATCGCTGCCAAGGCCAAGTTTCTAATCACACTGCAGCTTATGCTTCAAGCAATAATATGCGAGTTTATTTCTACTATTATTCTAGTAAAACAGAATTAAATGCATTACATATCATACTATTTTTCAACCTTTGCTCTCCATATAGATTTGAGCACATTTATTCCTGTCTAAAGCACACATTTCTCTATATATCTGACCACACAACTTATATATGTCTGAATGTTTGAATACACATTTTCCTAAGCAGCATATATGTAAATATATATTTTTCTAGGCAGCATGTATGTAAATATATATTTTCTAGGCAGCACATATGTGAATATATATATTTTTCTAACATTCTCCCTCCTGTTAATGCATTTCATTCTATTTGAAACATAAACAATATCATTTCATTTCTTAGCCTTTTCCTTTCAAGGACTTTTAGCTAAGTAAGTCATTGGTTTTATATTTCAGAAAAAGCATCATCTGAAATTAATCTTTTAATTTCAACACTTTGGTAAAAAGTTTCAGTAACAGATATATCAACAAATTTTTGATTAATCTTTTCATGCAGGGAATTTCACAGTAAACACATGCTCCTATTAGGAGTATACCCACACAAATAGCAATTAAGTGTTTAATAGGATGGAACCCCCCCCCAAACAGATTCTGGAAAAAGTCCGTCAGTGGGTTTGGGTCTGGTTTAGTCATTGCTGATACTTGCTGAATTACCTCTAGGTGGTTATTTGTCTCGTGACGATCCTCAGGGATAAAAGCACAGCATTCTTCTTCGTGTACCACCTCTTGCCGCTAGGGTGAAGTAAAGAGCCATTCGATTTTGTAGCACAACAGTTCTTATTGCATTCAGTTTATCAGTCACCAATTCTAGGGTGGAAATTGCTCATGACTTCTTGACAGCTTTCTCAGCTCCCAGATCGATTTGACTGCTCCATAGGCTGGTGGTATTCCTGCCCTGGATATAACACTGTTGCCCAAGTCCATATGAGTCAATTTACTTTTGTCTTTCACTGAATTATGGTCTTTTCAACCAGCTTCGATTCTACCAACTGGATTTACAGGTTTTTTAACTGGACCTTCAGATTCTCGAGCTGTTTTTCTTACGTTTTGTATTTTACCCAAAGGTAATTCTGCAGTATGTCTTATTGCTGAAACCAGATAACCCAAAAAACAACTGCCGGACCAATTCTCAGGTAACCATTTATATGCCTTTTTCCCACAAATAAAATCATTACTTTGGTACTAATACGTGTTATCCCTGCATGAAACATTTTTCTATCCTTAATAGACAATTGCTTAGTTAAGACTGGATTGTCACATACTGCATTTAATGTAGTTTTCATTGAACTCAGATATAAATCATGGTTAGTATTACAAACAGTACCCCCACTTTTGACTTTAATGTAACATTTATAAGACATTGTTATATTACCATTACTCCAGCCCACCTGGAGGGTATCACCTTTGTAGAAACATACAACTCCTTTTTGTGTGACAGGTAAAAATAAAGCAATTTTGTCCTGTGATCTCACAGTTTCTGTATAAAAAAAACTTTCCAAAGTCTCATTTTATCCCCAGAGGGACAGTGGACATTACAGTCTTTTATATGCTGTTGGTATAGCTGTACAAACTCAGCAATTTGAAAAGTTTATAGTCTCTGTATACACTTGCTTCATGGCCAGGTATGTGTTAAAGTTTGGATGCCAGTCTATAAACAGTTCATCACGTCTTCTCACTTTTACTCGTGTGGTTGAGTGCAGAGAAAAACCACAATAAGAGAAAAATTGTCATATTTAGTCAACAAATGCACTGCCAAAGAAAATAATTATGCAATAGTTCTTGGGTTGCTCTGCTTTTTGTTTGCTTTACTCTTGGCCATTTTGCCCTTGTGTATCAGTCACAAAGTTCTTATTCAGCTGAAAGTTCTTTTGTCTGAAAAAGAGTTAAACTGCAAAACAGATTTATTTATTAACAGTTTCTTTATATAATTAGCTAGTGAACTGTCAGCTTCCAGCTCTGCAGGCATGAGAGCTTTTTACTGAGGCACATAATATGCCCTTCCAAATACTACTTTAAAGGGGATCAAACCCTTTACATTTGTTACTGTTTTCATGCTCAGCAATGCTAGAGGTAAACAGCAAATCCAATTCTTCTGAGTCTCACTCATCAACTTTCTTAACTTGTTTTTTTAAAATCCCATTGTACCTCTCCACCAGTCCTGCTGACTGTGGGTGGTAAGCACAGTGATTCCTTAAGGAAATCCCAAAAATCTCCCAAGTTGTTGAATTGTCTGATTGACAAAATGTGTCCCATTGTCACTATAGATTCTTTCGGTATGCCAAATCTAGGAATTATTTCCTTTACTAGGGCCTTTGCCACTGTTGCTGCATCCGGATTCCTGGTTGGAAAAGCTTCTACCCATTTTGAAAACATCTCTATGATCACTAAACAGTATTTCTTTCCTTCACATTTATTCAACTCTATGAAGTCCATACAAATAGTATGGAATGGATATGGTGGTGTAGGGAAACTCCCTTGCTTGTTTTTTAAATGCTCCTTGTGCATGGTGCTTGTTACAAGTATGACAAGCTGCACAAAATTTTATTGTATAATTTATGTATCCATATGTTTGGAATATTTTATTTACTAACTGTACCATCCCCCCTGTTGAGACATGGCTCTGCCCATGGCTCAACAAAGCTGCATATCTAAATAAATTAGACGGCAATATTGTTTTTTTTTTTTTTTTTCCTTTGGAAATGTACAGTCCATTCTCAAAAATTGCACCTTGTTTTACCCAGTTTTGTTTTTCTGCTTTTGTAGTAAGCATTTGCATTGTTTTTAACATGTCTAAATCTAAAATCTCAAAGGGTTGTAATTTCTCATTCAAAAATAAAGTTTCTGAGTCTGAGGCTGCTTGCTTTGCAGCTGCATCAGCTCGTGCATTACCTTTTGAAATCTTATCCTGTTGTTTTGTATGAGCTACACATTTACAAATAGCTACTTTGGTAGGCAACTGAATAGATTCTAATAGCTCCAAAATAAATTGCGCATGATTAATAGGTTTTCCTCTGGATGTAATCATCCCTCTATTTTCTTTATTGTTGTGCAAACACATGCACTGTAGAAAAAGCATACTGATTATCAGTATATATGTTTACTTTTTTGCCTTTTACTAAAATACATGCTCCTGTCAAAACTACCAGTTCTGCTGCTTGAGCATACAAGTTGTGTGGCAAAGTTTGTGCTTTTAAATTTTTAGTGTCTGTGACTACTGCATACCCCACCAGATTTTTCCCTGTAGGACCCCTTCTGCATGAGCCATCCACGTAATATGTCACCTCAGCATCATCCAAGGGCATATCTGTAAGATCTTGTCTAGGTAAAGCTAACTGTTCATATGAGGTTGACTCAGCAGTATGGTCATACATGAAAGATGTCTAGCAGGAGAAAGGTATGCAACTTTTTCTTGTAGCAGAATTATTGCAACTGCATGAGGCATTCTCAATGTGAGAGGGTGGAATAACACCACTGAGGCTGAAGCCTGCACTGCCATTGCTGCTGCAACTACTGCTTGTACACAGTGAGGCAAAGATTGCACCACTGGGTCTAACTGTGATGAATAGTAAGCTATGGGGCATTGCTTATCCCCATGTTGTTGCTTTAATACTGATGTCATGTACCATTGCTTACAATCTATGGTCTAAAAAAAAAACGTTTGTGATAACTTGGAAGTCTTAAAACTAATGAAGAAGCTATTAACTGCTTCAACCTGCAGAAAGCCATTTCTGCTTTTGTTTTCCATTGTAAAATAATTTGGTACCCAGTTCCAACAAAAATTAGTTGTACCTAAGAAAGACATTATTTCTTTTTTAGTTGTTGGTTTGGGTGCTTGCAAAATTGCTGTTTTTTTTTTTCTTTTCTCTTTCCCATTATCTAGTATTTTACCTTTATTGAATATCACATATCCCAGGTATCTAACCTGTGTTTTTTTCCCAAAGTTGTAACTTACTTTTGTTTACTTTGTGTCCTTGTATTACTAAAAATTTTAATAATGCTACTGTATTCACCCTGCACTGCTGCTGGGTGCTGCTAGCAAGATGTCATTTACATAAAGTAAAATTTGACTACCTTCTGGTGGGGTAGACCCTGCCAGGTTGCTAGCCATTTTTTGTGCAAATATTATTGGGCTTTCACAATATCCCTGTGGTAGTCGAGTATATGTATACCTTTTACCCTGAAATGTAAATGCAAACCAATATTGACTATCAGGATGTATAGGTATTGAAAAGAAAGCATTGCTTATATCTACCACAGTAAAATACTTCTGTTGTGGCTTTAAATCATTTAACAAGGTATGTGGGTCTGGCACCGTGGGTGCTCTAGGTATTACTGCATTATTTACAGCTTATAAATCTTGTACCATCTGCCATTCCCCGTTTGCTTTTTAACAGGAAATAGGGTGTATCACATGGTGAATCAGGAGATTCTACCAGTACTCCTTTTTGAGTAATGCTGCTTATTATAGGCTTAATTTTTACTTTTGCATTCTTTTCCAAAATGTATTGTCTTTTCTGTAGTCTAAAAGCTGACTTTGGGGTAATTGTAACTGGTCCTGCTGCTTGAATAAGCCCTACATTTAACTTGCCTGTTGACCACAGAGTTGTTGGAATTTTACACAAGGCCTCTTCTTTTCTTTTAATAAAATGCTAATCAGCTGTCCTTACTAGATTGCAAGTGTACAGCTGTATGTGTCTGTGTCAACCAATTCAGTTTTGTTTTTATATCCCTTGTCCTGACATTTCTAAATCAGTCTGTTTTCCCATTTTGTTACCTTTTTTTTTCTAAGTCTGCCCATTTAACACTTTTGTTTTTGTCAAGCTGACATGTGGCAGTCTATTGGACTTATACAATCTCATGAACTCCTGAGGTAATGAACAGCTTACTACACTGTTTCCCTCAGTATCCCAGCATAAAGTTTGTAATATTAATTTGTCAGCAGGATTCTTACTTATATTCCTTATCAGGTCCTGGTGTGCTACAGTAGTATGGAGTACAATGTAACAAGTGCTGCTGATCAGTGTCAAGGGAGGGTACCTTACTGATGGCTCCGTTTATCAGTTCTTTGGTTACTGCCCCTGGACCAATCATAACTAGGTCCTGGCTGTACCAATAATAGGCTTTACCCTCTGATCACACCACAAAAGCATCCATTTGTCTTTGTGCTGCCATACCCTGCATGGTAGGAACTACTGCTATGCCAAATATCTGCACAAGGTCTCTTCCCAGTAAGTTTACTGGATATTTTTGCAGAAACTACAATTTTACTTTTCTGAGTCATACCTGAAACAGGGTCAGTTATTGCTATATTATGGGAAAGTGGTTCCCTGTATAGCTGTCCATTTGCTGCTTTTACTAATATATAATCAGGTGATTCAGAATGTTTTGGTAACTTGGAGGGTGTATCAAAGTCCGTGACGCTCCTGAGTCACACAGGAATTTGACCTTTCTTTCCTCCACCAGAAGTGTTACTTCTGGTTTTGTATTTGCTAGGTAGAGCTCCAGGCTCAACAATGCTAAATCTAAAATTTTATTTTCATTTTAATCCTCTACATCTGTTTGTACTTCCTCTATTCCCTCTACTACATTCACATTTTCTTTTTGTTTATTAACCTTTCCTGATGATTTTTGGTTATTACCACTATCATATAGTCAGTCCACATCTCCTTTATCTTCTGTCATTGCTTTCTTATTTTGTTTATAGTCCCTAGCTAGATGCCCTTTTTACCTGACTGTAATACAAATACTTCAGCTCCGTCTTCAGCAGTGAAGACTTGTGCCTTTTTTTCTTTTTACTATTAAAGTGTCTTTCAGTACGTCTAGCATACTCAAGTAAGGTTTGCAGCCTGCTTGTTCAGTGATCTATCATATGCCTTGTAATAAAGCTACTAACAGCGGGCAATGCAACCTTTTAAAAATGTATTTTTTAATTGTTGTTTTAAGCATTTTAATAATCTAGCATAATATCCATCTACTGTCTCATTTTCCTGTTGTATGCATTAATTAATGCAAGTCCAGCCTGCTCTAAGTTTTCATTTTTCAGAGATTCTGTCTGTCAGACCTTTTACTCTGTTGTCTAAAAATGTTTCAGAATTTTTTAAGCTTTTGTTTTTTTTACAATTTGCTTCCTCAATCCACCTATGTGCTTGAGGTATGCCTAGTTGGTGCTGTTTTTCTTTTGCCTGACGCCCTGCATCAGATTAAAGCTTGTTTAAGGAGTTTAACTAGTGAAAGTTTATCTAGTTTACTATCAAATTTATAGTTGTTAACACATTTTGCAAAATATCTCACATTATCTGCTTACTGCAATTGCATATGCTTCACATTATCCGTTAGGGGCGGATCTTGTGATCTCTTAGTGCACTGATCTCCCATGTCTTAAAAAGACTGTTACGTAACCCTTCTCTTGTACCACGTGGTATCTTATTTCCCCATATCCACAGTAGTGTCTAGAATGACTGTTTTACTTTGCTTTGTTTATTCCCTGATCTATGACTCAAGATACAATACTTCGACTCTCTCTCTCCCTGCTATCACAAACCTTAGCAATAGCACAGTGTAACCTGGTCCCTGATCTAAAACAAAGACAAAGAGGGAAATTCTTCTTACCTGAGCCTCCCGCTTTGACTGTCTTTTTTTTCTTGGGGCCCAGTCTTCCGCTTTTCAGCCACAGATCAGAAAGTGGACAGCCTCTTTACACACAACAATTCAGTCGGAGGTCTTTTCACTTTAAGAAGAACCATTTTGTTTTGGCAGCTTCTCCTGCGCAGATTTATCACCACTCATGCACTCTGTGACCTGCAGCTTACCAAGGGAATTCCGGCACGATTAGGACCAAAATGTTAAATAAATTGTTAAAATCAGACTGTAAAAATCATTAGGCATTTTCAATGTGAGAGTCAATAACAGACAGTAATGCAGGAAACTCAAGTATCTAATTTACAAATACTCTAATGTACATTAGGAGGCAAAAAACCATACACAAACTTGTACAGAATTTTGTCTAGTTTTATTAGTGAGACATATGACATTTTATATGTTTTACTATCAGCTTTTGCCCACCTCACTGACGTGGTCAGTGACAGGGTCTTTACATCATAGTAACTTATGAAAAAGTGCTGAGATGGTGTTTTTCAAAAATCTTTTTCCCATGAGAATATTACAGCCTTGCAAGCACCTGGTCAGTCACAATGTCCTTCCGAGGATGTAGCCAATTCAAGGTTCTTAGATTAGTTCGAATACAATGGGTGCATGTCTTCTTTAATACTTCTCTTTGTCTCTTTCTTGTTCACCAGCTGGACATTATCTCTAATAGTGCGCACAAGGCTATTCTTCTGGTGGAAGCAGGAAAAGATACACATGCACACAGATTCATTATTCTCTAACTTTGCAAAATAATCTTTCACTGACAGACATGAGCCAGGCCGAGCTGATCGCTGCCAAGGCCAAGTTTCTAATCACACTGCAGCTTATGCTTCAAGCAATAATATGCGAGTTTATTTCTACTATTATTCTAGTAAAACAGAATTAAATGCATTACATATCATACTATTTTTCAACCTTTGCTCTCCATATAGATTTGAGCACATTTATTCCTGTCTAAAGCACACATTTCTCTATATATCTGACCACACAACTTATATATGTCTGAATGTTTGAATACACATTTTCCTAAGCAGCATATATGTAAATATATATTTTTCTAGGCAGCATGTATGTAAATATATATTTTCTAGGCAGCACATATGTGAATATATATATTTTTCTAACAGTATTTATTATTTTTTTTTTCTGGAGGTGAAAGCTGAGAGTTATCATCTGTCCCTATTTTGTGGGGATACCCCTACTGTTTGCTTTAAGTTTTGCTTTATCCCTCCTAAAACCGGAACATTTTTCAAAGGTAACACTACTTTGTATATTGTGAATTAGTAAACAAAATAAGAACAGCCCACCCACTCAAAAATCTGTAATTAAATGTCCACATTCCAGAAACATTCTATTTCTGAAATTTAGTTAAATTTGAAATTTAAAGTTCAGTTTATATTAGGATTCAAGGTAAATTTGTGTTTTGGATTAAATATACCTTTAGTGCTACAGTTAAATGTATATTGAACATATGCATATTCTTAATATCTAACTTTAAATTCACAACATTCATCACTTCCTTCTGATTTATAGCTAACACCAGTAATAATATTGTCCATAGCAGATGTCCATTGACATATTTCCCTTTTATGCCCACTGATGAGCTTGTGCTCTGTCTATCATACTAATACTATTTGTTAACGTGGCCACTGCATCAAAATACTGTGCTAATGTGTCCATAATTTTAACATATCAGTCAAATATCAGTCCATATGGCAAATATCCTCTGGTTGTCCATTGGTCCCTTGCCCATATTGCCTCAACATATCCTATCATTTCCAGTATTTAATATGGTCATAAAGTAGTCACATGATATCCTCAAAAGTACCTCTGATAAACATCGTCCTGATAATTGGCCCTGATACATTTTCTTGTCAACACCTGCTTTCACCATCATCGTCTAATCCTTCTCCATCCTCAGTAGTATAAATGTCATTCATCATTTTTAATTCTTCAGTTCCAGTGTGTTCTCCTCTTCTTAATTTGAGATTCTACAGCATACGAAATGCTTCCTTTCAACATTCTCTTTCTCTTCATTCCCTTTCATCCCATTTCCTCACCTGGTGAATATATGTCTATCTTATCTGTCTGTCTGTCTGTCTAAATATCAAGCACATACGCATCATGAAGTATTATTTGTCTGGAATCCCTCCTTGAAACATTCTACACTTATTGCTTTCCATTGCTATACTTACCTTACCTTGCATGGTCAGAACCCGGTGGTACTTAACAATCATCTTGTTATTAGATTATCTCCATCATCTGCCTGTGGCTGTGTCTCTTCACAGTTCCTCTCTCCTCTTTCTCCATTCTTGGCACATAAGGATTCACTTTCTCATCTGTATCTATCCACACTTCTATCAGTCCCTTTTCCTTCGGGACATCTCTCTTACTGTATACTGCCTTTGTACTCTTTGTTTCAGGTGTCTATACGGTTTAGGTTTCTCTATGGTCACTCATTCCAGAGGGATTGCTGTCTATCATCCCTGTTGACTGGTCTATCTGTTGATGTAGTTGTACCACAGAGCATTATTCTCTTTCACTTCCTTCTTGTTCCATCTTCTTTGGTGCTTCCTTTCCTGTTACACTCTGAAGTGCTTGTTCCCTTCATTTATTAGTGACTTGTATTGCTTGCACATACATACATACATACATAAATAAATAAATACATACATACATAAATAAATGATATCTTCTTTGTTATGACAACAATTATCCACCTCTGCTCCTTGACTTTTCTAATTTGTATACCAGTACCCTTTCTGCCCCTACTGGTTTAACTCCCATAGCATTGTCCAGTCTCCACTTTCTCTCTTTTAGAATACTAATGGTAAAAAATCTGCCACCACTTTCATTTTTGTATTTCCCATCATCATTTTCATCAGATTATCAATTTCATTATGTCCTATCCCTTCATACTTTGCATTAATCCTATTATTTTGAAATTTTCCATTCACAATCAGTTCTATAAGTCATCTATCTTTAAATTTACTTTGTCAAACTTAGGCTTAAATTCTGATAGTTCATATTCATGCATCACTTCATGGACCTAGAATATCTTTTTCAGTTCTTGCGCCATTTATTTTTTTTGTCTAAGTTACACAAGTTTTGTTTTTAAATGCCCTACTTTTACCTGCATGTCTTCCACACTGGCTAAAGTGATGTCTGATTTATTTAAGTAATTTTATACCTGTTTTGAAATGTTTATCTCACCCCTCTCCTTTCTTGAGCAATGGAGAATGATAAGCTTACATTTTTTTTGTTTGTTTTGTTTTTTTTTTTACTTTTACTTGCTAGGTCTCCTTCTGCCTTTTCAAAATCTGAATATCTAAGATAAATTCAATGTGTACCTTCCCCTCCTTGTCTCCTTGCATGCTGTTAGCACTTCAGTGGACTTTGTCCGTGGGATTCTCCTTTTACTGCTTTTGCCCAGTTAACTAGTTGAACACCCTTATGCACTTGTGTTTTCTCTGTTTATTTAAACAGTTAGTTTGGTTATACTTTACACAGTTTATTCAGATAGTATTTTTCAATTCCCCATCAGCAGTTTCAATCTTTTTAGTTTGGTTATAATTCACACAATTCTTTTTGATAGCAGTTTTCAATTCCCCATCAGCAGTTTCAATCTTTTGTGATCAAGGATCTGCAGACTGAGTACTTGATCAATCATCTGAAATAGATCTGTATATGTATATATACCCATATAAATGCACACATATAGATAGATAGATATAGAAATAAAGTGTTACAGATATATATAGATATTTATAGATTATACTATAAAACACCAATTTCCAAAATGCCAAGGATCGTAAAAAATGATGCTCAAAACACAAAAAAGGAAAAAACAAAACAAAAAAAAAAAAAAACAAATAACTACAAGCACTCCCTTATGTGGAGGTCAAGCCCCCACATTCCCAACAAACCTCTACATACAAACTCCAATGTCATACCAACTCGAAGAAGGGAGTAATCTCCCAAAACAACTGAATCAATGACAGCACACAATTAGAAATTGCTCTGGGAATGACTTTCTATTGGAAACAGAGAATTAGGATGTTCTTCAGTGATTTTTTTTTCTAATAGGCTTCAAAATTTCACCTTAATCAACTGTAAAGGATATATATATATATATATATATATATATATATATATATATACATATATATATATATACATATATATATATATATATATATATATATATATATATATATATATATATATATATGGATTCACTTCATAACACTGAAACTTCAAAATACTGAAAATGACAAAATTCATAATACTGAAGACCAAAATACTGAAAGCTCAAAATACTGAATACTCAAAATACTGAAACTCAAAATACTGAAAACACATATTATGCATAAACTCACCTTAAACAACATAAATCATAACAATTTCTACAAAATATATGCAGGGGGCAAGCCCCCCTGCACCCCCCACACCCCCTGCTAATTATATATATCTACTCCAAGATTGCACTTAACTACACTATGTGCAATCTTGGAGTTGATATATTTAATTAGCAGGGGGTGTGGGGGGCGCAGCCCCCCACATGGGGGGTGCAGGGGGGCTTGCCCCCCTGCATATATTTGGTAGAAATTGTTATGATTTATGTTGTTTAAGCTGAGTTTACGCATAATATGTGTTTTCAGTATTTTGAGTTTCAGTATTTTGAGTATTCAGTATTTTGAGCTTTCAGTATTTTGGTTTCAGTATTTTGAGTTTCAGTATTTTGATATTTCAATGTTATGAAGTGAATCCATATCTATATATATATATATATATATATATATATATATATATATATATATATACATATACATAGAGAGAGAGAGAGAGCGCATGCAAGAGCGAGATTACTAGGATATTGCCCCCAATTATTTTAGCTTTTAGAACATCTGTGATTATTTCGAGGCATTTATGTAGTGATTATTTACTATTCCTGGTTTAAAAGGAGTCCCTCTTCTTCATCCAAGAATTTCCTTTTCAGAGATCAGTAGTCAAATCAATGTGTGTGTGACAAACTGAAATGCTGCCAGACCAGCTAGCTGAAATTTTGTAATGAATTCTATGTCATTTGTTAATATCAACATGATTCATATGCTTGTCTTACAAATGTAAGAGAACTATATGTTATGCACATATTAAACTACTGGTGCAGAAGTGTGTCTTGAACAGGGTTTGTACATTACTGAGCTACAAGGATGTGTCCAGAGTATACCCTACTGGAAAAGAACAGAAATGTATATAAACTATATACCTGTGCAAATCTATGTTTTAATAGTAGAATCTGGAACATACAGACTTAACTTGCAAAACTTCAAAAAATAAGTTGAAATTAAAGTGTCTTATGATTGTGTTATCTCTCAGTTTCAGTTCAGCAGCAGACACAATGTCTAGAGCTAGACGTTTTTGTATTGTCTTGAAATAGAAATAATTACTAAGTTTCAAAAATGTAAAAGCGTTTTATTGTTTTACGACTTCCAAGTACTGCAAACTTCTGAGAGATATGTACTTCTCACACAGAGATGTTAAAATTCTGTTAGTATCTCTTTAGCCTGATAACTGAAGTCAGGTGACAAAGAGTGATGTCATCCAAGCTAATCCAACAGTTGTTGTGTCTTTTGGCTTTTCCCCGTTAGGGGTCGCCACAGCGGAACTCCGGTCCGCTAATGATTGGCAGTAGATTTTTTGTGCCGAGTTGCCAGCTCTGACTCACAACCTTCAATGAAGGTACGCCCATTCATGCATGTCTCCACACAGAAGACGCTCTAACTGAGAATCGAACAGGACAACATCTTACTGTTAGGCAACAACGCTACCGCATCACCACCACCGCAACAGTAATGTTTATTATTAATTTAAGAACTCTCTCAGAAAGAGACTATGCATTTTGTATTTTGTCTTTGACCTGGAAACATCCATCATCATCACCATCTGCACTTGCCTTGCTAATAGCAAATAACTAGAGTATAGTAATTTCTCTTAGATATAGATAGGGATATAGCAAAGAATAGTTTAGATCTTCTTCTATTTTGGCTGTTCCCATTAGGGGGCACCATAGCAGATCATCTGTTTCCATTTCTTCCTGTCCTCTGCATCCTGCTCTGTCACAACAACCACCTGCATATCCTCTCTCGCCACATCCATAAACTTTATCTTAGACGTTCCTCTTTTCCTCTTATCTGGCAGCTCCATCCTTAGCATCCTTTTCCCAAAGATTAGTTTAGATGTTTTCTGTATTTATTTGAGACTGTCCTGCAATGTTGTTTTAAAATATTTCCTGTGATTCAAAACTCTGAAGTAACTGTGTTTGTTTTCTGAGTATTGTCTTGTCCTTTTATTATGTATTATTAAATATATTTAAACCTATTGTTGTGGCTGATATTTATGAGACACTTTTAAGCTCCTAAAGTACTTGCATATGTATTTGGTGACACTGTACAGACCACTTCTAAATAGCTTTGCAAGTCTTGGTCAAAACTACCATTTGGATAATAGTAACATTACACAGTAGGATTGGACATCCTTTGAAAGGGCCTTATAGTAGCTGATAAGTAAGGATGGCTGGTGGCAGCTGGTACTACATATAGTCTGGGCAGAAGGGGGCATAGCTAGTAAACTTGTGCCAGCCTTCCTCAGGTATGTGTGTGTGTGTGTTTGTATATAAATCAAATCTCTAAGTGTGTGTTTGTGTGTGTGTGAGTGTGTGTGTGTCTGCACGCGTGTGTGTATATCAGCTACTTGGGCAAGGACGCAAGGACATAAAGCACTGGGTGGACAGAGAAGGTGCTGGAGGTCTTAGCTTGGCCACTTGGCTGAGATTTCAACCCTAAATCTGTGCCAGTGGGGAGTCTTTCTGGGGATCTTAAGAGAGAGAGAGAGAAACCTGACCCAGACTGACTGTAATCACTGTGTGCTCTTAAGGGAAATTGCACTTTACTGTGTGTGGACTTGTCATCCTCCCATTGTGTACGTCTCTCACTGTTGCCAGTGGTAAACATCGAGGCTCCTTGGTTACTGGGCCACTGCAGGGGCCTCACAGTGTGCAATGTATTTTGCATTTATGTGCAAAAAGTAATAGAGCCTGTCAATTTACTAAATCCAACTCATTTCTGCTTACTTACGTATAGGAATGTAAATGTCATTGAAGTGGAATAATCAATTGCATTTTGTTGATAAAAGAAATATGTGAGAAACTGAATCACTAACAAGCATCTTATTTTTCAATAAAAAAAAAAAAACATGAGACATCACATGGTTAGTATCATACTAAAATCAGTTTTGCTTCACCTTGAGATTAAAAGCATCAAGTTCAAACTCAAGTTTACTATAAAAGTCATTATAAAGTCAAAGCTACCAGACAAGCCTTTAAAAGTTTTCATTTGCAAATTAGATGCCCATTCACAACATATATATATATATATATATATATATATATATATATATATATATATAAGGGCGGCCACGGTGGTGCAGTGGTTAGCATTGCCGCCTCACAGCAAAAGGTTCTCCCGTTCGATCCTCGGCTGGGGTGCCTTCTGTGCGGAGTCTGCATGTCCTCCCTGTGGTCGCGTGGGTTTCCTCCGGGTGCTCCGGTTTCCTCCCACATCACAAAGACATGCTGCAGGTGGATTGGACACTCTAAATTGGCCCTAGGTGTGCGTGTGAGTGTGCCTTCTGTGGAAGGTTGGGTGCCGGGCTGGCAACTCGACACCGTAACACTCCACTGCCATTCACTGTGTGGACAAGGTGATCCGCTGTGGCGACCCCTAACCGGGAAAAGCCGAAAGAAGAAGAAGAATATATATATATATATATATTATTAATGCACCTAATTAATACTATAATTTTCCTTTTTATGTGATTGTTTTGTGTTATTCAAATACTTTTTAATGATCCCAAATTGCTAAGGTATTGCTGATTTTCATTTGAAAATTGAGCATTCTTCTTGTTATTCTGACTCTACTTTTTGTGGACATCTTGCATTGTATCGTTTTCATTAGGATGAAGGCTTCATTTATAATAGCAAGTGCTGTGCTGTGGTGTCCCTCTTACTTAAAGGATGTTACCACTGGGCTGTATTAGTTCCTTCATGTTGCACCAACAGTTTCAGTATTGAACTTGAATGGAGCACTCCATAAACGAATATCAATCAGTATGGAAATGAAAGACTGTAAAAAAGTTTCAAATATCTCAAATGTACCATTAAAGGCAAACTGACTTTTTACTATACTACTTTTTACTATAAAAAGAAGACAGTTCAAAATGTAACTGTCACATCTGATGGGAAAAACTGCTGTTGTTCATTTAGTAAATACACTTCTGCAGAAAAATAAGGCCTTTATTAAAGGCACAATGTTGTTGTTGTTGTGTCTTTCGGCTTTTCCCGGTTAGGGGTTGCCACAGCGGAACTCTGGTCCGCTAATGATTGGCAATAGATTTTTACGTGCCAAGTTGCCAACTCTGACGCGCAACCTTCAACGAAGGTACGCCCATTCACGCATGTCTCCACACAGAAGGCGCTCTAGCTGAGAATCGAACAGGACAACAATGCTAAATTGTCAAAAAGGGCAGTTTCCACAGATATACATTGCTTGGGTACTATTACTGTGGAGGTGTGTTCCATTTTCCACGTCGCTATATGAGAATACTGTTTCATGACAAATTGATTGAATGCTTGCTGTTGAGGATGATATACTTTGTATTCAAACACTTAAGCATTTATAAATAAATTAGCAGTTTTTACTCGTACTTCGAAAAAGGCATAGTTAGGAATTTCAGTGATACATGGATTGAGTAATTATTTCAACAAAATGTAAGTTGTAGCAATCAAGTTTGATCTGTCAGATCTATAAAGTTGCGAAAACCCAGCAAAGAGTTAAGGCCTATCCAATTTTGTTTTACTTATTTTCAAATGCTGACTTCTGGAATACGTAAAAAGTTTGACAGAAAATGGAATAACTAAAGGTTTAGCACTGATTACTCATGACAATTTCACAGACAGTGCTTTATTGTAATGAAAACAGGCACATTGTAGGAAATGACTTGCCTTTATAGATCTCCATCTGTTGTTCCCATAGCCAAACTGCATAAAAATGAAAAAAGTAAAACGCAGTAAGAAGATTCTGAGGGATTTATTCTTCTCAAAACTGTTTTCCTAGGAAACACTGGTGAACAGACCAGTGCAATTTTAAATATGTATTAATTAAATACAATACTAAGGTAAAAGAATTAAAGTATTGAATTAATTTAGATATTAGGGGATAACACTGTGGCAATATAAGCAGAAAAATGCATCTCATTTTCACCCCTTTGTGAATAAAAAAAATTGTAAACACCTCTCTAGTAAAGAAGGCCATTTAGAGTTTAGAATACTAATTTAGCAGGAAGCCATTAAATGCAATGTGTGCTGTCATTGCACATTTACTCCAGAGTGTATGTAAGCTGGCAATGAGTCCTTCAGAAAAAGAAAAGAATTTGATTTTTATAAACTGATTAGCACCATTCAGTTTGAAAGAGCATAAAAATCAGAATATATCTTCCTGCATCTGTAGAAGTGGATGGGACTTCCTGATGTGCTCATTTGACTTCCATTGCATTCCTACTGTGATTTGCAATTGTCAGTTATTACAGCTCAACTTGGCATTGTTACTTAAACTGTCAGCTTCCATTTACACAAGTGAACATCAGTGTTTATTTACACATGCACTCACACTCCAATCATTAACTACATGCCAGCAGTAAACAGTAGTATGTAAATAATATTATGTCTGAACCTTTCATGCAAATGATGTATGTATGTATCTATTTATTTATAAAATAATACATTTATGTAATTATTTTTTATTTATTTTTTTAAAGTAGTCAAGCATGTGTTTTGTTGAGACAAAGGAATCAACTGCTAAGAATTTAATAGACTGGGGAACATGGAAAGTAAAACAAGTGAGTCAAACATAGCCAAGAAAGCATCCAGTGTAAATTAAATAATGGTAAATTTCTTTACAAAAACAAGTGCAAGTTCACACCTGCTCTACCTTGAATGAAGAGTACCCATGCAGAGCATGAGTTAAGAAAACAGTAAGCTGAGCTACAAGCTGAGAAGATTGCTGGTATTTAAAATTAAATGGCTTGAAATATTACTTAGAAACTGTCTCACACAGACCTACCACAAGCTCGCACATACATAAAGTTTCTTACCATGACATAATGACATGCAGTAAAATGAGGGCTGAACTTAAGCAGTAGGAGTTAATCAAGTCATAGCTGGCAAAGCATAATATCTGGTTTACTGTAGTATACTTCATACTTCATTATATGTGCAACAGTGCACATACTGAAAAATATGTCACATCTAGTCTATCGATCTAAGTTTTGCAAAATGAACAGGTCTAAGCTGGATAAAACACATTTATTACTTTAAGCAATTAGCACCCTTATTACTCAGAAAGATATATACTGAAAGGCTATGATGCATATATCAAAATAACTTATCATTCTGCAATCATGAAATCAGTGTTTATATTCAGACCAGGATTTAATATTGCTTTTTTGTTAACTGTTTAAGGAATCATATGCACAATATATTGGAATTCTTCCTTGTATAACTCGATATATGAACCTATGAACCTATGAACCTATATCAGTATGAAAAGTGAATACGAAGACTAGGAAATCTTAAAACTGATGCATGTATGCTGAAGATAGGGAGCAAATACTAATAAAATGTGGATTTCATTTCATAGATAGTTACTAGGCTTGCTGCCCTTGCAGGTCATTTTGAGCCTAGCCAGTCTCCATTTTTGTGCTCAAATTAACCTGTACTCCATTTTGTTAGGAAATAGCCTTACCCATCCCATGGTTGATAATTATATATTACCCCTAATGAGAATAATTGAGATCATGCCAAAAATAATTTGAAGGGACTGATGCATGTGATAATGCATTTATGAACTACCCCTGCCATTAGTAGTACAAGGGGCAGTCCTGGGGTAAATTTTCAGTTTCTCATCCATATGTCCAAGTTGTAATTGAATGTGGAAAGGGATTACTTTGTTTTGTGTGGATGGGGAGTAACGGGGCTTTGATTTGATCCATGTAGTACCATGTAGGGTATCTCTAAAGACATTCTAGTTTTTGCATGTTTCGGGACAGATGAATGCCAAAGAGGGCATTGTATTCAATGACTGGATCAATGAGGCCTGAGTAAAGGTGGGCAATGGCATCCCTAGATCTAGACACAATCCTTTTGTTTATAAGCTGTGCAATATAGAATGACTTTCTTGCAACATTGGACATATGTTAGCCAAAATTAGGCACTGTTCACATAAGTTAACAAATCCCAAACAACTGGGCCAACTCTTAGGGGTATATTGTTAATATGGTGGTTCTGGGATAGAGTATTTCCCAAAGGATACAATAATGCATTTTTTCATATTTAGATTTAGTCCATGATTTTGGCACTGGTTATTTATTTGGGACAAACATTCCTGCAGGATGGCTAAGTCACTGGAGGATTCACTAACTGCTCCTAACTTGCATTCATCTGTACGCTTAGTCAGCCAGACCCTTTGGTATTGTCTTTTACTTCAGAAAAGTTAATACCAAACAGTAATGGTCCCATCACACAACACTGGGGGACAGCACTACTGACTGGTCTCTTTGTGGAGGTAACTTCCTTAGTTTGATTTCCTGCACCCTATTGGTGAGCCAGTTAGCAATCTACTGGGTGAGAGAGGGTTTTCTATCCCAGTTTATTTAGCTATTCTACTGAAATAGGGAAGGCTGACTGTGCAATTGCATCAAAACTTTTGGCCAAGTTGAGTTATGTGGTTTGTATAGCTTTGCCTTCATTCATTGCTTTGGTGATCTTTTCAAAAAAAATCTTTCAGGTTAAGTGAGCCTAAGCTCCAAAGGCAGTGGTGTTTCCATATTCATAAAGGATACACGCACCTACAGACTGGTAGCCCAACATAACGCATCAGAGATACTTCAGGTGCAGCTAACATTGGGTAAGACAGCAATTCCAGCTAACATTGGGTAAGACAGAGATTCAGGTTGTAGCATGCTATAGGTCCCCAACCATGTCCCAAGACTCACACTCCACATTCCTAAGCACCTTAGAGAATATTAGGGTCCAACCTAACACTCTCATACTGGGCAACCTGAACTATCCCTCCATTAACTGGGAAAACTACTCATGTACCAATAAACTTGCCTAACGTTTCCTGGAATTTATTAATTCCAATGCCCTGGACCAGCTCGTTTTTACCCCCACTAGAGATATCAACATCCTTGACCTGGTCATTACTAACATGGGCAACTGTTGCTCTATACCAATAGTCAACTCCTCCCTGGTTAGATCCGACCACAAACTAATCACCTTGGAAATACACATCCTTCCCACACCCCCCACACCCGCAAAGGTAACCACCATAAAAAACTTCTCAAAAGCTAACTTTGGGCTCCTAAAAACAGAGGTGGATAACTTCACAGCACCCATGCAAATGGAGAATAGTTGCATGTCTGCTGAATCATACACCAATGCACTGTACAAACATGTACACAAATGCATGGATCTCGCCATTCTCTATAGAACAAAGATGCTCTCCTCAAAAAAAAGGAAGCCAATCTGGTGGTCCCCTGCCATAAACAAACTCTACAACAGAAGGCAGAAACTGATGCAGAAGAAGGTGAAGTCCCAAGACTGGAAAACCTCCCTTATAAGCCTCAACAAAATAGTTGAGATCTCTCATCAAATCCTCTAAATCTAGCTATGAAAACAGAATTGCAGCAGATAGTAAAGACAGCCACAAGGCCTTCTATAGTTGTGTAAAGAATCTCCACAGCAATACCCAGATTTGCTCTAAGCTATTACACAATGGTACCTCCTATACCAAGGCAACAGATATTACCAATATACTGGCCAACAGATTCAGTGCCAGCTTTACCCCCCCCAAAGGACCAATTACAATATCAGTTGATTGCCAGGCATGCGCTATTACTACTGCACAGGTTAAAACAGCACTGTCCAAGGCCAAGAATACAGCATGTATGGGACCTGCCAGTATCCCTTGCTGTGTTCTACATGAACTACAGAGTGAACTGGCACCACATCTGTGTGCTCTGCTTAATCACAGCCTCACTTCAGGCTTTGTTGCTACTGAATGGTGCGCTGCTGCACTCAACCCTCTCCACAAAGGTGGAGTGACTACAGACCCTGGGAACTATCGCCCCATTAGCTTGACGAGTCTGAAATGCAAAGCTATGGAATGCATCATCATGGACCTAATAAACAAGGATATAGGGAATCTCCAAACTCTGGATCCCACACACTTTGGTTTAGTGAAGGGTAGATCATGCCTGCTCAACCTGGTTGACTTCTTTGAGTCAGTCACCAATGCTTTGGATGAAGGCAAGGTGGTTCACATGGCCTACCTTGATCTGGCCAAGGCCATTGACACCATTCCCCATTCAGGAATCATAGAAAAACTCACTAAGCTAGGCATCAACCCCTATATCACTAGGTGGGTTGTAAACTGCCTGACAGATAGAATCCACAGTGTGAAAGTAGCTGACTCCAAGTCAGGCTCCTGACCAGTCATGAGTGGAGTCCCACAAGGTTTGATCCTGGGTCCTCTCCTGTTTGATATCTACTTCTCTGAAGTGCAGGCCAACATGAAGGGACTCTAGTTGACAAAGTTTGTTGACAATTGCAAGTTGGGAGCTATTATTACCTCCCTAGGTGATGTTGACATCCTGCAGAAAGGCCTCACTGAAACCAATGACTGGTGTCAGAACTATGGCCTTAAGCTCAACGGCAAAAAAATGTCTCATCATCCCCTTTGGGAAAATCTTGGTTCTCATGAATTACCACATTGATGGTAGTCCACTGAACACAGAAGGCATTATAAGAGATCAGGGAACACAGGTTGACAGCAACCTCTCTTTTGACCACCACATTGCCACTGTGGTCAGAAAGTCCTTCTATGTGACACATCCCATTACCAAGGGTTTTGCATCCAGAAAGAAAGAGGTCATTGTCTCCCTCTACTCTTCCCTCATTAGGCCAGTCATCGAGTACAATGCCTTATTTGGTATGTACCTCAGTAGACACCTGCAACAACTGGAGAGGCCTCAAAAGTACCTTACAAAGATGATCCTAGTCCTTAAACATTTGTCCTATATGGACAGACTCAAAAAACTCCAACTATTCTCTATCTCATATCACCTACTTAGAGGCAATCTCTGCTTGACTTACAAAGCCATGTCTGACACAGTTCTGTTAGAAATGTTACAGCTAAAGAAATCCCAATCCCTCCACACCACATGCTCCAGAGATGTCAACCTCATTACCCCAATCAACAGAACATGCTGGAGGGACAGGTTCATAACCCAGACAGACTGCCCATGCTATTGAATAGACATCCCATACATGTCAAACAGAGCACCTCACTGGCCCTCTTCAAGAGAAATTTTGATGAGTGGATGGGAAATAGAAAATTCACTCCAGGGATTACTTCAGTGGCTCTACTTCACAAAAGACACTGGGAACTAATGTCGGGTGGCACGATGCCAGGGTAATCCTATGGGCTAGGTTTGTAAAGGCTCCAGGGCCATTAGCCTAGTACACACCTATGAACCTATGAACCTAGGTAAGCATGACCTTCCCTTGATAAACCCAAACTGAGATGGGCCTACCGTTTGGTCGTTTCCTATGTCTTTACTGATTAGTTCCATGATATGTCTTTCATAGCTTTGCATATCAGAGTGGTAATACTTATGGGTCTAAAACTGCCTGGGTCTGTGGAAGAATCTCCCTTATGCAGGGGAATGACTCTAGCTGTTCTCCATTTGCTTGATACAAAATCTTTATGGAGGGTGAGATTGAACAGTGTTGTTGGGGTGTGGTTAAATCGTGCTTCCTATTTTCTGAGATGTATCCAGGAATATTGTTAGGATCTGTCAATGCAATATATATATATCTTTTGATAGCACATTTAGGTCTTGGTTTTGTGTGGTAGCTGGAGGTGAGACAGTTTAGGTATATTTTGAGGGACAGACTGAGCAAGAGATGTGTAAAGTTACAGCTAAATTTATCAGCCACTAGGTTCGATGTATCTTCAGCCTCAGTGTAAGTAACATCATTCACAATCAGCTTAGCACAGCTTTATTGTGCTTTTCAGACTGCAAACATAACTAAAAATGCCTTGTGATTGCCTTTGGCTTGTGAAGCTATGTTGGACTCAAACTTGGCTTTGGTGGACTTTATTAAGCTCTTCACTTATTGGTTTATTTCACTGACAAGGGCTGTAACATTCTTGGTCATACAAACATACATACAAATTATAACATGCAAATTAACAGCAATAGTGTAATGGGCAGAGCATTTGCCTTACGAGCAGTCATTCCTGGTTCAATTCCCAGTGAAGCACATTCCATTAGGGTTGGGAGGGTGGCCTAATGATTAAGGTGTTTGCCTTAAAAACACAAGGTGCAGGGTTTGAGTCTCACAAGGGATAATTGGCTAGGCTTGAAATGGCTCGCAAGGGCAGTTAGCCTAGTATGAACCTATGAATTATTTTGTTTACACCTATCTTCAGCCATCAGCCTTCCTTCTAGCACTCTGATGACCCATTTGTTTTTTACAAGAGTGGGGGTACTCTCTTATTCATTCTTCATTTCACAAAATGGGGTGGGAGTTTGACAGTTCATTTTTTCCCTGACCAGGGTAACAGAAAACTGACCGAGTTTTTACCCACTGAATTTGAGAGCCAGGCAATGGCAGGTTGACATATGCATGAGAGTTTACATTCTCCCCTTCCAACTCCCTCACTTTGATGTCCTGTGGATTAACCTAGTGTCAAAGGATGGGAGGGATATATGCCTCAGAGCACTAAGCCTCCTGTCTTGTGTGTGGCATGCAGTCACAGTGACCTAGCATCCTGCAGTTCCCCAGTTTGCCAGCTTGGTCTGCAGTTCAGTGGGTCTATTTCCCTCCCTACACTATGGGATATCTGCATTTGTTGCTCACTTACCTGTGAGCTAAAAGAGTCTGTAGTTAATGAACACATTGTTTTAAAACTATTTGAAAGCTAAATGAGTCTGATGTGATAGAAGTCATTTTTTAAAGCAAGTAATGGATAATGGAGAAAGATTTTTAAGAAATGGATATGAGATAAGGATCTTTAAAGATGCCTATTTTAAACTGTCTGGGAGAATGAGAGACTACATAGTGTCACATAAATATATGTCATTTTGTTACAGAATATAACACTCTTATCAAGTAGATAGTTAAAATAATTAGGGATGATTGGGAGTTTTTGGAAAAAATGCAGTAACATAAGTGTCATGTTGCCAAAATTTGTTTTTTGATGATTTATAATTTTTATGCAGGGATAATTAAATATGGGTATGATTTTTTTAATTCACTGAATTCTTAGAAGGTGTTCACCAAGGTTCTAAATTTTAATATTTGTATGAATAAGAATGCAAAGTTATTCTGCCATTTTTATTTAGTTTTATTTGTGTTTGAGGGTGTACAAAAGCTAATTATGTACTTACAGATTAGTTCACTGCCATTATCTGGTATGAGTAATTCAAGTCTCATTATAATGGAGTTTCCTCAAGTCTAGAAAGGCATGAATAGAAACATTCAGACCACAATGGAAGTTTTTATTTATTATTTATTTATTTATTTATTTTTTAAATAAAGGGAGAGAATGGACTGGTGGCTATACAGAGATGGCGTTGTTAAGAGCATGTGTGAACAAAAAAATAATTGTATAGTGATATATTTGCCGCTGTGACCTAACATAAACAGAGTTGCCAGAAAGATTAATCAGTTATCAGATAAGCTGGAGAATGTTTTGATCTACAAAGTGCTCACATCTTTTAATTTAATAAGAATTAAAATGAATGCGCATTTATATATATATACTGCCAGCAGGAAGTATGGGCTTTTAAATGTCTTGCCTCTTGAGGTTTTTTCTTCAAACTTTTTATTAAAACTTTTTTTTAAAAACAAGCATAAACAATAACTTTTTAGCAATTAAATAATTAAGATAATAACATAGAACATAAGTCAATTTCTCAACAATCATAAACAACTTAATAAGATGACTATTTACAAAGGGTGTCTACTAACACATAAGCAATACATAATATACAATTTCATTTATTTCTAAGAAATAAGCATTGTTTGTTTAAGAGTTCACTTAATCCTTTCCATAAATTATGACAACGTGATTCTTGTAGTTCTTGTTCTTATTTTGATAATCTCCAAATGACTTACTTCAGAGGCAATGTTTCAAAGTTCGTTGAAGGAGGGAGTAGTATCACTTTTCCAGTTTCTTGCTATTACTTTTCTTGCAATTGACAGTAAACTCCACAGAACTGGATATTTCATTTTTGTAACACATTCAGCTATTGGAGTATTAAAAAGAACCAAGGATTTGGTTAGAATGAATTTGTCAGAAAATAAAGCCTGTAAGAAATCATTGATTTTTCCCAGTATGGTTTAATTTCAACACATTCAAAAAATATATGTTCCCAATCAGCTTTAACGTCTAAATTACACCTCCAACAAGCAATTTTAGTTTTAGATATAATCTTGATTTTATGTGGTGTGTAAAAAGCCATATATATACATTTCCATGAGAACAGTTTCCATTTAAGTGAAGATGTTGTTAATTTGGATGATAGTAAAATTAGTCATTTGTCTCCTTCACTAGGGGATTTATTTATTATTTATATGTGTAAAATAATTCCAATATGATTCTTTTACATATTGTACTTCTTTTCTTATTGTTTTTTGTATTTTAGAAAACAAGTTATTTCCATTTATTTTTTGTTGTATATGAATTGTTAAAAGATCAATAAAGTTGGGAATAGATTTTCTGACAGATGGTTGCATAACTTCAATTCTTCTTTCAACATATTGTACACAGTTTTGAACATGTAGCCATAAATCTTTATCCAAATCAAACCTATTGATTATATATAGTATAGAATAACCATTTTCTTTATTCAATTGTGACCAATAAATAAGGCTGTTTTCTTTAATGGTATTCATTACATATACATTTAAAGATAATGTTATTCTGTGTATAAGCTATCAGAAAAGTAAGAAATAGCCATGCTTTACAAATTGGGTGCTTATAAATAAAGCTTCTATGGCTGTGGTGGTGGTGCTGCAGTAGCGTTGTCACCTCACAGTAAGACGTTGGCCTGTTCGATTCTCAGCTAAAGCGTCTTCTGTGTGGAGACATGCATGAATAGGCGTACCTTCGTTGAAGGTTGTGCGTCAGGGCTGGCAACTCGGTATGTAAAAATCTACTGCCAATCATTAGTGGACCGGAGTTCCGCTGTAGCGACCCCTAACCAGGAAAAGCTGAAAGATACAACATAAATAAAGCTTCTCAGAGTGCTTGTTGTTAAATTAATAATATCAGAGTTGGCTTTAAGACTGGAATTATTTATGAATCACTCTTTTAATAACTAATACATAGAATTATTTGGGGATAAAGATTGATTTGGATGTCCCAAGAAAATTGATTGGGACAAGAAGTTTCCAAAAATGTCTTACCATTTAGAAATGTAATAGGAATTTGACTATAGAATTTTTTTTTTGATAATAGATGCAACAGAGTATAATTCTAAGTGTGGTAACCCAATACCCAAGTTCACCAATCTCTCATATGACTACATAGTGCTATTCTAGGTTTATTAGGAAACCATAAGAATTTTAAAATTAAAGAATTAAACTTCTTTATAATGATTTTATAAGGAGGTAGATAGAAATTGTACTATGTATAAAATTTTGGGGAGAATAATCAGTTTAATTATAAATAGCATCTCATCCATAATAAAAAAGGTATTTATTACAATCAGTTATAAGACTCTCTCTATTTAACAGGCTAGTTTCATAACTGATATCTATTATGTTTTAACATTTTCTGCAATAACTATTCTGAGATATTTTATTGTTTTTTTTTAACTACGTATTTAATAAAGTCTTCTTTTATATCTTTTTAAATATAATTTATTGGTAATATTTTTGTCTTATTTTCATTGAAAGTAAGTCCATTTTCTTCTTTTAAAATTCCCTATTAGAGTGAAAAGAGTTGTGAGAGATTTATTATACTCATTTAAGGTCAGTAAAATATCATCTGCAAATAATTGGGACTTTAACTATTAGATCCTTAAATCCGAGAATGCCTTTGATGTCTCGGTGTGATTTTATAAGATTAGCAAATGGTTCAATAACTAAAGTAAACAGTAAAGCCAAAAGATGGCATCCTTGCTTAGTGCCTTTAGTGATTTTTATTGATTCTGAGGTAAATGGGTCTATTTTAATATATGCTAGAGAGTATATAAAAGATTAATAAGCTGAATAAATTTGTAAGAAAAGTTACTTTCTTCTAATACTAGTAAGAGATAATTCCAATTTACTGCATTGAAAGCACAATTAATATCAAGACTTGCTATAGTTAAGTATTTTTTTGTTTTATTAGTGAGGTCTATCAGAAACACAATTCTTTTAATATTGTTGTATGCATTCCTATTTACAATAAAACCTGTTTGATCATTGTCAATTAAAAGAGGAAGAAACTGTTTCAATCTATCCGTATGTATGGACATAAAGATTTTATCATCAATATTTAATAAACAAGTTGGTCTATATGATGAACATTTTATTGGGGCTTTATCGGTTTTTAATATTGGGGTAATAAGAGAATATCTCTATGAAGGGGGTCACTTTCTAGGTTCTTAACCATATTAAAGAATTTGAGTAGTATGTTTAAAGGATCTTTTGATGGTAACTTAAATTTCAGGAATGATACCATCACTGCCAGGAGCTTTATTTGATTTTAACTTTTTAATGTGTGCTTTTAATTTAAATATTGAAATAAGTTTATCAATAAGATTAGTTTGATTCATAGTTATCTTTTTTTTTTTTTTTTTTAGTATACTTAAAAACTCACAAAGCCAGTGCCCTTTGGGGGAAAGGTGTTGAATGAGAATGACTACTTACAACAATGAAGTGTACTAGACGCATTTAACTGCAGACAATTAGTAGTATTACGAATCTGTCAACATGTTCCAAGTTAATAGTACTAATATGGTAGAAGTGTCCATGATTGTCCCTGAGTTGTCAAAACCTTGTCCCTGTAGACACGAGTCCCCGAGTATCAGAGAGGTCCGTACACAGAAGTACACCAAACAACTGTCCCAGCTGTTGACTAGATTATTGCATACCTGTAGTGATTTCATAACAGATGTCCAGAATAATATCCATTGTATGTATAAATGAATGAAATAGTCAAATGGGAAGGGAAACCACCCCCCCCCAACCTGCATTATGTAGTGGAACCACTCCCCACCCTAAATCATGTAGCACCAACCCAATAATGTCGTCAGAGGTGCCCAAACACCTGCGTCTGTAAACACAGGTAGAATTTGAAACTCTGGACTAACTCTGTCCATGTGCTATGTCTGATCTTTGAACAGCGCCAGGGCAGTGCTAGTCACCAGTCGGCCGAGCCTAAAGCCGGACCAGCACATGAAAACCCTGACAATCAAACATGCGTATGTGCGAGGACTATAAGCGTAGGAGTTATGAATAGCCTTGGAGTGAGTAGACTCACAGCACGGGTCCAGAGCAGTAGGAAACAGGGAATGCCCTAATTGTAGTACTGCGGTTTTCCCAACAGGAGAATGGATGCCTGCTGTGTAAGGGAAGCAGTGAGGCATATGTCAGAGTAGCTATGAACCATGGGTATACATATAAATGAGCCAGAACACCTATAGTGTAGTGGTTACAGCATCCGCCCAACGTAAAGGCATTCCTGGTGCAAGTACGACTATAGCACATATTAATTGTGTAATGAATGCCTCTGTGCTGTAAAGCCAACACTTATACATGTAAAGGTGACCGCGTTCGCATGGGTCCATTAACCGGATTCCATCAAAGTGGTACTGTCATAAGGAATAAGGCATATGTAATCCTAAAGATGTGTCTGTAAACATATGTAACTCAGAATAAGTAGATGCAAGTGGGATTGCGCGGGTGTATGCAGCTATTAGCATAGCAAATGTATGTTGTCTTCTACAGCTGTAACTTTCATATATATATATAGTTAGATAGATGTGTGTATAGAGAAATATCCACAGACATAACATAAATATGCAATAATATAGCTACATATCTATCTCTATATACATATATATATATATATATATATATATATATATATATATATATATATATATTAGAAATGCTGAAAGACGAAAGTAAACCTAAGGGTTGTGAAGGGAATCCAGAGCAAGTTAGGAATTATGAAGTGCTCGCAGCGTATGTCACATAAAGCTGCACAAGTGTGGGTAGAGCACCACTCTCCACACCAGAGGCAGGGCTATACCAGTGGCCATAACATCGTTGAAGTGCTATGTCAACATTGTAAACAGATGGAATGTAGGACATGTTGCGACCACCTACACTTGTAACCCCCAAATCGTTCGTAATCCATAACATCAGAAAAGGCATGTATGTGCAAATATGAATGGATGGTGAGCCTGTGAATACACGAGGTGGTACAAAATGTGTGTAGGGCCCCAACGCTCATGAGAGGGCAATGTGTAAAGGTGTGTCATGGCTGCAATATCAGGTGTATAATGTCTGTTATGTGGGGAAACTCAACATGGGTGTGCAGGAGAAACCATAGATATGCAAGTATTGACACAGGAGTGATAGGGTATTTTGTACCGGGTGCAATGGAGCGGCCCGTGGAGGTCGGCTAGTACGTAGTTGCGATTCCCAGATAGAGCATTATTTGCACGGAGACATGCATGAATGGGCGTATCGTTGTTGGACGTTGTGCGTCACATCTGGCAGCCCGGCATGTAAAACCTTTACGCCACTCCTGAGCGGAACGGATTTCTGCTGTGACAACCCCAAACCGGGAAAAGCAGAAAGACACAACTACATGAAGACAACAATTTGTCGACGTACAGTCACAGTAACACAAACACACATCCTATGAACAGTAATAATATGAATGTGTACAGAAACAAAGACAGTAGCAGGAATAATAGGCTGCGCATACGAGGAATAGGTGGAATGACACTATTACAACCCAGTTAGCAGTGGCACCCCAGACATGAAAAACTTGCGACATCTGTCCGCTGCATAATGTGCAATATACTGAGCACAAGTTCACCGGAGTGATGTGTCAGTGTCAGAATGACTAAGGCAATAGTATGCTGTTGAAGCAGGGATAAAACCAATATGCATGTGTAAGTGTCCATGTCTGGGAAATGTATAGGATAACGGACACACAGATGTATATATCGATAAAAACGTATATAAACACATAGCTATAATAATTTACATACACAATACGGATATATATATATATATATATATATATATATATATATATATATATATATATATATATATATATATATTTATATATATACACACACACAAGGATATACTATGGATATATATAGAAAGATATATATACACAAACAACAGGTAGTGATATATACACATACACACAAAACAAACTATATGTCAGTGTAGATATAACACATTCACATAAATAGGTTACTTCACAGCAATTAGGGGTAACATATTTACAGCCCAGGCATTTGTGACTGGGAAGTCCAATAAAGAAACGTTGTACCCCCCCACATCGCCCAGTTAGGGCGGACAGACATACAGACAGGCAATACAGATCAATACACTGCCGCCGTCCAAAACACCGGTAGGAAAGGACCAGTGGGAGAGTTCTGCAAGGTCTACACTTTAAACATGGATAACGGTGTCCCTTACAGGACCCCAAAACTCCAGGTATGAAGGAATCTACAGACACTAATACGAGCAGGATGTAGGTGTACATGGAACAGTAGGTTGTGCAAGTGTGATAATACATGGGTTGACAAAACGTACGACATGTGTCCCGAGATGGGGTAAGTGGGCAATGTGTAGGGGTGTGCTCATACCCCAGCTGCGCTCGCAGTAAGTATTTGTCATGACTGCTGTAGAGGGGTGCCAGGTAGGTGGACCATGGGTATGCATTAATGGGCTTAAGTGTGCAGGTGCTGGTTGGCAGAGATGTAGTAGGCCCGCCCAGTGGAAGTCATTAATATTCCCATGTGGGCATAGCATACAACTACACCTCCCAAACCTGAAGAGCACATCTACCGGATAGTTTGTAAACCATCGGGGAATACATAGAGACCTACACAGTGCCATGTACCCGATTAGCATGGACGTCCATAGTTATGTATCTGAATGTAACAAAGTCCAAATAAACACTGCCAGAACTATTGATATTAGGTGAACAGGTGGCGGAATACAGGTAATGACAGATGACAACATGTATGAGTCATAAGCAGCATGTACCTCGACAAACGTGAATGAATACATATGTTCTGTGACTGTGAATGTGTCTGGTTAATAGAACCAATAGTCTAAATGTGTCCCGCAGGGTGTTATGCATTGTTCCTGATACGGTGTTCAGTCACACCCATTGGTATGTGAGTTCTGCTACTGACGGAAAGTGCATAAGTTGCTGACCACCTCAGGTAGATGATAGCATAATAGAAGAGGTTAAACACCCGTACGCCTGTGAGGGACACACCCATCTGGGCAGTTGTGTCTTGCAAAACGACAGTTATGGCACATGGCCTGTGCATACCTCTCAACTGTCCCTGATTTTCATGGACGTCCCTGATTTTGACTCAGATTTTAACCCTGTCCCTCTTAATCCCTCCTAAAACTAGTGACTTTTGGAGGAAAGGTGGTGAATTACACTTAATGAATAATGACAATAATTAAGAGTTATAAACATTCAGTTCAGAAAATGTGTATTAATTCATATGCTCTGATTCTGTCAATGTTTCAAGTTAATAGCACAAATTTTTTACAAGTGTCCTTGATTGTCCCTGATTTTTTCCTGACTTGTCCCTGATTCTGTTAAGATTTGTCCCCAATTGGTTGAGAGGTCTGGGCCTGTGAGTTCGGGAATGGAGGCTATATAGTGTGTGTAGTGGTGTCAGACATCAATTTGTTGTATCAGTAACAGCTACATGTAATAGGAAACAGTATTATCAGTGATAATGCTACATGAATAACCTTAACGTATGCAAACCGTGGAGGTCATCCGTGTACTACTGGCTGAGGGTCAGACCTCTCAACCAATTGGGGACAACTTTCAACAGAATCACGGACAAGTCAAGAAAACACAAGGACAATCATGGACACATTTAAAATATTAGAGCTATTAACTGGAAACATTGACAGAATCAGAGCATATGAATTAATACACATTGTCTGAAGTAAAAGAAGTTTGTAACTCTTAATTATTGTCAGTATTCATTAAGTGTAATTCACCACCTTTCCACCAAATGTCACTAGTTTTAGGAGGGATTAAGAGGGACAGAGTTAAAACTTGATTCAAAATCAGGGTCGGCCCTGAAGATCAGGGACAGTTGAGAGGTATGCTGTGGGTATGTGTTGCCTCGACACATGTGATAGCTCTACATATAGGGTCTGTAGGTCCGCCACCAGTGTGAACGGCCAAAGTGGAACCTGCTCTGTAGAACTGTCAGATGTACCAGGGCAGAACATACTTACAGCCATGCATAGTACTGAAATATACATATCGGAGCAAATCAAAATGTAGTCTAGCAGCAGTATAGTTGCTTATGCTACTACATATGACATAGCGATGTGTCAGGTATACAAGACCTGTAACAAGCAACCAGTACAGACACCTACAACATGAGAAGGTCCCCTAATCAGGACAGTTGCAATGGCTAGAGTATTGTCCATACCACTCAACTGTCCCTGAATGTCAGGTACATCCCTGAGTTTGACTGAAAGTCTAACTGTGTCCTTCTTAATCCCTCCTAAATGTAGTGGCTGTTGAAGGAAAGGTACTGAATTGCACTTACTGACTAATGACAATAAGTAAGAGTTATAAACAACTGTTACTTCAGAATATGTGTATTATGTCATATGCTCTGATTCTGTCAATGTGTCAAGTTAATAGCACTACGTTTGTAAAAGTGTCCCTGTTTTTCATGACCTGTCCCTGAGTCTGCAGAAATATGTCCCCGATTGGTGGAGAGTTCTGGTATTGTCACATGTGATGTGTGATGAGGGACTGTCCCATGCAAAGTGGGAAAGGTGTCACTCCTACAGTCTCCAGTCGTACAATCTGAAAGGTGGTCAACGTGCAGTTGGTATGCGGTAGCATGACTTGGCAGACAGCTGCGTTAACAAACTCAAGTCACATGTCAGCATTGCAGAGTATCGGTTCCCATTATCAGGCAGATGGGAGCAGATCGTATGAGGAACATGCATATAATATGATTACGTCACTGGACAGGCTGCCGAGTCCGTACAGTCGAACGGCTGCCGTCGCAAAATGGTTACACATACCCAATACTGTAGTCATGTAGTCCGATGTAATACGCATCACAAGGGATCACACACACCCAGTGTGAGTGACAAATGTAAATGGAAATGTCGGAGAGTGAGTGGCTGTAGGCATGTTTGTCTACCAGTATGCCGGTAGTGCCCTGCTCGCATTAATGTACTGTTCATGTGCGGGCTGGCCATGTCATCAGTCGATTGTGCTGATCAACACCTGTTTGTGCAGCCTGGACACCCTGACTACCCCACCACTGCTGTCATCCTTCCCAACATCACCAGGCAGGTATAGATACACCCCTAGCTTAGGTTTGCTAAGGCAGGAGCAGTCCCAAGGCACAGTTCTGCAATGTATGTACAGTATGCCTGATCCCCCTCCCATGCTGTCAACTATATGCGAGACCTGCACCTGGCTGACTACACACATACACTCCAGGGACCAGCAGCACACCCTGGTGATAAATGTGATACACCATAGTCAACCTCATCTGCATAGTATAGTCTTCTAATGAATAGTTATATGACCCATACCGAACCTCCAACATATTAACCACTGCTCAGTGTCACTCTGATCCTCACACAACTGGCAACAGGCGCCTTACCATCACCATATTTGATGTCCCATGGTCTGCCCAGCAACAAAATAACCGGTGTCTACGCGACTACAACCCGTGCCCCTGCACAACACAGACGATGTGCATTAACACTATGCCATGGCAGATATACACAGATCCCAGGTTATCAAGTACAGATCATCCGGCACAAATAGTCAATAGTGTTGATGTCCCCAGACATATGTTTACATCTATGTCCACCTCTACATCTACATATATCACATATATTATTTGCAGACATATATACATGGACATACATATATGTATATATACATACACACATATACATGTACAAACATATGTAGATATGGCATTGATATCACAACAGTGAACCACACGACAGCAATGCATTAGACAGGAATGGAAAGGAAACTACATGTGCCACCTGCATCATGTAGTGTAGTTAATATCAAGGCACGTGTGATATGTTGCGTCACATGGGTCAGACCATAACAGGGGTAAGAGTAGGGCTGCTGACAGTTACTCACCAGACCTATTGGCGACTTTATGTGTTGACAACCCACTGTCTAGGCAGAATATGCGGGCTGTGTACATTAAATGGGTCAGCAACAAAACAAACTGGACACATCCTGCAGCTAGCCACCCACAGATACCAACACATACGGTATAACTGCCAAACACACACCTGCCATGCCCTGGAATCGAGCATCTACCTGTCTAGTCTACCACACTACAGCATTATGCAGTAACAGAACGCGCTACCGAGTTCCGGCATCACCGCACTCCCACAGGCATACTTCTAGGCAGATGACATCATCCGCAAAGGCAAAGACGCCGATAGGGAATGTATGTGGTGTGAGCCATCTAAAAGCATTACTATGTCCCCAGGCAGCTAGAAACACACACACACACCTGGCAGGACTGGGAGTCAAACATACACCTAACTACCTTATCATACAACTGCATTATGCAGTTACAGAACGCTCTACCTAGATTACTGAGTACAGCACTCCTAGAGGCATACTTCTAGGTGGGTGACATCATCCACAAAGGCAAAGACGCCGATAGGGAATGTATGTGGTGTGAGGCATCTAAAAGCATTACTGTGTTCCCAGGCAGCTGGAAACACACACACACAGGCACACACCTGGCAGGGTTGGGAGTTGAACATACACCTAACTACCTTATCACACTACAGCATTACACAGTTACAGAGCGCGCTACTGAGATTACTGAACACAGCACTGCCAGAGGCATACTTCTAGGTGGGTGACATCATCTGCAAAGGCAAAGACGCCGATAGGGAATGTATGTGGTGTGAGCCGTCTAAAAGCATTACTCTGTCCCCAGGCAGCTGGAAACACACACAAACGCACTTGGCAGGGCTGGGATTTGAACATACACCTAACTACCTTATCACATCACAGCATTATGTACTTACAGAACGCACTACTGAGATTACTGAACAGGCCACTCCCAGAGGCATACTTCTAGGTGGGTGACATCATCCACAAAGGCAAAGACGCCGATAGGGAATGTATGTGGTTTGAGCTGTCTAAAAGCATTACTCTGTCCCCAGACAGCTGGAAACACACACACACACACACACACACACACACACACACACACACACACACACACACTTGGCAGGGCTGGGAGTCGAACATACACTTAACTACCTTATCACACTACAGCATTATGCAGTTACAGAATGGACTACGGAGATTACTGAACACTGCACTCCTAGAGGCATACTTCTAGGTGGGTGACATCATCCGCAAAGGCAAAGACGCCAATAGGGAATGTATGTGGTGTGAGCTGTCTAAAAGCATTACTATGTCCCCAGGCAGCTGGAAACACACACACACACACACACACTTGGCAGGGCTGGGAGTCTAACATACACCTAACTATCTTATCACACTTCAGCATTACGCAGTTGCAGAACACGCTCCCGAGATTACTGAACACAGCACTCCCAGAGACATACTTCTAGGTGGTTGACATCATCCGCAAAGGCAAAGACGCCAATAGGGAATGTATGTGGTGTGAGCCGTCTAAAAGTATTACTCTGTCCCCAGGCAGCTGGAAACACACACACACAGGCACACACTTGGCAGGGTTGGGAGTTGAACATACACCTAACTACCTTATCACACTACAGCATTATGCAGTTACAGAATGCACTACTGAGATTACTGAACACAGCACTCCCAGAGACATACTTCTAGGTGGGTGACATCATCCGCAAAGGAAAGACGCCGATAGGGAATGTATGTGGTGTGAGCCATTTAAAAGCATTACTCTGTCCCCTGGCAGCTGGAAACACACATGCACTTGGCAGGGCTGGGAGTTGAACATACACCTAACTACCTTATCACACTACAGCATTACACAGTTACAGAACGTACTACCGAGATTAATGAATGCAGCACTCCCAGAGGCATACTTCTAGGTGGGTGACATCATCCGCAAAGACAAAGACGCCGATAGGGAATGTATGTGGTGTGAGCCGTCTAAAAGCATTACTCTGTCTCTAGACAGCTGGAAACACATACACACAGGCACACAGACACACACTTGGCAGGGCTGGGAGTCGAACATACACCTCATTACCTTATCACACTACAGCATTACGCAGTTACAGAACGCGCTATGGAGATTACTGAACACAGCATTCCCAGAGGCATACTTCTAGGTGAGTGACATCATCCGCAAAGGCAAAAACGACGATAGGGAATGTATGTGGTGTGAGCTGTCTAAAAGCATTACTCTGTCCCCAGGCAGCTGGAAACACACACACACACAGGCACACACTTGGCAGGGGATGGGAGTCGAACATACACCTAACTATCTTATCATACTTCAGTATTACGCAGTTACAGAACATGCTACCGAGATTACTGAACACAGCATTCCCAGAGGCATACTTCTAGGTGGGTGACATCATCCGCAAAGGCAAAGACGCCGGTAGGGAATGTATGTGGTGTGAGCCATCTAAAAGTATTACTCTGTCCCCAGGCAGCTGGAAACACACACAGGCACACACTTGGCAGGGCTGGGAGTTGAACATACACCTAACTACCTTATCACACTACAGCATTACGCAGTTACAGAACGCACTACCAAGATTAGTGAACACAACACTCCCAGAGGCATACTTCTAGGTGGATGACATCATCCGCAAAGGCAAGGACGCCGATAGGGAATGTATAGAGAGTGAGCAGTCTGAAAGCATATTACTGTCCCAAGGTAGACGTAGACAAACACATGGCAGTGGTGTGATCGGGGCAACTAAATATCTACGGAGCACTACAACAACACTACATAGATACGGGATGCACCACAGACAGTACACCCTTCAAGACAGTCAACCAGTGTGTTCAATGTAGGCATCCATCGTGACGTTGAAAATGGACATCTGTTGCCTGGATGACCACCATCGCTACACAGGATGTCAATGGCCATGCCCATACACAGAGGCACATCACCAACACAAGGTGTCATTGGGCATGCCCACACGCTTAGTATCACATGTCCATTCAGAATGTACTGTGTGTCCATCTACACAACGGCATACTGGGCATGCTCACACACTTAGCATTTGCAAAGGGCCCTCTTGCATGCACACGGATTCTAAACACAGAAGGGCACAGTTTGGAATGTACTGTGTGTCCATCCACACAACGGCGTACTGGGCATGCTCACACACATAGCAGTTGCAAAGGGCCGTCTTGCATGCACATGGATTCTAAACACGGAAGGGTGCAGTTTGGAATGTACTGTGTGTCCATCTACACAACGGCATACTGGGCATGCTCACACACTTAGCAGATGCAAAGGGCCATCTTGCATGCACACGGATTCTAAACACCGAAGGGCGCAGTTTGGAATGTACTGTGTGTCCATCTACACAACAGCGTACTGGGCATGCTCACACACTTAGCAGTTGCAAAGGGCCGTCTTGCATGCACACGGATTCTAAACACGGAAGGGCACAGTATGGTGTTAATGTCCCCATGTACATGAATGCCACTCACATGTACTGACCAGTACACACTCAGGAGCCATCACAGATGTCTCAGGTGCAGATCACAGAGGTACACACCGCAGTCTACAATGTAGCACTCAGACATCACCACTTTGTTGGACCAGCAATACACAGCCATACATTACCACAAAACCGTGTGACTCATGACCAGTGGACTGTACATAGGTCTACAGCAACTGTGCAGACTACACATGTACCGACAGGGTTCCATCATGTGTTATGCATTGCAATGATGCCACTGTAATAACCAGGTCGGCTCTACACATACCAGGGGCCCTAGGTCTTACACAGCTGTGACAGATGACTGTCGCTGTACACCAAAGAACACACATGTTTGGATATGACATACATGTAATCGCAGTGGATATGTGCATGGACCACACACACAACACATATGTACATAGCATAGATTTTGCTGTCCTCTGTGCAGACAAGTGGCTACAGCAATCACACGCACTCAGATGGAAGGTGGGTCCATGGCTGATGAATGCTAACAGTACATAAGGTAGCAATGTTGACCGTGGGCACATTCCCTCTGTACTAGTTACCCATGACACCCATCATATCATACAACAGTTCATGTGTTATGTATGTCATCACACATGTCCACCAATTGCAATGCATACAAACATGGCTACATGACAGGCATGTAGGACCAACACACATGTACAGTCTGTAGTGTGCATGCAGCTACCATGCATGTGCAGTAGCTGATGTATGTAACTCACCTGTGCCTAACTACAACATGCAGTTGCAATGCAGCACCATTACTGACACCTGTATATGGTGACACACTGACAGTACGGTAGGATGTACATCAGGTATGGATGGATGTGTGTACATAAAATGGTGATCCACCTGTGCAGATGGATGTTTGCCGGGGACGGCTCACAGGTATGTCACACGTCATCCTGCCATTACATGTGCAAACAGTACGCTATGTTACTGTTACTTGACAGTGAAGACATAAAACCTACACAGTGGTCAGGTGTTACTAACTGTATGTCACCTGACACCTGTAACACTTACATCCTCCCGTGTGCATATAGCACCACAATTGCCGGACGTAGCGTTGGTACACATAATGCGGCCAATATTGCTGCATGACTGTCAGACGTATCATCATATAGCAGGTGTATCATTCACAGTACTGCCATGTGTGTTTGCCTGTGTGACCATATATGCCACATATGGTGGGGATTACATCCCAATTGTTACACACCCCTGTACACTGTTGTAGAGATCTGTACATACTGCAGTGTGGAAAGCATGACGTTGGCGGGGTGGTGTGTGTATCCCACACATCAGCTATCTGCATGTGTATGATATTTGTGGTCTCCACGGTGTTTGTGTGTGTATGTATGTATGGCTGTCTGGTGCATGGAGTGAGGGTGTATGCTACCATACAGAACACACAGGATCCTTAACCCCTCATGGTGATGCAGTCTACAACCCTGTTGATGCCATCGGTCTCAGCCGTACTGGCTACCTGTACATGTTCTTTCTCTGTGTCGCGTTATGTGGGTGCACAGTACTGTGAGGGTGATGACCACATAGGCAGGGGTCCTCACCTCAACACTATGGGGTGTGCATTATAGTGATGTTGACCCCGTGTGTGGGGGCATGTTCCTGTAATGTGACAGGGTTTTACTGCTACACAGTGAGGCCTCATGCTATCAGGTGGCCTCTAGCATTATCATTGGCCAGACCGCTGTGTACAACCCCTGCACCATGTCAACATACCTGTGATGTGACCTGGTATGGATGTCACATCTCTAGCCACTGTAGCCTATTAAACTGCCCACATGCTTCTGGATCAGTATATGTGTGGACATCTGTGGTATGTTAGCCTTTCCATCAGTCAGGTTGAGGCTATGTATAGCATGCTGATATTGCCATATGTGCCTGTGAGTACTCCGCAGTTACACATGGGAGACTGCAAACACTGCTACCTGTAGGCACATGCAAGTACACCATAAGGAGGGAACCAGGGCATCATTACCAACATGCTGTTACTGTTGTTAACAAGACACATACTGTGAACATATAACAATGCATGCTAAACCTGTACTACATGGTATGTCTGGTGCATGTTAACAGTACACAGCTAATGTAATATACACTTCTCACTATTCTTACACAACTAATGTAATATACACTTCTCTCACTATTCTGTTCACCCTGTGCATCAGACCATTTGTGCATGTCCCTGCACCGATGGTGAGGATGACAGGGATGCAGCACAGGCCTCATCATATGCACAGGGTGATAATGTTTGCCAGGGGCATAGGCTGCACCAATGGATGACATCATGTATGTGGGTAAGGGACGGTGATATGATTGGACATGTCTGTTCAGTATGCATGTGGGTGTTGTGGTGCCCTACAGATGTGTTTGCTGTGTGCGTGTATGTGTGCACACAGTTCTTCCTTTTGTGAGGCCTACACAGGGGTATTATTGACAGCTCCAGATTGTACAGACCAGGTTGTACAGCTCACTGTGTCCGGCCATGGCCACGTGACCTGTGCCTGCCAGGGTTGCACGGGCACTACCAGGCGGAGGTACAGATTGGCTACTGTCCGATGACACATGTCCACTGGAACCGTGTCCCTGCTGGGAATGTCCAGGGCCACGTCCACGTGGCCTGCTGTGTCCTGGTGTGGACAGCACAGCACCAGCTGCAGTGCTACTGCTACCGGCTCTATGGGAGCGGGCATGTTAGGTGGCAGGCTCACGTTTACCTGCACTAGGTGGTGTAGCTGGCCTACGTCCACGTGGCCTATGCCTCACTCCTACCAGATGTTCCAACACAGACAGCTCACGCTCATGGATTGCCATGCCACGGTCAAGGATTCCGACCATGTCACCCAATCGCCTGTCCAGAACATCGGCAATCTGCTGTTGAGCATTTGCCAATGCCTGGATGTTGTTGTTTAAGGTATGGATAGCAGCCCTCTGCAGCCTCTGGCAATCTCTGCTCTGCCATTCAGCACGTGCCTGTGCTGCCATTACAGTCTGGAACATGCGTCTGGTGATACCAGCTGCTGTGCTCTGTCCTGCAGGTGCACGTCTGCCAGAGGTCCTCCTACTAGCAGCACTGGCCACATGCCTGTATGGCACATCTGCACTCATTACACTGACACCATGGTGTAGAGACACACCTTTTGTAGTCACCACACGTTCCTGTTCCACGCTAACAGACACTGACTGTCCTTCCTCTATGGCCACTGGTGATGCGGTATGTGTTGGCAGCAGAACTGTGTGCGGGGAAGAGGGGGACATAGCTGGGAAGGCAACCATTGGCACAGATTCAGCCCCTGACAACCCTGCCTGTACCTCATGCATATGTTCATCACTGCTAGTATCTGTGGGGACACTAACATCAGATGGACCGCAGGAGGGTAATGCACCTACATCACCTGTGAATGCAAAGAAAGACTCTAAATTACAATAGACACACAGACACACCATGCATGTGATTTGACAGACGGCATGCAGCATGCCGGTGATACAGCAGACGGCATGCAGCTCAGACATTAATAGTGTTAGTTAGCATACCTCCCTGGGGTGCACACTACAGCAAGCAGGTGTCATATCAGTAGCCATGCAGTTCACACAATCATGGTAGTATGCATGCATCCCCGTGATACACCATGTGGACCAGAACAGGATAACAGTACACATGGCCGACGTGACCTTGACATGTAATCTGCTGACATGTGCATTAACATGCATACATGTCTGACACAATGGTGTCCTGAAACATGTACAGCATCATAATGGGCATCACATCACGGTGTTGTCTGTATGCCCTACAGATAGAATGCATGTTTAGCAAATGTGCATGAGCATGGAAGGGTAGTGTGAGCTGTCTACATTGCTATACAGTGTGAAGTACAGACACTGTGCCATTGCATGGCATCATGAGGCATCTATATCTCTATACAGTGCATTATATGTACACATTGCATAGCCATAACTGCATGCATACTCATGACATAACTGTGGATTGTGACCCACGATGCTGAGGTGTATACACACCAAACCATGCTGAGTCATGTGGCAGGTCACTGGAGGACCTACAGATGACACCCCTGCACAACTACTACAGAGTCTTAGCTGCCTGGCAAACATGTCCACACATAGCAGACTTGTCAATTTACCATGTCCCACATGACATTGATGTACTACACACACGAGGTGCACAGCTAATGGTGATGTCCTACAGCAGCAAGGAAAATGTACAGTATCTGTGGCCTGATGTGGTGTCAATGTCTGTGGAAGCTGTACAGGTGACTACTGTCATGTTATGACAGTTGTGATGTTCAACACATCTTATATGGTAGACTTCAGTGACACCTCCGCTAGCTGTGCACAGGCTTTTAGGATGTCCAGTGTACCACATCAACTGTATAATCAGTCAACTAAGGCTATAATTGGACCATGTGTGGACAATGTGCAACAGGGTGTATACACATCACATCTACTGTGTGGCTACGTGTCTCTGGCCATCCCCCATGGCCATGTGTGCACATGTGTTGGCCAAATGTGTGTGATGGCCATCTTTCTCACATGTCTGTGTTGCCCCATATGACATGCACCCATAGATGTCAGATATGTCACCATCCACAGGGCTATGCAGACAACGGGTTGTATGTTTGGTATGTGGGGTATGGGTTATGGGATAGTGTGACAATATTGCAGCCAGAACACTACGTGTCTGGGACATGCCAGATGGCACATCACAATGTGTGCACCCATTGGAGGGGCATATAACACAATGGTGACTCCTGTGAGCTGCCCATATCACAGCTCACTGTGTGGTACTGATTGTGTACCACACGTGTTGTTCCAATGTATAGTACATATACTTACATTGTACAACACCTCCACCATTGTATGCACAGCTGTCCACACATGTAGCAATGACAACTACTGTGGTTTCATGTCAATGTATCATTTCATTTGTATATATTGCACATGGGTGGCCAGTGTGAATGCTGGATGATACGACCTGTATATCGTGACTGGAATGAACATCAAATGTACAAGTGTTAACTGGCCACATGGCGAATAGATCTATGCTTTAACATGCCTGATACTGATGACAGTCTCACCTGCAATGGACTGATGTCTGTGCGGCATGCCAGAGGTACCTGTATAGGGGTGACACAGCAGTTTGAACATTATCCATGACTGTATGACAGCCACAGGGTGCACTGTGCATGTTAACACATTTGCCTGTACAACAGCATATAGTATGCACATGTGTGCATACACAGGGTAGCATACTGTAGTATGCAGCATGTGTGTCAACATACCTTGCATATGACATTACATTACATAATGTACAGTGACGCATGCAACTAAATGGGATATAATAGCCATATGTGCAGTACTGACTTACCAGGCAACTCTAGGCTCATTGGTTGGGAGACACCCACCTCCACGATGGCAGCTAGTGTTTGTGGATGCTGTTCTGAGGGTGTCCCCAGACTGGCCAGTAGCTCCTCGGTGTGTGTGAGTGGGGGCTGGGTTGGTGGCAAACCACCTGTTCTACTTTGTTCACTGGTGATTGCAGTGGCATGCTGTTTTGCATGTCATATCAGGTCTGTGCAGTGTCAGCGCACCTGCTGGTAGGTGCGGTTATGGCCACCCACATCATTCACCCTCCTGCGAAGATCCTGCCACAGGTCGTCACGCTGCTGGGCATGCTGTGGCACATGGCTGAACAACACCTCGTAGTTCTCATGGAGGTACGGGATGAGGACATCATCCTCCTGGTGGCTGTACGGTGGCAGGCATGTATGAGGCATTATCTGTAAGACATAATGATGGTGACAGGTCACAGTATCAGAGATGAACAGAGATACTGCTGCACATACATTTCTAGTAAATCTAGTACATCTGCACAGTTATCTTTGCAAATCATCGTGACACTGACACGACTGACATGTTTGTGTCACACACATGTAACACCCGTTATGCATTGGATATCATCACCATATATGTGTGTCACCTCATTACATTGTTCATACTCCATGTGAATGCTGTCTTGATGTGGGCGTGTCTGTTTGCCTGAACTGGTGTTCTTACCTATCAGCACATGTCTGGATGTGTCCACGGTAATGCTGTTGACCTTGATGCTGTGTATATGTCACATATCAACACATACACTGCCTTAATGGACATGAGCAGTGACAATGCACACATACGCATGGAAACCTTTACATGCATGTGTTTTGCCATATACATCTGCACGGCACTGTACAGCTGTTCAGCATCCTGCCACGGATTGCCTGTGTTGCACATGTGATAGACATGGGACAATGGCTAGTCGGACGTCATTTGCAGGGATGGTTATCAGCTATAGCATGTACGGGCAAGGTTTCCTAGCTGTATCCCACAGCCATGTTGCCACTGTGAGGTGCATCAGTGCCACATTACTGATCCAGACAGTTGATACTACATCTACCATGCGGCCATCACACCATGTATGACAGAGATGACATGTGCAGCTTTGATGGACAGGGTTGCATGGTATGGTGGGAATATGTCACATGTATGGCACAGGGATCTGTCCAGCATGTGGTGATCCTAATACTAGGATGGTGGCTGTCCATGACGTATGTCTTTCAGAACAGAATATGGACATGTAGCATGTCCAACATCATAGTGTAGCACATGTCTTTATGCAAGGTAGACAGCATGCTGCATAGTGGAGGTGAGGATTGTGAAGGCTGGTATCGCCCATCCACGCATGGCCAATACCCCTTAAAGGTGATATGCGATCCAATATTGGTCACCCGAGTGCTGTGTATGCCTGTCCAATGATCTCCATGCTCATGGATGGCACCCTGTCATGACATGGGTACCTCGTATGACTACTTAAGTAGCCTGGAGATGTCACCAACTCAGGGAGGTGAACTGCACAGCACCGTCCCTTACACAGTGTCCATAATGTTGACCGCAGCCTAGGGGTAGTTAATGGGTACAGGGATATTCACCTAGCGGTGACAATGCTGATATCATCCGTCAGAATGTGCACATATGTCACACACCTCACCCTCAAAGCCCATTCTGTATGTTGTTCACAACACTGAGACAGTTATTGCTCATAGGTCATGGCCATTCACATCCTTACATACACAGATGCCTCACAATTGTCTGTGTGGTATGGGCTACAATGAGGGTGGAGTACAACACATTAACCCTGTTTTACTGCAGCTGGCACTAGTGTGATATGCACATGTCACTCTGGCACCTTTTGTAGTGTTGATTCTGTCAACAGTCCACTGGTAGAATACTCCTGTGACATTCGAAGGTATATGTAGTCAAACATCCGTACTGTCATGTACACCTGTACAGCTAACATCTACATTGTTAATGGTTCATGGACTTGCAGATCATACTCAGCAGGGTTATAGTGCTGTGCCACCAATTATGACTGTCGTCACCACTTGCGGGTTGATATTATCCAACACCCTATCTGTATTGTATGTTCATGCTCAGCACTTGTTCAGAACTTGTGAGCACTTCATGAGCTACTGATTAATATATCACCCATTCCACACCATTTCTCACAAGTACACTGTCTGTCCTTACATTTCCAGCTTGCTTACAGTACAACAGCTATTGTACACACGTAACTCACATATCTTGTGAGACATGGCTGTATATACAGGCATGTTCAACTGTCATGTACCAGTGCTATTGCCTGTCTATATGATGAATATGTCGTACATGTGGCAATAGAGCAATTGTCTCATGTACACAGTCAATGCTCACCTCCCAACATATGACACTACAGCCTGTGGGAGATGCACATATGCAGTCCTGCTGGGGGTAATGCTGTCACCAACCCTGACTGCACCTAACAATAATGTGGGGATGTGTAACATTCGCAACACACCCCACTCATCACATAGTCTCTCAAGATCTCCACCACCACAGGCCACACATATGAGTACAACTTCTGCAGTACCTCTCCATACTCTTTGTAGGCACCAAAGGCAGCCCCCATTACCAAACACAACAACAATAACTTATGGCCCACAGACTCATGTGTGCCCATCACATACAACCAATAGGGTGTTATAACATACACAACACACCTGACATAGGTGACTCTGTAGGCGGTCACACTGATGTTCCACTCAGCAGGCTACACAAGGCGAAAGTCGCTTACATCTTGCTGTCAGGTAACTGGTTTTGCAACATAACCTATGCACCCATGCCACACCTCACCAGGTACAATTTGACTGTCATTCTCCTTGTTAGTGTGACTGCCCTGTGATGTAACTTCACAGACTACGTGTGCAGGGACATGCAATAGCTCACCATTCTTGTAGCCCTGAAGGTATGGGCCAAGCCCTGGGGAGCATTATGCATTCATCCGGACCTGATACCACTGTACAATGACTGACTGTGTCACTTCAACATTTGTCTATGCTTCTGCTGTCATTCCACAGGCATCTGGTATCTGTCCGCTTTGACTGACATGGTCAACAAAACACAATGCTTTGGCACAGATGACCTGCACCTGTCAGCCCTGGGAGTACAGATAACATGTAAAGCTCTTGCTACTTCTATACTGCCTGTCTTGCACAGTTTCCAATAACATTCACCACCAGAACGGGAACAGGCAAGCCAAACATGGGATCATGTGACACAATGCTTGACATCTTCAACTCTGACGCACACAGGCAAGGCACTCCTTATAATGGACCACTTCAATATCTCTGCAGTGACTGGGACCTGCCTCTAGGCTCTGCAGAGCACACCTGCAATGACAGGTTATACACAGACCATACCTTTCAGTCATGTAACCTGGACTGGCACACCCACAGCTGAGGTGTTCCCATATTCCACTATGTTGTACACACATCCTGGCTAGTTACTTAGCACAATGCATCAGAGGTGTTCCACGTGCAACTAACTGTGGCCAGAACTGCTATACACATTGTAACAAGCTACGGATTCAACAACATACCCCACGGGTACCAGACTTCATTTCTTGGTGTACTGGACAGTAGGACTCAGACAGGTACTACTGATGTGAGACTGACACTACCCCACACATAACTGGGATAGCCACTCATGTACCGACACATTAGGCCAGCGCTGTCTGGGATTCATAACCTCCACTCGGCTGGATCAACCCATACACACCACCTCCAAGACCAAGAATATCCTTGACATTGACACTACCAACATGTGACTGGTGTTCCACACCTGGGGTTATCCCCTCATTGGTGGATTCTGAACATATGCTAATCACCCTTGTTATCCACATCCCGGCACCACACCCTTCATGGCATACACAGTACAAGAGTACTACAATGCCTACTACAGACGTCTTATGACAGCAGTAGTTAATGTCATGACATCCGTGCAGATGGACAATGCACATACAAATGCTGAAACATACCCCAGTGCACTTCATTAGCACTTACACAACTGCATGGATCATGCTATTCCACACAGAGCCATGATGGTACCCACCAGATAATGGACGCCACTCTGGGGGTCCAGTTCCATAGACATAATTTACAACAACAGGTGGAGGCTGTTGCAAAGTGGAGTACAATCCCATGGGTGGGGTAGCTCACTGGTCAGCCTCAGTAGGGCTACAGGATCCCTCATCACATACTCCGACACTAGCTACGTAAACATTACTGAGACACATTCCAGGGTGTACCACAAGGCATTATGGAGGTATGTCTGTGGTCAATGGCAATACCCACATCTGCTCTGACATACAACAGTTACTCAGGAACATTACAGAACCAGGTGATGTTGGCAACATGCTGGCGGATGGGTTCACTGCTAACATTACACCCTCTCACTCCCTACAGGGCCACAATCCATGCAGGAACATTGCAGTGTCCCTGCAGTCACACCTACACAGTACTAACCTGCACTATATATGGCCTGGAACACTGGCCCCATGTGACCGTCCAACATCTCAGGCTGTGATTTACACAAACCTCTGAACGACATGTCTCCCCACTTGGCCACCATATTCAGTAATAGCCTTGTATCAGACATTGTGGCCCCTGAATGGCACACAGCAACAGTTATCACACTCCACACAGGTGGCGCCACAATGCACGAGGGGGACTATTGCCCTACACACCTGACTGGACTGTTCTGCAAGGCTATGGGGCACATCATCATGGAAGTCATTCACAGAGACATTGGTGGGCTCCGGTCCTTTTCTGCCACCCAGGTTGGACTTGTTAGGGCTATAGCATGTCTCCTACACCTGGTGGACTCCTTTCATACAGTTACCAGGGTAGTTGATGATGGTAAGAGGGTCCACACAGCCTATATTGTCCTCTCATTGCCTTTCAGCACCATTCTCCATTCTGGTATTGACAACATACACATCCACCTGCACATCGACCCCTATGTCTCAGGATGTTATGCAAAGTGGCTCACGGACAGGACACACACAATGAGGGTAGCATACCATAGTACCTATGGTATTTCAGTTACAGTTGGCATACCACAGTCCTCAGTCATGGGGACCCTCATGTTTGGTATATGCTTCCCTGAGGTACAGGCTAGCACAGAGGGACTTTCCCTGCCTAGCTTTACAGACAACTGCATACAAAGTGCCATGATTGATCCACCAGCTGATACTGACTCCCTCCATAAGGGTGTCACTGTGACGGATACCTGATATCAATATCATGCCCTCAAGCTGCATGACACAAGGTGCATGAACATCCCCTTTGCATTACACCATTCACCCTCTGACTATCACATAGGTGGTAGTCCCCTACATACATGTCACATTGTACGTGATTGTAGTACACACATATGTCGCACCCACTCCTGTGATAACCATATTGCCACTGTGGCATGTTTATCCTTCTACGTGGCCACACTTATCTGTACTGGGTTTGTAGCTGGAACATAGGCACCCATTGTACCTCTGAACTCCAGACATATACACACATTCAAGGGTACAACACCCTGTTTAGGGTGTACCTTACACAACAGCTACGGCTTTACATACCACAACATTAACACACCATGACGTTTATTGAGCTCCGACGGTTGAAGTATGCGGCAGAACTATGGACACCATGTCTGTACACATTTGCATACTACATACTCAGGGGTGACCTCTGCTGAAAAGACAGGGCCCATGTCCACAACAATATTAATGGATATACTCCACATAAGCGACATAAGCAAAAGCCACTGTGAGCAACATGCTCATGGATATGTGCACACATGCAACGATGAGTGGGATGTGCTTGAGGGTTACATTCCCAAACCGGACACTCACCATGCTTTGGAACATGATTCCTATGTACATCACGCAGGGACACTCAGTAGCACTGTTCATGTGATACCTCACTTGGTGGATGGGAGACACATGTACGCCAGGGATCACTGCAGTGGCTGTACTGTGCAGAGGTGCAGTTAACACATGTCTCTGCTGTTCACAGACAGGACACTACCCTAGAGAGGTGCCGCTGGTGTGAACACTGTAGTTGTGCTTACACATAGACTTGCCAGGCTGCATAGTACCCCACTATGAACCTGTGAAGCTATTACATGTCTTTTGTGCATGGTTAATTGAGTAGCCCTTCCATTTAGATTAGCTATCATGCTATTACAGTGTCCCGTGACTACAAGCCATATGTATCCTGTTATTGTACATTGTACATGCCAATAGACGATACCTTTGGTATGCATGATATGCCTGTTATGCTGTGTAGCATATCTGACATATCTACCTACAATACTGTACATTACACATATTTTACATAGTATCCCATAATGCAAAGCATACTTGCACAGTGGGACCACCCTAGACATGTCATTGTCGTTATATGCCCATACACATGCCTACTGTGACAGTATATCAACATATACTATCCCCTGCCATGGCACATACTTGTTGGACATACCCTACCACTGACGGCGGGTGGTATGGAATTGTTCTGTTTAAAACCCTCATGTAGCATCCCTTGTGGTGTCTGTGATGTTTACCTTGTGGCCCACTGCAGGACACACAATTTCTACAAGCATTACTATGCTCAGCAAGACATCACTACATAAATACCTTTTCCCACTTTATGCATTCCGGACACTTTTAATTAATACAAAACAGGCTATACATACATTAACATAATTAATACAAAACAGGCTATACATACACTTACATACCGAGTGTTCTACATACCTTGTTATCATTCCGGACTTTCATAACTATCTCTCTTACACTGTTTAAACTGTTCTATGGTATGAGCATACGGTTTGAATTTCTGGCAAGTCATCCTTATACACGTCGATACCTGTAGCATGTGGTTTCCTGCCGCCAATTGGTGTTCCTGATTGACTTATTACTTGCACATCAGCTGTGTAGCCACTCCATTCACCAATTACGTGGCAACAGTGGGGTATAATTGAATTCTCCACTTGGGCATTGCCCATTTGCCCTACCTTCGGGGAAATGGCCTGTATTGTGTTTTGCTGTGTGTAATTGCAACTGCTATGTGTAGAGACACGTATAGTTTGGATTCATGTCCCCCGTGGATTGTGTGTGATGGCTAGAGTATGTGGTTCTACATGTGAGTGTACCTGTCATCCCAACCATCTGATTAGGGACTATTGCCAACAAAACCTGTAACATCGCCGTTTGTTCCATTATACAACGGCTACGATTTCACATGGTGCCTTTAAATGTGTCTCTCACAAGGTATGTTAACGCTTCTGCAGATGTAATTGGCTGACTGGATGTTTGTGCTGTAATTACAGTCTGTATTGCTATAGTTTCTAGTGTGGGGGATGTAGGTGGGTGTATGTAGCATATACAGGTTTGTGGGGCTTGCATTTCTACATATTCCATATATGTGTGTGGGCTCCTTCCCTAATTAAAGAGCTATCAGTTAATAGACTTTTGTTACAGGATTACACATTGGGCCGTTGTTAACTGGTTTCTATATAGTATGCAGGTGAGGTTGATACTTCCATACCTCCGGAATTACAGTGATATGTAAAGGGATGTTTCTAAATGACAGCTGTCCCGTGTATTTCTGTCCCAGATATTTGCAGTCATTGCAGTTGTGTTGGTAACTGAACCTCTTTGGCATGGGTTGCCACCTTTTCAAATGACCATTGTGGGACACTTGCGGGACACACATCGGTGTTTACAGGCAGACACATACCCATAGTCAGTACACAGGATAGCACATACTTTTATCCTCAATACATACGTATTGTTGTGGGACTTTGGCTACTTATCATATTGCATGTAACATTTACGTTTCTTACATACAGGCATAACTATTCAATGCAAGTATTACATAACATATGGGACATAATAATGTCCTACAATCTCGGACAGATGCCCTTTGTAATGTTTTATGTCAGGACACAACTGCCCAGGGAGGGGCTGTCCCTCCTAATGTGGGACAGGTGGTAACCGTATGCCTACTGCTAGCTATACCCACACCTACTGTAATGATCTACCTCCGAGTTGGCACTAACAGACACACGATGCAGACACACACACACACATTACAGTCACATGGAAATGCACACGGCACCCTCAGCACACACATACACAGACTACGGCAATCACAAACACAGTTGAACACAGTACCTACGTAGACCGCAGCACCGGCAGCGGTAACTAAATGTCCCTTCATATCGTGATAATATTACTCACGGTTCTAGTGTTCCGGTACTGTGTTCTTTCGGTCTTTCAGCCTCGTGGTTACACGTGTCGGTATGTGACACATTCCATAGTTGGCGGTATCCAATTTATTTGTACCTCCAAGGTTTTATGAATGTCGTTGACCTATCTATATATTTGCAGATATCGATGAATCCGTATATTTCAACATATATCTCTCTATCACCCTTTCTATCTGTATTATATATATATATATGTATATATATATATATATATATATATATATATATATATATATATATATATATATATATATCTGACAGGGAAAGTGACAGGCAAACTACACCTTTCATTGTGTACTTGTCAGAGTATACTGTTTCCTGGACTCCGCAAGTTTGTGTCTGAACCTGTCACATTACACACCTGCCATAGGTACATCTTGGCTACCATAGTGTTAGGTGATTGTATACATGATTGAGTGTTCTACTCCTGGCAGTGGTCGTTTTACCCTTCAGAGCAGGCGCTATTAGTACAGGGGTGAATAATGCTGGTTTCACCTGTTCTGGACATCATTGACCGTGATCTGCATGATATTCAGGGAAGCTTAGCCCTGTTTCGCACATATCCGTATAGTCATATTTAAACGACGCTTACCAGCACTGGGCAATGCATATTCCCACTAATGTGTGCTAAACAGGATCTGATGACCTGCATCCAACATGCATTATTCGTGCCTTCGGGATTTTGTTACATCCCTTGCAGGACATAGGACCGGGAACATGCACGACGGTCACTGCATTTACCACTTGGCCATCTGGGATTTGTACACGTGTTATGGCATTTTGTATGTGGAGTATACTACAGCTGTTACTCCATACTGCACTCACATGGGTAACTCAGTTAGTTTACATATGGATGAGTCCAATTAATGGTATGTCCATGTGATGTTTACTGGATGTGCTCCAGCATTGGGTATGTATATCACAGTGAGCCACACACGATAATGTGCTACACCTTCAAATGACTGTAGGTGGAGCATGCTGGGGTGATGAATACCTGTCATGGGTACACCCCATGCCTTGACACAACATCCATGATTACAGTATGTGGAGCCCCTCATTAACGCAGCAGGGAATCTGTGCAGAGTGTGTGCAGAACAGTGCTTACACACATGTGATCCCGCGATTGCCTCTGCTCCACTGAGAAACAGTCGGTTACTCGATGTTGTGGCGACAGCAGACACTGTTTGCCTTGTCTGGTGTAGGCCTCTGACAATCGAGCGTGTACCTACCGATGTACCTAGGAACCTATACACACAGCACCAACATTTGCTGATAGGCACATGTACTGTTCAGGTGTTGACATTCCTTGTTCCAATAGCTGTTGTGTGTGTGATGTTTGAAGGCTGTCTATGTAGGATTCACACAATGGGCCACCTATACATTACAATTTACAGGTGGTTGTGTGTGTATGCCATCCATTTTACTGTGTGCGCAGGTGGAAAGGTGTGTCAGTCCATAGGGGCCTACACTGTCAGAGTATGTGCTATACATTCCCTCTTTGCCAAGGCGTACGCATATTGGGCACACCTCCATCAGCCTACTGGGGCTGGCACAGGGTGTTCGTGATCTGAATCCCTCTGTGCGTGTGATGGCCTTGGCAATTGCAGTGGGCTATGAGGGCCTTCACCATTTTTCCCTGCTGCAGCTGTTTCCGCAGGATCATATTATGTAGCATGGCACATACTATGAAGATGAGGGCACATGTGCCTGGAGAGTACTGCAAGGCTCCACCAGATGTGTCCAAGCAACAGAACCATGATTTCAGCATCCCGAACACACGCTCTATGATGATTCTGGTTTGTGCGTGTGCCTCATTATGGCGTTCTTGCATGGGTGTGTGTGCATTTCTGATGGGAGTCATCATCCACGGCTCCAGTGCATAGCCAGCATCCCCCACAAGGTGGCCATGTGGGGTGTCCCCCCTGACAAATACCTGATACAGCTGAGAGGTATGCCAGATATGGGAGTCATGGTAGCTTCCAGGGCTGCCAGCACACACATCCATGATAATGCCCTGGGCATTGCACATGACCTGGCAGTTGATGGAGTGGAATCCCTTGCGGTTTATGTAGCGCCGACCATGCTCACCAGGTGGTGACTTGATATGTATGTGCATGCAGTCTATCACACCCAGTACCTCCTGGTAATGTGCCACATGGGGGAAGGGACGCATATTGCTGGCCAACTCCTCCTGTGTTCAGGGGAAGTATATATGCTCATTGGCATGTGGTAACATGGCATCCAGGAACTGGTGTAGTACCCTGGATGCTGATGCCTGTGAGATCCCCATTATATCTCCAGTTGGCCTTTGAAAGATACCTGTGGCTAGTATTCACAAGCTTACACATACCTTCGTGTCCACTGGGATGGGTTTCCCTCTGTTGTTTCTGGTTCTCATGCGTGGCCGGCACAGCTCAACTATTTGCTGTAAGATGTCCCTGTCCACCCTGTAATGTTCTACTATCTCCAGATCATGTAGCCCCTGGTAGGTTACCCTTGGTCTGAACACTCTTTTCCTCCTCCAGGGCCTGCGGTGGTTGTCAGCATCATCCTCCACAACACCGTCAGTCTCTAACACATGGTGATGAATCACAGCTATGGCAGCTCCCAACATGTACATTTTAAAAGTTCCCCATGTGTTTACACCTATGGTGCAGTGTTTGGGAATACACAGGTGTGTATAGGGTGCTTTCACACTTTATACTATTTTGCTGTGAACACCAATGATGTCATAGGGTGTGTATGTACGATCGTAGCTACAGGGTATCTTATGTGTTTTACTACAGGAACTACTATTGTGGTGCCTTTGGTGTTGAATTACATTTGGCTGCCGTGGATTACCTCTTGCCCTTCCCTTTACATTTCTTCATGCTTCACCTACCTTTTTCTGGCATCCAGCAGCCTGCTTTCATTTGTACTTTCCTAGACCTGGCTTATCTTGCGTTATGATTTCTATTGCTGGTCTACTGTAGGTTTGCTTTGCTCTGCTATGACAGTTCTCCTTTCTTTGCAATCCAATGCCTCCCCTCCTTTCTTTGCAATCCAATGCCTCCCCTATCCTGATTTGCATGTTTCTGCGAGCAGACTTGTCAGTTGCCATCGATTGCCTGCTGTGAGTTAATAGGTGTTAATTGCTCAGTTGTACTCCAATTACCCTACTGCGGCATTTCCTTCTTTTCTTCCCCTGACCTTCCTGCTTGTGCTATTGCTCGCAGCATGTGCATCCGCTTACCGGGTTTCGGGCACGTTTTCATCCTCGTACACATGTGCTTTCAGGCACCATATGTGCTCTCAGCTAAACGATTCTTTACCTACCTCCCCACCCCTGTCCTGCAGCTTTGCTTAGCAATGGCCAGGTCAGATTTGCATTGCTCCAATGTGCTTACAGCTATGGTGGCACACCCCTCTGCTGATGTCATGTATACCTCTGAGCCACTCCTCGGTATTATAGCGCTGCGCCATATGGTACATCCTTAATCTGGCGGGACATTTGCGATTCAGTATTACCTGCCTCATTTGCATGGCATTGACCACTAATTCATAGTTACCGCACCGAACAATGTCACAGACCCTTAGCAACCTTTGCAGCTTGGTTGTGGTGTACCATGCATACCATTGCATATTATGGTGAAATCCTGATTTGTATTACATTGTGATTTTATGACATTTGTAAATATTTTCTTTATGTTCCAGTTTGTGCACACATGCCCTGCGGTTGTACTTTGAGTTACTGTGGGCATGACATTAAATGTTGTTTTTTAGGTGTTGTGCATCTTTTCTTATGCCATTGCCTGTGTATTTAGCCATTGGCATATGTTAAATTTGTAATACATGAGTCTGGGCCACTTCCATAGCTCCGATGTTCTGTTTGGGAAAATGTAAACCGTGTTTTTTGGTTTACATTTCCGTGGGCTTACGCTACGCTTGCACCACTTCATGAATCGCTATATACCTTCATTTGCATGGTGCGGCACTGCGCATGGGGTGATTAGCATACCTAAGCCGAGGGCTGTGCAGTTCTGGCATACGCCGGTAGTGCACATGGGATTGGATCGTACCTGAACCGCTCAACGGCCATATTTGGCATTATACAGCCTTCGCTACGCCTGCGCCTGGCGCAAGCTTCATGAATCCCGGGGATGAAGTTAAGTCAATGAGTTTAGGTGTATTTTCCATAAGTTTTAAATAGGAAATATACTTTATAAACAGTTATCCATATGTTTTAAGTCATAAATAGTTATGTAATTGTTAACTAAAGATGTATATGAAAGGGATATATGTAGAAAATTTCTAGGCACCCACAACAATGCAATAACTCTTGCTAGTTGTAAACATAACATTGCAAAAACTTTCCCAACCTACATGGAATCTAAAACACCCTGGTTAGATAGAATTTCTATCCAAACAGTTCCATCCATTCAATAGTAACAAACAGAAAAAGTCCAACCAACCACCCCTCTGCTATAATTTCTATGATAATTCTCAATTCAAAATATAAAAGTTAAAATATATTATTAAAAATCACTCAGATTAGTTATATAAGGTAAAATAAATTCAGAGCATATAAACTTGATATAATAAATATTTCAACAATATTATAATTGTTGGACTGTGTATGGAAAACACGTAATAGGTATGTTCAAATATAAAAACTGTTAGCATTAATGTCTTATAATGGTTATCTTTTTATTTTATTTTTTATTTTTTCTTCCTTCTTCCCCTTCCCCTCTTTCTTGTGTTCCCTTCCTTTCTTCCCTCTCTCTCACCCCCCCTTTTCCTTCCTATCCTTTTTTCATTTTCCTTTTTCCCATTCAGATTTTGAAATTATTTCATCTCTATACCAAGCTGTTGTGTAAACAAAATCTCTCTTATTTGTTTTCGGGGAAGTCAGTCTACCAGAAATTTAAGCTGCATTAAAACTAATAACATTAAAGTTATATTAAATTATTTCAACTGCTACATGTTTTTGCAACATCTAGGTGCTATTTCCATCACTTTACAAATCACTAATAATTATTCATCTACTATGATACTATTAAGCAATACAAGGATTTTAATTAACCTACAGGTGTTGAAAAATCCAGTAATTCATCAATTATATAATACTACAGATACTACATAGTGAACTATGACACTCCTTAAAATATCTTGAGATGAAAGAAAGAGTTAAAATGCAGAGCAGAGTATTGATTTCAATATCCTAAATGAAGCTGAGCCAATTCTCACATGCAGAAAACCATGGCAAAGCTCCAACCACTGAATGCTGAAGTGCATTTTTAGTTGAAGTCACATTGCTTAACTTTTAATTACCTTTTTATTCATTTAGAACACTATTATTCTAGATCCAAGGCATGGCTGTAATCGCTTAGCAAATTATTACTAGATAAAGTGTCATCATAAATAATGATTGCAGATATGCACATTGAAGCTGAAAGACAAATCTCTGATATTAAGATAAGCTGCTCCCATTACTAAGGGTGATGTGAGAAAGTCAGGTCTATGAGAAAAAGCCACAATAGTAAATATGCAATATAGACTATTGATATCCATTCCTTGAAACAAACAAAACTATAATTAGTTTTGGCATACACATGTAATTTGTATCTGAAATTGACTTAAAGCTGTATAAGTCACCTTTGCTATTACTGATTCATTTTGCCATCTCTTTGATATGGTAACACAGAAGATAAAAGTACTGCTGCCGTCCAAAGGTCCACTTGCAGAAGTAAAACTCCAAATATCCAAAAACAACAAGAGAGGACCACCACGAAGTATAACATGCACATCATTTATTACAAATATAAAAATAAAAATAATAAGCGCTTTCACATGTTACCAGGCACGCTTCATCAGATATGGTAGCACAGAAGCAGATAAGCTACTTTGAAACACTGATACTGCTTAACATGAGATTATGGGCACACTGAGTTAAGGGATATTTAGACTAGAAAAATTTGTTGAAATATGTATTAATACACAAATAAGATTAGTATTCATAAGGAAATAATAACTCCGCTGAGTTAAGGGATATTTAGACTAGAAACATTTGTTGAAATATGTATTAATACGCAAATAAGATTAGTATTCATAAGGAAATAATAACTCGAGTTTTACTCACTTTGCATCTACTCTATGCATAACAAGGTGGAGTAACACTGAATGCTTTGCAATTTTCCAGGAAAAGTTAAAATAATGCCATAAAATTTCTTGAACAAAACAGGCTCACACATAGTAACTTAATACATATAATATGAACAGAGTATTTGCTGAGCAAGCTTTCTGAGAGGCCTCTCCCCACAACTAATTTTATTGTCAACTTTATGGTGGAAACTCAAAGATATCTTAAATTACAGTCAGAGTAGCCACTCAGTATCTTAAGCATGAGATTCCTTACTGGTAACTGCAATCGCATCTCAAATCATGTAAATGATGAGGAAGAAAAAAAAAAGGTTAGGCTTAAATGGAGAAATGCACTAACGACAGAAGGGAGTAGTCTTCTTGCACTAGTTGCTTCTGTCATGAACTTAAAAAAAAAGGCATATGCCTCCTTACCAAGTTCACATGCTAGCATTGGTTACTGTGCACTTTATGCTTTTGTCATCTAGTCAACTGATTTGAAATGTTTATATATTAAGAACAATCCAATATCCTGCATTGAATATTATAATGGAACCTCATTGCTTACAACTGTTCACAGTAAGTAACCCAAGTATTAACATAATTTTTTTGAATCATTTCTGTCCCTGAGTAATACTAAGACAGAATTAAGTATTGTATAATCGCACAAGGTATAAAGGGTAAATGTAACTTATTTTGAAACACGCTGAGGACCTTCCAGCTCTAGCTTCAATGTATGGACCCAGTAAATGACAAATAACTATTCTGGATGTCTTTATGAATCAAAACTGACTCTCATGTAAATATTAGGAAAACAAAGATGACCACTTTTAATGCAAAAGATAAAATAAAGCAATTGATTGGAAAGGAAATGTGGTAAAATCTACAGCTTTATATCTACAGTATTCTACAAAATGCTTATGGATAAAACAAAAAGATTATATCAAAGCTAAGACTTATAAGGTAAACTACATGATATAACATCTATTCCTCTGATAAAAGTGTAGAAGACAAAAATGTATCCCTTGATAAATTTTGGCGACGAGATGTGGGCAGTAACGGTGTTGGGAACTTTCTCATGTCAGTAAATAGATTCGTAAATAAGGTGCTGAGACTGTTGCCTTCCTACCCAGCTGCATATCTTAGAAGAGAACCCAGATGACTGCATCAAAACATTCAGAGATTTTAATGTAAAGGGTACAAATGAGCATAATGGAACTCTTGTCTGGTTGTATGTGATGAGAAAATTGAAAAAAACATTCAAATGAAAGGAGTAGAGAAAGTGTGTAATATCTACAGTCAGACTGTATTATATGAGATACCAATAATGAACATAACATTTTTTCAAGCACTTTATCTGCATTTTTATAGACCGTCTTCATTTACAGATAACAACATACCTTATGTATATCACATGTCCAGTAAATATGTATTCAGATGCTATGAAGTGTATGTTTGTGATCCAACTCAGGAATCTCTGCTTATCAGAAAGGCAACTAAAGCCAGCCTACATTTATTCAAAGGCAACTGCATACTTCAAGAAGTTTCAGTTAAAAGGAAGAATGAGCTGCCGAGCTACAACAGCATACATTACACTGTAACCTAAACAGTATTTAACACTTTCTGGTTCAAAAGTCACATCAGCATGATCACCTTCAATAGACATCACCAGAAGCTAAAATGCCCCTGGAATAGTGAGTTTCACTTCTCGTAACTGTGGTAGGAACAAAATTTGATAAACAACAACTAAGTTAAGAATAGTCTGACAAATTGCTGCTTCACAGGTAAACACCCCTGCTCAGAGAAATATAAAAAATTTTGTAAAACAACCAAGTACTGAGCAGGAGTGAGTGAGAAAATAACAGAAGATAACAATCCAAGATGTAAAATCCATGTAGTTTAATGCAGACAAGAACAAAAGGATAAGCGCTTTCACTGTATCAGCTTCTTCAGATCCATGAAACAAACCTCCTAACACAAACTAGTTATATATTAAAAGCACACTGAGACAATTAAATAATTAACCTATCAAGAAGATGATCCAACACAAACCTCTATTTAAAGGCATAGCAAACTGCAAAGAACAGAAAAGGAACAGAAAAAAAGCTCACTACAAGAATATAAATGCATAAAATAACTTAAAACATCCGTAAAATTACTTTAAACACTCCATAGAATATATAAAAACTTTCTTAAAACTAACGGAAGCTGAATTATATAGCTTTTATGACAGCAAGAGAGATAGGAGACCTATGAGGTCTGATAACCTTACCTATAAGGAGAGGTTAAGCTTAAAGAAATTACAAGATGACTCCACCATCATTATAAGGCCAGCAGACAAGGGTGGTAGGATTGTTGTTATGGATACTTCGCATTATAACACAACCATGGAAATGATGTTGCTTGATAAGTTTTATGAAGTGATTACAGTGGATGATGTTAATGACATTATTAGGTATGTTGGCTATACACTTTTGGATATTTTTAAGAGTAATTTAATAGGAAGGAGTTATATGAATACCTTTGCATCAGGGCCTGTTATTCCTGTGATACATGGGCTACCCAAGATACATAAAGACCTAAAGACCCACCCATGAGACCAATTGTTTCTGGTCGTGGGTGGGTAACTGAGCATCTATCTGTCTTTATAGAAAAACATTTAAGACAAGTTTTGAATAATAATACTTTTGTATTATGAGACTCTAAGCAGTTCTTAATAGACCTCTATGAATGTATTAAACAACAAGGAACTGTGGCGGACTGTATATTTGTAACCTTTGATGTGCAGTCCCTTTTTACAGTTATACCGAATGGGCTAGGACTTACCTATGTTTCAGAATATTTAAAGGAGCATAGTGACTACTTGGATGTTCAGATTGACTTGATAACACACTTTCTAGAACTGGTTCTTGAAAATAACTTATTTATGTTCAGAGATGTTATTTACAGGCAATGTGATGGCGTAGCCATGGGCACACCTTGTGCGAACAGCTACGCTAACGTATTTCTAGCCCATTGGGAGGAACATGTGTTGTTTTGTCAAACATTGTTCAGGGAGCATGTAGTATTTTATCGGCGGTTTGTGGATGACCTGTTTGTTTTATGGAAAGGGACATTGGCACAGTTGCAATCTATGTATACAATGATGAACAATCTAACCACCTTCCTCAAGTTTACTATGCATTTCTCTGAGCATAAGATTGAATTTTTGGATCTGTTTGTTGAAAGGTTACCAGATGATATTATCAACACAGGGTTTTCGTAAGACCTGTCACTGTAACTCACTACTTGTGAGAAAGGGCATGCATCCACCGCTCATATTTAGGAATATTATGAAAGGACAGGCAATTAGGGCCTCAAGGTTAAACCCTATGGATATAGGGTTTACCAATGAATTAGATAACCTGACAAGGAGGTTAACAGAAAGGGGGTATAATGTGAACGAGGTCAACCACCATCTGGATGAAGTACACAATCTACGTTTGACTGTAGCCAGTCCTTATTTTGGACCCATATATCCTAGTGTTGCTGGGGATAAAAAGATTGATTGTTGTGTTAAGTTCTCCACAACTTTTTCATCAGATCAGTTTGAAATCAGGAGATTGTCAGTAAGTTTTATGTGTTCTGCAGGTCGATGATGACCTTAGGCAGATAGTAGGTGAAGCTCCACGTTTTCTTTTTAGGAATAAGAACAACTTGAAAAGGATGTTGCGCTATCCAAGACATGATAGACATCCTAAAAAGGTAGGATGTACCAGACCCTGTGGTCACTGCAACTTTTGCCCTTTTATAGACAGCAATGTGGAGTTTTTTCATCCTGATTTGAGAAGAGTTTTTTATACTAAAGTGGAGGCGAATTGTATGACCGTACATGTCTATTTGGCAGTGTGTCAGTTGTGTTCCTCTTTCTACGTGGGTAAGACCAACCGCCCACTCAGAGATAGGATGAGAGAGCATAATTACCACATTAGGAAGGGTACGTTGCATAATGCTTTAGCTAAACACATGGTCATGCATGGTCATGACCACAAGTTTTTGTTTAGAGTGTTAGAGGTCATCACCCCAAATCAGAGGGGTGGTGATGTTAGGATATACACTGAAGGAAAAGAGAGTGACTGGCTAACACTTTTAAGGGCTGATATGGGACTGGGTTTAAATGAAAGGACATCCATAAAACCTAGCCTAAGGCAGCGCAGGCATGTAAAGTGACTATTTGTAATTACTTATATGCGTATGCCTACATTATGTCCTTATGTCTCAAAGTTTTTTATGTATTTATATATAACATTTTTTCATGTATTAGTTTATGTGTTTTGGAAAATCTTTTATATATTCTATGGAGTGTTTAAAGTCATTTTACGGATGTTTTAAGTTATTTTATGCATTTATATTCTTGTAGTGAGCTTTTTTCTGTTCCTTTTCTGTTCTTTGCAGTTTGCTATGCCTTTAAATAGAGGTTTGTGTTGGATCATCTTCTTGATAGGTTAATTATTTAATTGTCTCAGTGTGCTTTTAATATATAACTAGTTTGTGTTAGGAGGTTTGTTTCATGGATCTGAAGAAGCTGATACAGTGAAAGCGCTTATCCTTTTGTTCTTGTCTGCAATAAACTACGTGGATTTTACATCTTGGATTGTTATCTTCTGTTATTTTCTCACTCTCACTCCTGCTCAGTACTTGGTTGTTTTACAAAATAAGTTAAGAATAGGGTTACCACCTGTCCAACTTTGCGAGGGACAGTCCCTCTTTGGGCAGTTGTGTCCTGACCAAAAATATTAAAAATGGCAAATGTCCTAAGATTGTAGGACATAATTATGCCCCATATTTTATGTAATAGTTGCATAAAATAGTTATTTCTGTATCTAAAATACCTAAATGTTAAAAGAAACAGAATAAGCAACTAAACTGCTACAAGAATAAGCTTTTATTTAGGCACAAATGTAAAGTTATAACCTTTGTACTGACTGTGGGTATGTGTCAGCCTTTAAAATCTGATGTGTGTCTTGAAAATGTCCCACTTTGGCCATTTGAAAAGGTAGCAACCCTAGTTAAGAACTTTAGCATTTCTAGCTTGTGCTCGCAACTCAGTGATTCATTTCAGGGCTGTAATCATCTGTCTTCTCAAAAAAAAAAAAAAAAAAACACTTGGAAAGAAAGAAAAAAAAAACAATAATCAGGATCTAAAGTTGAAAGTAAAGGTTTCCACTGACTCAAATAAATAGACTATAGCCACCCCTGCTCCACAGATCATTACAATCGCCACCAGTCAAACCCTTTATACCACAAATAATCCCGACAAAATAATAAAATTAAGAAAACCCCATAAACCTGACACTTCAAGACTTCACCACATGCAATGCTCATCAAGACAAGAACGCAAGTCTCATAAATGACATAATATACATCAGAATTGCTCAACCCATTTTTATCAACAAAAACCTGGGACTTCAAGACTTTGCCACATGCAGTGCTCATCAAGACAAGTCAGACATATCACACAGCCAACACAAGACTCATATTCAAAATAATACATATCAGAAGTGCTCTACGCTTTTTAAACAACAAAATATACATCTACAGCATCAGCTCACATTCATGGATACCTTTCATTCTCTGAGACATGTAGAAACCAAGCAGGTCTATCTTTCTACACCTCCATTAAGTAACAAAGATCACCAAAACAATATTAAATCAAATAATTTCTATTCATAAAGAACAACAAAAATAAATATTTATAACAGAAATAAAAAACATATATACTTAGATGAAATATGTACAAAAAGATAATTTTACATACTCATAGCTGCATATAAAAATGTTAATGCACATTTACACAGACAAACATACAAACATAAATGATTAAATGAATGAAGTTACCATAGTGCATGTTGAAACTGAATTAATACTTTTGTATGTGTAATATGAAACAGATGAGCTTTGTTGAATAAAAAGGCAGTAGTATATGTAAAATAAGTATTTTAAGTGAAGAGAGACAAAAAAGTAATTTTTCTTTTAGTTTCTTCTTTTTTCTTTCACTTTCCTCTTATTTCTCTCAGCTTGTCTCTTTAATGAGCTGTTACTCCATTCCATATCTTCTGCCTTGTCTATAATACCTTTTGATTTTAAGAATGCTATAACATTCCCCGGGATTCATGAAGCTCGGCACAAGAACGGCGTTAGGCTTGCACCAACCATGCGGCGTAGAGATGGCGCAGTAGTGCCATATGCATGTTAATGAAGGCATGCTGCTGCCACATCCACGTGCATAAGAAACGTGCGCAAGTGCATGGGGCGTGTCCAAGCGCCGCACGAAGGCATGGACATGTCGGCTGTTTACGTGCAACCTAAAATGCTGAGTAGTACAGCCTGCCTCTAATAGTAATCACACCTGTCAGTGTCCGTGGATACTGAAACGTATGCAAAGCATGCAAGACAGTTTTACGAACACAAAAATAAGAAGCAAACACAAATGCACGTAGCTGAATATTGAGTCCCCATCCCTCAAACAAATGACATTTAAAACTCCGTGCCCGTATTCTATTGTAGTGTCGATAGTTATACCAAGTGGAAGTGAAACACATCGTGTTAGCCCACCGCCAATAGCTAAGTCTAGCCCAATGGTCAGGGTTACCACCTGTCCCACATTGTGAGGGACAGTCCCCCTCTGGGCAGTTATGTCCATACCAAAACCATTATAAATGTAAAATATCCTACGATTGTAGGACATAATTATGTCCCACATCTTATGTAATAGTCACATACAATAGTTATTTCCATATGTAAAATACCTACATGTTACAAGAAACAGAATAAGCAAGTAAACGAAACAGAAGCAGCAGCTAAAATGCTACAACAATAAGCTTACATTTAGGCATAAAACAAAAGTACTATCTGTTGTACTGACCGTGGTTATGTGTTGCCTTGAAAAACCTGGTGTGTCCCAAATATATCCCATCCTGGCCATATGAAAAGGTGACAACCCTACCAATGGTCAGAGCATTCGCAGAATAATGGCCAGTCTCTTAATCCCCCCTAAAACCAGTGACCTTTGGAGGAAAGGTGATGAATTACATTGAATGAATAACGACAATAATTAAGAGTAATAGACGTCTTTTACTGCATAAAATAAGTATTAATACATATGCTCTGATTCTGTCAACATTTCAAGTTAATAGCACTAATATTGTAAAAGTGTCCGTGATTGTCCCTGATTTGTATTTGCCTTGTCCCTGTTACTGTTGAAATTAGTCCCTGAGTGGTTGAGAGGTCCGTACACATATGTACACCAACCGTCACATTTGTT
>NC_056732.1:777234644-777269504 GCF_019279795.1 Protopterus annectens
ACAGCTAATGTGAATTACCAATACATCATGGCAAATATACAGACAATAGACAGTACCACACACATACCATACAGCACAGTCATCCAACAGTATAGCAATGTACCGGCAGATATGTCCGGACCACTGGTGTTTGCCGACCTGGCTGTCTTGTGTTTACGTGTATGAGCATGCCCAGTATGACCATTCCGCATGTTGTCGACTGACATTGCCATCATACCTTCATGTGTTTGAGCATGCCCCGTATGGCCAACTGTATAGCATGTGTTACATGTCCAGGTAGTCTGTACTGTGGTGCCGACCTCTGCGTTGTACACTGACAGGTGGCATAATGTGCCTGCAGGGTATCCATTGGTCATGTGGTATTGACTGTTGCTACATTTCTGCACAGCATGGGGGGACATCCGACTGTATCCACATTCCTACACAGCACCGGGGGGTGAGCACCTGACTGTTGCTATATGTGTACATTGGAAGGGCGGCACACCTAACACTTGTACACTTTTGCTACTACTGTACTGGTATGTCAGGTACTCCATTTCAGTGTATAGACCTACCTATTGTGCTGGCTAGAGGCATACCAGTGTACTCCAGATCTTAGCTTTAATTACCAACATATTAGTTTCAGACGTCCTAGCCTTCACAACCTACATCCAACTGCCTGGTCTGCTGTAGTCTGTCTGTGTGGGTCTGTGGGGGTGGGTCATCCATAAGAAATATTCAGAGGCCATAGTACACCATTTGTCTGTGTTGGTCTACACCTGTCCAGCTGGTTGAGACTTGTGTGGGCTCTATGGACACACATGATGCTCAGCCCATTACCCGCAGTGGGTTATGACACCCTGTGCACTACTGGCTACTATGTTGACCCCCGTATGTGCTACAGATGTCATTGTGCCACTATGGATGTCTACTGTCTGTTGCCTTAACATTCGGCCACCAAATTCCCTTGCATGCTCACATCCATACCATAGCTACAGGTACCAACACATTCTAATACAACTGCCAATTGGTAGGTTGATTGACTTACCTTGAGGGTGTGCCAGACCTGAGGATGGTGCTGGAGGGCTGCCTATGTCGGATATACATAGTGCACTTCCTATACATGGCTGAGCACAGGTAGTGTCATGCTTGGCATCCCTTTTACTGTCTATGCGAGTCAGAGAGGGTGACATTCCCTGGGTCCCTACTGTGTCAGTGCATATGCTATGCGTTGCCTCTTTGCCAAGGCCAGGTCATACTGGGCACACCTCCTTCTGCCTACTGAGTCCGGCTCAGGTTGTTCCTCCTCCGAGTCATTCTGTGCCTGTACAGGCCTTGACATTGGTGGGTGGCTGTGTGGCCCTGCCCCATGCTGTTCCTGCTGCAGCTGTTTCCGCAGGATCATATTGTGTAGCATAGCACATACCATAACAATCTGGGTGCATGTAGCTAGTGAATAATGCAAGGCTCCACCGGATGTGTCCAGACACCAGAACCGTGGCCCGAGCATCCCAAACACATGCTCTATTATATGTTTGGCCAGTGCATGTGCCTCATTATGGTGTTGTTGTTCAGGTGAGTGTGCATTTCTGATGGGTGTCATCAGCCACGGCTCCAGTGGGTACCCAGCATTCCCCACTAGGTGACCGTAGGGGATGTCCATATTGGCAAAGATGTGGTACAGCTGCGTCAGATGCCATATATCGGAATCGTCATAGCTTCCAGGGCAGCAGGCACACACATTCAGTATAATGCCCTGGGAATCACATACGACCTGGCAGTTGATGGAAGGGATGCCTCTGCGGTTAATGTAGGCCCTACCCTGCTCACCTGGTGATGCTTTGATGCATACATGCATGCAGGCTATAGCAGCCACTAACCCAGGGTAGTCTGCGATTTGGTGGAAGAGACGCATATTGCTGGTCAACACCTCACATGTGTTGAGGAAATGTATGTGCTCACTGGCATGTGGTGGCATGGCATCCAGGAACTGGTGGAATACCCTGGATGCAGATGCCTGTGAGATCCCAATGATATCCCCAGTTGTGCTTTGGGAGGTACCTGTGGCTAATATACCTAGACCTACACATACCTTGGTATCCACTGGGATGGGTTCCCCTCGGCCTGTTCGATGTGTCAGGTGTGGCCGGCACAGCTCAACAATCTGCTGTAGGAGGTCTCTGTCCACCCCATAGCACTCCACTAGCTCCAGGTCATGTAGCCCCTGGTAAGTTACCCTGGGTCTGTACAGTCTTCTCTGTCTCCTCACTGAGGGTTGTACGGCAGCATTCACATCCTCACCACCCTCAGCTTCCTGCACATGTTGGTCTATGTTGCCTCTTGCAGCCCTTCCCATTTTGTAGGATTGTTTGGTAAAATTTCCCCACATGTATACACCGGTTTGGTAGAGTGTGGAAAAACCCGAGGGGATGGTGCTTGCTCACTTTATCATAGTGCTCTGGGCTGGGCTGGTCTGCAGGGCCTGTAATCTGCTGATTCTGATAAATTTCACCTGTTTGCCCAGCTTGTTCACCTTGACTACTCTCTAACTGCTGTTGTCCCTCCCAACTGCACTAGGCAGGTATAGACACACCCCTAGCTTAGGCATGCTAAGCTAGGAGCAATCCCGAGACACAGGGCTCCAATCTACATACAGTATGCCTGACAACCCCCCCCCATGCTTTCACCTATATTCGAGTCCTGCACCCAGCTATCTATACACATACACTCTTGGGACCTGCATCTCACCCTGGGGATAAACAGGATTCACTATTTTCCACCTCGTTTGCATAGTATTGTCTTCTAATGCATAGTTTCATGACCCATACTAAGCCTCCCCAAAAATAACCACTGCTTACTGTGGCGCAGACCCGCACACAACTGGTTAAAAGTGCATTACTATCACCATATTCAATGTCCCATGTTCTTCCCAGCAACAAAGCACCTGGCCTCTGCACAGCTCAAAACCGGGACCCTGCACACCACAGATGATGTGCTTTACCACTAAGCCATGGCAGATATACATACATCTGAGGTTATCACGTACAGATCATCCAGTACAGGCATTCAACAGTATAGGACATGTATTCCATCATGTAGATTTATGTGTGCTAATGTCCTCACATTTTGATATATATATATATATATATATATATATATATATATATATATACATACACATATACATATACACACACATACATAGATATAGAATATATATCTCAACAGCGACCACGTGACACCAAAGCATTTGACAAGAATGAAAAGCAAACCACATGTGCCTCCTGCATTACGTACTGGTGTTAATATCAAGGCAAGTGTGTTTCTGTGCATCACATGGGAGCAGACTGTATTAAGGTAAGATTAGGGCTGCTGACATTACTCACCAGACCTATTGCTGAATGCATGTGTATGTCTTGCCAACCCAGTCTCCTGGCTGATTGTGGCATTTATGGCCACTATATAGGAAAACAACAAAACACACTCCTCAACACATCCAGTAGCTAGCCACTCACAGACACCAACACATAGGATATGACTGCCAAACACACACACTTGTCATGCCTTGGAATAGAACACCTACCTGTCTATCCCATCACTCTATAGCATTACGCAGTTACAGAACATGCTACCGATATTACTAGGACACATGTGAGAGATGCAACTATATAGCCAAACTGGAGGCTGAACTCTCTCAACTCAGGGCTGGCATGACCAGACAGGAGGAGATGGTAACCACACACACAGTAAACCCAGTCCCACATAGACCTACCACAACTGCAAACCAAACACATAAAAACACAAAGACATACTCGGAGGCTCTAATAAAAAAAACTTACCAAAACAACAGAGGCTCCCAAAGCAGACATCCAAAAATCCACCACCTCAAAACAAAACACATGCAACACATACTTCAGTAAATCAGTATGTCAACCAATCACAGCCCTTAAGGCCAAACACCATGCCTGATACACTAGTAATAGGTGACTCTATAGTCAGACACTCTGATGTCCCGCTTACCAGGATGAACAAGGAGAGGGTGACTGTGAGCTGCCTATCGTGAGCTAGGATCCGCCACATAACACACGCACTCAGGTCACTCCAAAGCAAGTACAAATATGACTCTGTCATTGTCCATGCTGGCGTGAATGACCTGAGACGTACCTCCCTGGACTACATGAAAAGAGACATAGAGGAGCTCTCTGATTATGTAGCCCAGGCTGGTATGACCCTGACCCTGAGCAGCATCTTGCCCTCACCAAGAATGATGCCACAATACAAAGACAAGATGATCAGCTTTAATAATTGGCTCAAGTACTGGTGTCATTCTAAGGGGATCCAATGTCTGTCTGCCTGGGATGACATGTTGGACAAGCCACGCTGCTTCGCAAGGGATGGCTTGCACCTGTCACCACTGGGCTTCCAGATATTGGCCAAGGCTCTTGCCACCCCTATAGTGCCTTTTTTAGGCAAGGTTCAAAAGACAAACCCACCTCCTTAGAAAACAAAAATGAAAAAAAATTAAGGGTAATGCTGCTCAACACCAGAAGTCTAAATCTCAAGACGCAGGCACTCGATGCACTCCTCAGTATGGAGAACATCGACGTTTGTGCAGTAACTGAAACCTGGTTCAAGGCTCCTGAGAGCACCCCAGCACTACCAGGCTATACCTCGTATCATGCTTTTCGGCCCCAAAACCCGGGCCGAACCACAAAGGGAGGGGGAGTGTCCATATTCATCAAGGACACCCACACCTCCAGGTTAGTAGCAACACATGAAGCATCAGAGACTATACAGGTGCAACTAACCATAGGCAAAACTGCTATACAACTGGTAACATGATACAGACCACCCTGCCAAACTCAGGAACCCCACTCAGCCTTCCTGAAGACATTGCAGGATATGAATGTATCACAAAATACCATCATACTGGGAGACTTCAACTACCCAAACATAGATTGGGTACATTATTCTAGCCCTAAAACCCTAGCCCAAAGGTTCCTGGAATTCATAAATTCAAATGCACTGGAACAACTAGTCACCTCTCCCACTAGGAGAGATAATATACTAGACCTGATCATCACAAACATGGGGACAAAATGCTCCACACCGGAGGTATACCCTCACTAGTGAGATCTGACCACAAACTAATCACCCTGGATATACATATCCCACCTCCACCCCCAGCACAAAAGACCACAGTAAAAAACTTCTCAAAAGCAGACTTCACTCTTCTTAAGACTGAGATGGTATCCTTTAAGCCCACTGGGCCAGTGCATACCACATCCCACAATGCCGAATCCTTCACAAATGCTTTCTATGGACATCTCCAAGAATTCATGGATCATGCAATCCCAAATAAATCCAAGTCCCTCTCCACCAAAGGCAAGCGTCCTATCTGGTGGACCTCAGCCATTAACAAATTGTATAACAAAAGAAGGAAGCTACTGCACGACAGAGCAAAATCCCATAAAGGGAAGACATCTCTGATAAATATTAGCAGAAAACTACGTTCTCTCATAAAAACATCCAAAGCCAACTTTGAGAGAAAAATTGTTAAGGACACTAAAGATAACCACAAAGCCTTCTTCAGCTATGTTAGAAACCTGGGCGGAAACCCTCAGATATGCTCAGAGTTAGTTCTCAACAACAAAAAATACACTGAACCCACAGATATTGCCAACATTCTGTCTGACAGGTTCAGTGCAAATTTCTCCCCTCCCTCACCCCCAAAAGAAGAAATACTTATCCCAGCTGAATGTAATCTCCCTGTCATCTCAGATGTTCAAGTGAGAACTGCCCTCAACAAAGCAAAAAACACAGCATCAATTGGACCTGACGGTATCCCGGGTTGCGTGCTACATGAACTCCAAGAGGAGCTAAACCCGCACATAAAAATGCTATTTAACCTTAGCCTTACTACAGGATATGTACCTGAACACTGGCGTACAGCAACAGTGGTCCCACTCCACAAGGGGGGTACCTCTACAGACCCTGGGAACTACCGCCCCATAAGCTTAACCAGCCTGGTCTGCAAAGCTATGGAAAGAATCATTATGGAACTCATAAACAGAGACATAGGGGACCTACAGACACTTGACCCCACCAGTTCAGCTTTGTAAAGGGCAGATCCTGCCTTTTGAACCTGGTTGACTTTTTCAAAACAATCACTAGAGCCATTGATGAGGGCAAAGCAGTCCATACAGCCTACCTGGACTTGGCTAAGGCCTTCGACACAATACCCCACTCAGGCATCATAGATAAGCTCACCAGCTTAAACGTAAACCCTTATGTCACTAGATGGGTTGCAAACTGGCTAAAGGACAGAACCCATAAAGTTAAAATCACTGGAGCAATGTCAGACTCAAAGCCAGTCACAAGTGGTTTCCCACAGGGATCTGTCCTATGACCCCTCTTGTTCGGCATTTATTTCTCAGATGTTAAAGCAAACATGGGAAGGTTGTGGCTGACAAAGTTCGCAGATGACTGCAAAATAGGCGCCATAGTCGATACACCAGCGGACACATACATCCTACAAAAAGGCCTCACAGAAATGGACAACTGGTGCCGGAGTCACGGCCTTAAACTAAATGCCAAAAAATGTATAGTCATCCCCTTTGGGAAAAACAAAGTACCCACAAATTATCACATAGACAGCAACCCACTGAGTACGGAAAAAGTAATCAGAGACCTATGGACCCAAGTCAACAACGACCTCTCATTTGACACCCACATTGCCAAAGTGGTTAGAAAAACATTCTACCTTGCACATCTCATCATGAAGGGATTCACATCCAGATCCAAGGATGTCATTGTACCCCTATACTCCTTCCTCATCAGACCCATGATTGAGTACAATGCCCCATTTGGTATGTACCTCACTCGGCATTTGCAACAGCTGGAGAGACCACAAAAGTACCTCACCAAGAGGATCAAGGGTCTCCAACATATGTCTTATTCTGCCAGACTAAAGAAACTCCAGCTCTATTCAGTAGCATACCGCCTGCTCAGAGGTGATCTCTGCCTGATGTACAAGGCCATGTCCAATCAGGATCTGATGGACATGCTCCACCTCAAAAAATCCAAATCCATCAGGACCACGAGAGCTAAAGACTTAAACCTCAGCACAAGTATGAATAGGACATGCTGGAGGAATAGATTCATAACCCAGAGGCTTCCCATGCTTTGGAACAAGATCCCAGTTCATGTTAGGCAGAGCCCCTCACTGACTCTCTTCAAGAGAAATCTTGATGAGTGGATGGGAGATCATAAGTTTACCCCAGGGGTCACATCTGTGTCACTGCTAGACAGGGGCACAGTAAACTAATTCTATTATATAAGGGGGCCTTCATTGTGTCACTACTAGACAGAGGCACAGTATTCTAAATCTATTCTGTGCATTTTTGTGCATTTTTGTAAAATTTCATGGGGTGGCGAAAGCCACATCACTATGGCTAGGCTTAAAAATGCCCCAGGGCAGATAGCCTAGTACTAAACTATGAAACTATGAAACTAAACATCACTCCCAGAAGTGTACTTCTAGGTGGGTGACATCATCAGCAATGGCAAAGTCGGAGAGAGGGATTGTATGGAGTGTGAGCAGTCTAAAAGCATTATTCTGCCCCCAGACAGACGGAGACACACACACACACAGTTGACATGGCTGGGATTAGATCCTTGACCTAACCACCTTATCACACTACACAGTTACAGAACGTGCTACCGAGGTTACTGAGACACAGCACTCCCAGAGGTGTACTACTAGGTGGGTGACATCATCAGCATTGGCAAAGACGGCGATAGGGATTGTGAGCAGTCTCAAAGAATTATTCTGTCCCCAGGCAGACGGCAACACACACACACACACAGTTGGCATGGCTGGGATTAGAACACTGACCTAACTACCTTATCACACTACAGCATTACGCAGTTACAGAACATGCTACCAAGATTACTGGAATACAGCACTCCCAGAGGTGTACTTCTAGGTGGTTGACATCATCATCATAGGCAAAGACGGTGATAGGGATTGTATGGAGTGTGAGCAGTCTAAAAGCATTATTCTGTTCCTAGGCAGACGGAAACACGCACACACACACAGTTGGCATGGTTGGGATTAGAACACTGACCAAACTACCTTACCTCACTACAGCATTACACAGTTACAAAATGTGCTACCGAGATTACTGGAACACAGCCCTTACAGAGTTGTATTTGTAGATGAGTAACATCATCGGCCTCGCTAACGGTGGATATAAGAAATGTATGGAGTGTGAGCAGTATAAAGGTGTTACTCAGTCCTCAGGCAAACAGGGAGAGACACACACGACAAGTGTGAGAGTAGAACACCAACCTAACTACTTTATTATACTACAGCATTATGCAGTTACAGAACACGCTGCCGAGATTACTGGGACACAGCCTTCCCAGAGGTGTATTTGTAGATGGGTGACATCATCAGCCTTGCTAACGGTGGGTATAAGAAATGTATGGAGTGTTTTTTCTTTTGTGTTTTTGTTTAGTTTTGGTTGCATCAGTAGAGTCTCCGGCTTTGCTTGTTTTTTGTCTTTATGGAGACTCGTGGAGGGGAGACCAAATCCACTCAGCATTCAGACCATCCTTCCAGGTCTGAATGAGGCGAATTTCGCAAACTAGCAGGACAATTAACTCAACTCATTGAGCTTCTGATGCCCTTGAGTCAAGGGCTTATTTCTTTTGTTTCTGGCAATGGACTTCTCACCAAAGAGGATTCAACTAGGGGTAGTGACTTACCCCCAGCTCAAGACGCCAATGGTACAGTCCGAGTACCCGATACTGGAGCTAACTCTAATTCTTCACCTAAGTTTTTGCAAACACCTAACATATTATGTTCTACTAGCATTCCCAGAGACAATACATCGCCGAGGGGAAATATTACTTGGATTCCACCGCATTCGAGCTTTCAAGAATGGTTGCAGGCTAAACCAAGCTTTGACATCACTGAACGAGTTTCAGCAACAACAGAAACCAATTTTAAATACTCCGACACCTTAGACTCACTACAGACAGCACTTTACAGGTACAAGAGTTTACATTTGGACAATATGTACCTTAAAGAGTGCCTTAACAAACATATAGTGACTAAAGGGCTAAGGATATTCAAATATCCTAACAATGTGATTACTGGCAGTGATTTCCATAAGGATCTTATGAAATCTTTTTGAAATTTTTTTTTTTTTTTTCAGTTTGGAAATTGTCCAAGCCATTGTTACTAAGAATGAAAAAAAAATTTGTAAGCTTAATGGTGATATTGACATATATAATAATATTAAACTGTTGTGGTTGCGGTCTCCCTACAGACTGATTGTGTTTTTTATTTTGTTTTGGTTGCATCAGTAGAGTCTCTGGCTTTGCTTGTTTTTTGAGCAGTATAAAGGTATTATTCAGTCCTCAGGCAAACAGAGAGAGACACACACGCACACACACACACACACACACACACACACACACACACACACACACACACACACACACACACACACACACACACACGAGGCAAATATGGGAGTAGAACACTGACCTAACTACTTTATTACACTACAGCATTACACAGTTGCAGAACACTCTACTGAGATTACTGGGACACAGCCCTCCCAGAGGTGCATTTTTAGATGGGTGACATCATTGGCCTTGCTAACGGTGGATATAAGAAATGTATGGAGTGTGAGCAGTATAAAGGTATTACTCAGTCCTCAGGCAAATGGGGAGACACACACACACACACACACACACACACACACACACACACACACACACACACACACACACACACACACACACACACACAAGGCAAGTAGAACACTGACCTAACTACTTTATTACACTACAGCATTATGAAGTTACAGAATGTGCTACTGAGATTACTGGGACACAGTCCTCCCAGAGGTGTATTTGTAGATGGGTGACATCATTGGCCTTGCTAACAGTGGGTATAAGAAATGTATGGAGTGTGGCTAGTCTAAAAGCAATTTAGAGTCCACCGGCAAATGGGGACAGACATACACACACATGCCAGTGTCGGGTACGGAACACCTGCCTATTTACAGATTACTATAACAATACTACATATATACGAATCACGCCAAACAGACTACACATGTCAAGGCTGTCATTATGACCATCTGGGAATGCGGACATCAACACAGATGCTGGCAGTTAAGATGTACATACATGTGAACCTGTGTGTTTAAAGTATGAATCCATCCTGACCTGGAGTATGCCCATCTGTGGAATGGATGACTACTACCACTATATAGGGTTACAATGGCCATGCCCATACACAGAGGCATATAACCAACACAAGGTTTCACTTGGCATGCTCACACACATAGTAGCACAGGGCTGTTCGGAATGCACTGTGTCCATCTACGCAAGGATATACTGGGCATGCTCATACACTTAGTAGCACAGGGCTGTTCGGAATGCACTACTATGTATCCATCTACACAAAGATATACAGGGCATGCTCATACACTTAGTAGCACAGGGGGCTTGCTCACACACTTAGTAGCACAGGGCTGGTCGGAATGCACTACTATGTGTCCATCTCCACAAGGACATGCTGGGCATACTCATACTCCTAGTAGCACAGGGCTGACTGGGATGCACTCTGATGCTAAACACGGAGGGCCACAGTGGCCATGCTATTACAGGTAGACGTAAATAACACACTGTAATGGGCTCTGGTGTTGGTAGTTGTTATTGTTATTCGGAATGCTGCTCTACATATATTTGACACCGGTCATTAACAAATCAGCTGCCATTCTGGGATGACATGGCTGACAGTAGGCAGGCCTTTGACACATATCACATGCATCCATGATATAAGGGAGTGTGGATATTACCCAAGTCGCATCCGCACACACAGTGCCATTCCAAGGCAAATGTCCTAAACACAGGTTAACACCCATTCACCTACAGGACAACTGCATTGTTTTCTTATGCTAACCAGTGCTAGATGTGTAGCATCCATATTCACAGCTGGCCACTGTGGATCCAACAATGGGGAGTACTGACATCTGTGCAGTGAGGAACACCTGGCTGATGTCTCTGTAGTGCACAATAGCACTACCACCATATACCTCAGAACCTAGCACTACTACCATATACCTCAGAATCAGACATGTGGGCCATAACACAGGTACGGACCGCTCCAGGTGGTGTACCCACATACATAAAGGCCACTCACATGTACTCACCTGTCCCCCATGAAAGGCATCACAGATGAGCCATGTGCAGGACACAGTGTCACATACTGCATTCTAGGATGTAAACTGCAGACACCACCATGCCCTCGGACCACCACCACGCAACCATACATGTTGTATGACAGACGAGTATGCCACCATGTGACCCTTGACCTGTGTACTGTACTAAGCTCTACATCAACTGTAGACAGTACACATGTACTGACACAGTTGCATCATGTGATATGTAATGCAATGATACCACTGTCTGTGACCAGGTCAGCTGTACACATACCAAGGGCTCTCAGTACTGTCCACCATTAGCAGATGTATGTTGCTGTACAACAGTACACACCCTCATGTATGGATATGACATACATGTACCTGCCCTGGGTATGTACATGCCACACACACAACATACCTGTAAATAGCATAGCTGTTGTAATCCTTTGTGCAAACAGGTGGCTACAGCCATTACACACATGCACATGGAATGTAGGTCCATGGCTGCTGAATGCTAACAGTACATAAGGTGTGATATCAATGTTGACAGATGTAACATCCCCTCTGTACTGGTCACCCATCATATCATACAACTGTCCATGTGGCATGTATGTTATTACACATATCCACCAATTGCAATGCCTACAAACATGACCAAATGTCAGGATTGTAGGACCTACATACCTGTACACGATGTGTTGTGCGTTCAGATAACATGCGTGTGCAGTTGCTGATGTATGCAGGTGGCGTGTATCCTAGTACATCATGCAACTGCAATGCAGCCTCAACATTGCCAACTGTATATGGTGATATAAAACACCAACCAAAAAAAAATTAAATGAACAGTAAACCACAAACAAAGAATCCACTTAATTTTCACTTGATTTATTGTACCTCTAGCACTTCGGCAAATGCCTTCACGGAGTATAAAACATTACAATATAAGCACAGTTTAAATACCTTAGTAAACAAGACAATTAATCAATTATCCAATAAACATTAAAAATCAAATTAAATTAAAAGCCTCCAGTTACATTCAACATTAAGACCCTGAGGAGAAAGTGTCACATTTCAAAATAAAAATGCTTTCTTTATGCAATAACTTTTTCTTATATAAATGATCAGAAAATACACCTTTGTCAATTTGTTCTAAAATAGTAGCTTGCAGCCCATTAGGATTAGAATTATGAATCAACATAAGGTGCTTAGCAACAGGACTGTCTTCTTTTTTATTTATAATATTCCTAATGTGTTCCTGAACTCTAATTTTAAATTTCCTTTTACTTTCCCCTATATATGCAAGACCACAGGGGCATCTCAATGCATAAACAATACCTTCTGTATTACAATTATATGTATCATTAACATAAAATAAATGACCATTTATATGGTTAAAAGTTCGAACAACAAAATGACATACATTGAAGTGACCGCAAGACATAGTGCCCTTTACATGAATAATCTTAGTTTTTTTGTACCTTAGTGGGATATCTAAATCTGTTACGTACTAAAATATCTTTTAAATTCCTACCTCTCCTAAATGAAATACCTAAAGACGTTGAAATTAACTTAACCAAATCCATAGATTTAAACAAAAAATTCCAGTAGTGTTTCACCACATCAATTAAAACACCACTGAATACATTGTAAGTGGAGACAAAATAAACTAGTCTTCTCTCCTTGTTAATAGTATCTTTCTTATTTCTACCCACTATATTTTTACAGGTACCGACTCTATGTTGTTCATTAATAACCTTATCTATAGCTGTTTGAATCATATAACTATTATAACCCCTTGATTTAAACATACTAAATACAATATTAATTTCTTTATAAAAATCTGTATCATTACATAATCGCCTCAGCCTCAAACATTCCCCATAAGGTAAAGAGGCTATAGTATGAGCTGGATGACAGCTGGTGCCCATCAAATACTGATTACTATCAGAAAATTTCCTATATACAGAAGTCTGTAAGGTATTACTGTCCTCCAAAATAACATATATATCCAAAAACGTTATGTGTCTACCCACCTGTTTACCATCAAAAGTCAGTCCAAATCTATTGCTCTGCATAGCTTCAATAAACAGACCAACATTAGATATCCCACTTTTACAAATAAAAATAAGATCATCAATAAAATGAAAATAATCAATAACATAACATAATTATATAAAAAAGCTATATGATATAAACATTCCAACTCATACAATCCCATCATCAAATTGGCATACATGGGGGCAAAAGATGCCCCCATAGCAGTGCCTTTAATCTGTTTGTATATTTGTTCATTAAACATAAATAAATTATTATTTAAATAAAATTCCAATATTTCAATACTGTAACAGGATACAGGACTGTCTCCTAAAAAATATTTTACTGCTTCTAGCCCAAATTGACATTGAATACTAGTATAGAGACTAACAACATCAACACTTATAAAAAACATATCTTCACTTCATTGTATTATAGACAACTTTTCTAAAAGATCAAAGCTATCTCTAATATAACTTGGAAGCTTTGTCACATAAGGAAATAAGTATTCATGCAAAAATGCCCCAATGTCTGATAAAAAATACTTTTGGGATACAATAGGCCTACCAGGTGGGTCTACATCATTCTTATGAATTTTTGGAAGACAATAAAATAAAGCCAACTCACTATCCTCTGTATTAAACTTTTTGTCATAGTCGTTCTGTGAAAAATATTTTAACCTAACTCCCTTATATACAAGGGCATCAAATGCATTTGTAGCCTTGTTATATTCATTTATATTATTCTTCACATAAGTTTTATTTTCATTCAAATGCAACATACACATTTTGTAATACTGTGCAGCACTCATAACTACTATCTTCCCACCTTTATCAGATGGTTTAATAATAAGTTGTTCATTCTTAGCTAATAGCTGCAGTTCACGCCACTCATTTTTACTTAAATTATACACTAACTCATCCTTTTGTTGCATAAAATTGTAAAAAGCACTTTCCACAGCATAATTCAATATTTGAGAAAAGCACTTTAAATGTTCATGCTGATATGGTGGAATAAAATTACTTTTAATTATAATTTTATCAGTATTTAGCAAACTATAAGCATTAGTAGCACCTTCATAATCAAAACATTCCTCAGGGTCAGATAAGCAAGAATGAAAACTATCTTCTAAACTATTTTGTTCATGTAAGTATTCATTACATTCATTATACTGTTTACTAGCAAAGCGCTAGAGGTGCAATAAATCAAGTGAAAATTAAGTGGATTCTTTGTTTGTGGTTTACTGTATATGGTGATATGCTGAATGTACAGAAAGATGTACCACAGGAATGGATAGATGTGTTGAAATAAGTAAGTGGCGGGGCATCTTTGCAGATGGTGTTTGCTGTGGACAGCTCACAGGTCTGTAACAAGCGGTCCTACAATATCCTGTGTAACCGGTAAGCAATGGTTTTGTTAATTGAAGGACATAACACACAACTTAGACAGCGGTCAGGGTGATAGAGAAGGTAAATCACTTGACACCTGTTAATAGATATGACGTCCCTAGTGCATATATCAGCACTGTTGTCACAGGAAGCATCAGTGCAGTTTGTGACACGTGCAATACTGCTGTACGTCTGACATACATAGCATGAGCTAAGCAGGTCTGAGATTCACAGTACTGGCATGTGTGATTGCGTGTGTGTCCATATTTGTCACGTATTGTGGGGAATACATCTTAGTTGTTATTCACTCTTCTGTACACTAGTGTACACATCTGTACAGACTGCAATGTATAAAGCAGGACATAGGCAGGGGCGTGTATCTCACACATGTGAGGTATCTGTATGTGCATGACATAGGTGTATTAATTACTGAATGCCACAGTGTGTGTATGTAGGGCTAACTGGTCCCTGGAGTGAGGATGTATGTCACCATACTGAACTGATAGGACCCCTCCCACCATCCAGGTGATGCATTCAACTATGCGTGTTGATGTCCCCGATCTTAGGCCGTACTGATTACCTATACATGTGTATTCTCTGTGGTGCGTCATGTAGGTGCACAGTACTGTAATGATGTATTGCACATAGGCAGGGGTCCTCAGCACACCAGTAGCAACTGTGTGTGAGTGTGTGTTACTGTGTTGGTGAAGCAGTGAGTGTGTGTGTGTGTGTGTGTGTGTGTGTGTGTGTGTGTGTGTGTGTGTGTGTGTGTGTGTGTGTGTGTGTGTGTGTTACAGTGTCACTGAATTCATGTGTGTCAGTACCTGAATGTGTGGGTGCAGTTGTGTGTTGGCATTCTGTCATGGGAATGTGTATTACTGATTCCCATTGGGGCATCACACTTCCCACTGGCCTCTACCCTTGTAATCAGCTAGACCACTCTCTTACCTCACCACTCCATGTAACTGTACCTGTGATGTCACCCTTTATGGATGTCACTTCTGTGGCCACACTAGCTTAATACACAGCTATCATGCTCTTGGAAAGGTAGACATGTTTGTAACGTGGGACATTCTCACTGGTATGTGGCAGCTACACGGTGCATGTTGGTATGTTCATACATACCTGTGAGTAGTACACATTGACATATGGGACACTTAACTGCAAACACTGACATCCACCATGCAATTAGACCTGAAGAAGGCAGTAGAACAACATGACCAACATGCATTTACTGTTGTTACACAAGACACATACTGTTAACAGTATTGTACACCTGTACTACATGGTATATCTGCTGACTGTCAACAGTCCTCAACATTTGTAAACTACACATATCATCCTAGTCTGTTCACCCTGTGCAGCAGACCATATGAGCATGTCCCTGCACCGATGGTGTGGATGTCAGGGATGCAGCACAGGCATCATCATATGCAGAGGGTGTTAATGTTTGCCGGAGGCCTAGGCTGCACTGTTGATACACAAGACACATACTGTTAACAGTATTGTACACCTGTACTACATGGTATATCTGCTGACTGTCAACAGTCCACAACATTTGTAAACTACACATATCATCCTAGTTTGTTCACCCTGTGCATCAGACCATATGAGCATGTCCCTGCACCGATGGTGTGGATGCCAGGGATGCAGCACAGGCACCATCATATGCACATGGTGTTAATGTTTGCCAGAGGCCTAGGCTGCACCATTGAATGACATCATGTGTGTGGGTTTGGGCCTTTGATCTAATTGGGTGTGTGTGGATGTTATGCATGTGTGAGTTGCGGTGCCCTACATATGTGTCCAGTGTGTGCGTGTATGTCTGCACACAGTTCTCCCATGTGTCTGGCCTACACAGGGGTATTATTGACAGCTGCAGACTGTACAGGCGAGGTTTTACAGTTCACGGTGTCTGGGCCACAGACATGTGACCTGTGTCTGCCAGGGGTTGCATGGGCACTACCAGACAGAGGGCCAGATTGGGTACTGTCTGATGTCACTAGTCCACTGGAACCATGTCCCTGTTGGGACCATCCTGGGCCACGTGCACATGGCCTTCTGTGTCATGGTGTGGACAGCACAGCACCAGATGCACTGCTGCTACTACCGCCACTATGGGAGCGGGCATGTGAGGTAGCTCATACATGTAGACCTCTCACAGGTAATGTAGCAGGCCTACGTCCATGTGCCCGACGCCTCACTCCTACCAGATGTTCCAACACAGACAGCTCACGCTCACGGATTGTCATGCCACGGTCAAGGACTCCAACCATGTCACCCAACCGTCTCTCCAAAGCATCAGCAATCTGCTGTTGAGCATTTACCATTGCCTGGATGCTATTGTTTAAAGAATGGACAGTAGCCCTCTGTAGTCTCTGATCTTCTCTGTTGCGCCATTCAGCACGTGCCTGTGCCTCCATTACAGACTGAAACATGCATCTGGTGACACCAGCTGCTGTCCTCTGTCATGCAGGACCATGTTGGTCAGAGATCCTCCTACGAGCAGCACTGGCCATGTGCCTGTGTGGGTCACCACCAGTAGTTTGGCTGATACCATCGTGTGCAGGCACACCTTCCATAGCCCCCACACTTTCCTGTTCTAAGCTACCACGTGCCAACTGTCCTTCCTCTATGGCCACTGGTGATGGGGTATGTGCAGGTATGGGATCTGTGTGCAGGGATGAGGTGGATACAGATGGAATGGCAACCTATGGCACAGTTTCAGCCCCTGACAACTCTGCCTGTGACCCAATCATATGTTCATCATCAATGCTAGAGTATGTGGGGACACTAACATCTGATGTACCGCAGGAGAGCAATGCACCTACATAACCTGTGAGGTCAGACAAGAACTGTACATTACAATCTATACAATAGACACACACACGCATGTAATATGACAGAAGGCATGCAACATGCATCTGATATGGCAGAAGGCATGCAGCGCAGACAATAACAGTGGAAGTTATCATACATCCCTAGGTTGCACACAGCATGCATGTGTGATAGCAGATGGCATTCAAATTACACAACCATAGTAGTGGTTAGCATACATACCTGTGTTACACCATGTGGACCAGCACAGGTTAACAGTCCACCTGCCTGATGTGTGGCATATGACCTTGATAATCACATGTAGTATGACATGTGATCTGCCGATGTGTGCAATGACATGCATACATGTTTAACACAATGGTGTCCTGTTGAATATACAGTGGGGTAATGGTGTACCAGTTCAGTGTTGTCTGTCCACCCTACATATATACTGCAAATTTAGCTGATGTGCATGGCCATTGCAGGGAATCATGAAGAGTCTCTCATGCTATACAGTGTGAGTTACAGGCAGGGTTCATAGCCATGACTGTGTTCAGATACAATACATATATACTGTGGGATGTGACACATGTCACTGATGTGTATACACACTAAACCATGATGTGGAAGTTGTGACACAGGTCACTGATGGGTATACGGATGACACCCCTGCACATCTGCAACCATATTGCTGCAGCCTGGCAACTATGGGCAGACATGGCGAACACGTCGGTACACCATGTCCCACATGACATCTGTGTACCACACACACACACACACACACACACACATACGAGGAGCTAGTATGGCATTTATATCCATCACCAGCAACGGGAATGTACTGTATCTGTGGTCTGATGTGGATACTGTACAGGTAACTGCTGTCATGTTGCAACACCCTCAAAATGTTCAACACATCCTATGTGGTGGATTGATGTTATGCCTACACAAGATGTGCCCAGGCCTGTAGGATGTCTAGTGCTCCACATCTACATTATGACCATTATATAAAGGCCATGGCCAAATCATGTGTAGCCATTGTACGACAGGGTGTACACACAAGCACAACACTTCTAGTGTGTGTGTTGCTCCATGTCTCTAGCCATCATCCATGGCGGTGTGTGTACATGTGTTTTCCAAATTATAGTGATGGGCATCTATTTCACATGTCTGTGTTGTCCCATATGACATATATGCTCCACTGACAACAGGGTTATGCAGATAAAGGGAGGTATGTGGGATATGTTTTCCAGTTAGGTAGGCAGTGTAGCAGTCAGGCCAATAGATGTCATGGACATGTCAAGATAGCACATCACATTGTGTGACATTCATAGCAGGGCTATGATCCACACCGGTGAAACTTGTGTGCTGGCCATACTCCAGCCCACTGTGTAGTACTGTTTGTAATCACCACATGTGTAGATCATATCTGTTGTACACTTCTAAAGTGAACAGCACCTACACCATTGTATGCACAGCTGTCAACACATCTGGCAATAAAGTTTGTGAGCATTCATGTTGGTGAGATGATTCACATAGTTTGCAAGTGTGACACATGGATAGTCGTGATGCATTGCAATTCTGACCTGTATATTGTGACAGGACCATACATTATGTGTACATGTTGTGAATGGCCACATGGCAGATAGATTTGTGCATTACGGTTCCTGATAAATAATAACACTCTCACCTGCAACGGGCTGCTGTCACCGCGGAACACCAGAGGTACCTAAATAGAAGTAACACAGCAGTATGAGCATAATCCACCCCTGTATAAAGGCTACAGGGAGCAATGTGCATAACACATACACCAGTCCATTAGACTTTACTATGGTGTATGCACGTGTGCATACACAGAGTAGCATACTATAGTATGAGCCATGTGTGTATACATGCCTTGCATATGATGTTACATTACATATTGTACAGTGACAGATGCAGCTATATGGAATATAGTTGTTATAGGTGCAGTACTGACTTACCAGGCAACTCCAGGCTCAGTGGTTGAGAGACACCCACCTCCACAATATCGGCTAAGGCTTGTGGTTGTGGTTCTGCAGGTGTCCCTAGGTTGGCCAGTAGCTCCTCAGTACGTGTGAGTGGGGGCTGGGTTGCTGGTCCACCACCTGTTGCACCTTGTTCACTGGCGATTGCATTCACACACTGTTTTGCCCGTCTAATGAGGTCTGTACAGTGTCTGCGCACCTGCTGGTATGTGCAGTTGTGGCCACCCACATCATTAACCCTCCTGCAAAGTTCCATCCACAGGGCATCCCGCTGCTGTGCATCCTGTGGCACATGGCTGAACAGGATGTCATGATTATCGAGTAGGTATGGGATGAGGGCCTCATTCTACAAGCGTGTAAAAGGGGGAAGCCTTGCACATGGCATACCTGGAAGACATAATGATGGAGACAGGTCACAGTACCTCAGAGACATACAGAGCTACAGCTGAACATACATGTGTATCGCTTTATTTCAGTCTAAATAGTTGTATTTGCAAACCTACATGACACTGACGTGTTTGTGTTACACACATGTGACACTCAATGTTGAGTGGATATTATCACCATATATGTGTGTGTGTGTCACCTGATTGCATTGCGCATACTCCATGTGGTTGCTGTCTTGATGTGGGCATGTCTGTTTGCCTGTACTGGTGTTCCTACCTATTAGCACATGGCTGGATGTGGCCACATTAATGCAGTCGACCTTGATGCAGCGTATATGTCACATATAAGGACTTACACTGCCTTAACAGACATGACCTGTGACCCTGCAGACATGCTCACATAAGGTTTTACATGTATGTGTTTTGCCATATACATCTACATGGCACTGTACAGTGATTCAACATCCTGCCATGCATCACCTGTGTTGCACATGTGATACACATGGGACACTGGCTAGCCAGATGTTATTTGCAGGAATGGATATCAACTATTGCATGTACAGTCAAAGTCATCTAGTGGGCTATATGCCATGGGCCATGTATGCATCTAGGTTGAAAGGTTACGTGGCAGTAGCCGACAGGTGGGTCTGTGGGGCCAGGTGGAGCAGTGCCACATTACTGATCCACAGGGTTAATGATACATATACCATGCGTTACCATGCGGTCATCACACCATGACTGAGATGGGAGCGATGTGCAGCTTTGATGGACAGGAATGAATAGTATGGCAGGACTATGTCAAGTGTATGGGACAAGGATCTGTCCAGCATGTGGTAGGTGGATGTCCATGAAGTATGTGTTTCAGATCAGGATGAGTACGTGTAGCATGTCTGACATCACTGGGTTGGACATGGATTTATTCAGGGTATGCATCATCCTACATAGTGGAGATGGGGAATGGGTAGACTGGTGTAGGCCATCTGCACATGGCCAATACCCCTTAAAGGAAATATGTGATCTGATATGGGTCACTTGAGTGGTCTGTATGGCTGGACAATGATCTCTATATTCATGAATGGCACCCTATTATTATTAGGGTTGCCACATATGACTCCCTGACAGGTGTGGTGATGTAGCTATCACAGGAAAGACAACTGCCCAGCTGCATCCCTCACACACAAGTGTCCATTATGATGACCGCTGACTAGGTGGTAGTTCATGGGTACAGGGTTATTAACATAGGGGTGACAATGTGAGTCAGCTATTGCTCCTAGGTCATAGTCATTCGCATACTTCAATAGGAAGATGCCTTCTGTTTATCTGTGAGGTATGGAGTACAATGAGGGGGAGTAGAATTCATTAACCCTGACATACTGTAGCTACCACTGGTGTGATGATCACGTATTATTCAGGCACCTTCTGTAGTGTTGTTTCTGCCAGCAGTCCTGTTGCTAAACACTTCTGTGACATAGGAATGTACATCTAGTATACTGAGTGTAGGTGGCACACAGTATGGGTTATGATGTCCTATGACCATAGCAAGGTTATGATATGCAGTGTGACATCAACCATACTGTCATCTACATCTGTACTGCTGACATCACTTAAGTGATCAAGGTTCATGGCCTTCCAGACCAGACTCAGCAGGGTAGTAGTGCAGTACTTGCAATTATCAGTGGTGTCTCCCTCTTTATTGGGTTGTGATACCTGTTGGTGTGCACCATTCAGTGTGTACACAACCTGACATGGAGCTATGTTTTACATGATGTGTACATGGAGAGCATCTTGTTTTGCCATATGTGTATGATACAACCTGTAATGTAGGTAGGTCCCATGCAGACTGAGTGCAGATTGTACCTGCATAGTTGTGGGTACAGGGGCCCTGTGGTGTACATGGATATATGCTTGTGTACCTGTTGGGGGGGTGGGACCGTGTTTTTATATTATCCAAGACCCTATATGGATTGCTTATTCAGGCTAAGCACTTGTTCAAGACTTGTAAACAGTACATAAGCTAATGATTACTATAGCACTCAGTCTTCCACATCACCTACAGGTAAGGGTGAACTTGCATAGAGTAATGTAGCTGTTGTACTCACTTTCCTCACTTATCTAGGTGAATGTAGTTTTATATTCAGGCATGTCCAAGAGTCAACTGCCAGTGTTCTCACCTATCTATCTGATGAATCTGGACATCTTGAGGCAATGTATACATTGCCTCATGTACACAGACAAGCCTCTCTGCCTACCACCCAACACTACAACCTGTGAGAGATGCACACATCTAGCCAAACTGGAGGTAAAGCTCTCTCCAACCAAGCCTGAGCCTGACTGTCATGTAAAGAAAGTACACAGTCGCACAACACCACACTCATCACATAAGCCTCACTGTATCTACCCCACCATTAACTGGGAAAACTACTCGTGTACCAACACATTAGCTCAATGGTTTCTGGAATTCATAAACACCAATGCCCTGACTCAACATATCCACACACCCACCAGGGGCAACAATATCCTACACCTAGTCATTACCAACATGAGTGACTGGTGCTCCACATGTGAAGCCAACTCCTCATTGATCCGATCAGACCATGTGCTGAACACCGTTGATATCCACATCCCGCACCTACCCCCCATTAAGCAAACCACAGTATAATATGTCTACAAGACCAACTACATGCTTCTTAAGGCAGACGTGGTGGACGTCATGACACCCATGCAGATGGACAGTACTGTTACAACTGCTGAATCCTACACTAATGCACTCTATAAGCACTTACAGGAGTGCATGGCTTGTGCTATCCCAAACCGAACCAGGACGCTATACTCATAATTAACTAAACCAATCTGGGGGTCCCCTGCCATAAATATATTGTACTACAGGAGGATGACACTGTTGCAAATGAGAGTACAATACCATGGGTGGGGGAGATCCCTGGCCAGCCTCAGTAAGAAGGTGAGATCCCTTATATGATCCTCCAAAGCTAGCTATGAAAACTTTAACGCAACTAATACCAACAACAACCACAGAGCCTCGATGTCAACAAGCAGATCTGCTCCAAGTTACAGCACAAAGGCACGAACATTACAGAAACAATGGATATTGGCAAAATCCTGGCAGATCCCTCTCAAAGTTGCACACTCTGAAGGCAGTATCACAGCATCCATGGGACTGGACAACATCCCAGGCTGCGTTTTACACAAACTTCAGATTGTACTGTCTCCTCACCTACGCACCATGTAAAATTATAGCCTCACATCAGGCATAGTGCCCCCTGAATGGCGCACAGCAACAGTTATCCCACTCCACAAAGGTGATGCCACAATGGACCATGGGACCTATTTCCCTATAGGCCTGACTAACCTGGTCTGCAACCTTTGACCCCTCCCTGTTTGGCATTGTTAAGGCCGGACCATGCCTCCTAAACCTGGTGGGCTTCTTAGAGACATTTACCAAGGCATTAGATGAGTGTAAGGAGGTCCACACAGCCTACCTAGATCTCTCATAGGCTTTCAGCACCATTCCTCCTTCTGGTATTATCAACATACCCATCAACCTGAACATTAACCCCTACATCATGTGATGGTTTGCAAAGTGGCTCACGGGCAGAACACACATAGTAGGTGTTTCATACCCTAGGTCCGACTGTATACCAGTTACAACTGCCGTCCCCCAGGGCTCAGTCCTAAGACCTCTCATGTTCGGTATATACTTCTCTGACGTACAGACAAGCACAGGAGGGCTTTGGCTGAAAAGGTTTGCAGATGACTGCAAACTAGGGGACATAATTGTTTCCCCAGCTGTTACAGGCACCCTCTGGAAGGGTCACACTGAGACGGATACCTGGTGTTAATATCATGGCGTCAAGCTGAATGCCTAAAAGTGCATAGTCATCCCCTTTGGATATAACTGATTACCCATGGACTACCACATTGGTGCTAGTCCCCTACATACAAAAAAGGTATTACGGGATCCAGATACACCAGTAGATAGCAATCTCTCCTTCGATACCCATAATGACAAGGTGGTTAGAATATCCTTCTACAAGGCCCCCCTAATCTCTAATGGGTTTGCATGCAGATCAGAGGGGCCATTGTGACTCTACACATGTCATATCAGACCCATTAAATGATACAACACCCCATTTGGGATATACCTTACAAGACAACTGCAACAGCTTAGAAGACCACACCAGTACCACACCAAGAGGATTACTGACCTCAAACAGATGACCTATGCAGCCCAACCTATGTAACTCCAGCTGTACTCAGTTGCATACCGCATACTCACAGGTGATCTCTGCTTGACATACAAGGCCCATGTCCAACCCTGTATTGCTGGATATACTCCACCTAAACAGAAGCCCCTGAGAGCCACATGCTCTAGGGATATACACCTAACCACAACGATGAGTAGGATGTGCTGAAAGGATAGATTCCTGACCAGGTCACTCACTATGCTTTGGAACGTGATTCAAATGTAAATCAGACAGGGCCCCTCACGAGCACTCTTCAAGGGAAACATTGCCATGTGGATGGGAGACAGACATGTACCCGGGAATCACTTCAGTGGCTCTGTTGGATAGAGACACAGGGAACTATTGGCTCTACCATTCAGAGGCACAAGAAACCAACCTATGGAGGTGGTGAATGACAACACACGCTAGCTAGGCTTACAGATACCCTTGGTAAGACAGCCTAGTACCTACCTTTGCACATATTACATGTCTTATGTGCATGGAACCTGCCACTGATGTTGGCTGGTGAGGAGTATTTCTGTTCAAAGCCCTTATATAGCATCCCTTGTGGTGTATGCGGTGTTTGCCTTGTGACCTACAGCAGTACACACAAATACTACAAGCGTGACTATGCTCAACAATACATCACTACAAGATAACTGTTTCCACTATATGGATTGCCTGCACTTTAAATACTACAGAATAGTACTGCATGCACAAACATACTGACTGTTCTACATACCTTATTAGTAACCCAATGTATCATTAACAGTTGATTCAATCCTTTTCAGTTTGTGTTTCAATGTTATTATTAATGTTCCGCTGGTATATATGGATGGTTTGAATGTGTGATGACACATCCTTTTCTAGTTACATATCGGCAACATGTGGTATCCTGTCCACCAATTGCTGTTCCAAAGTAGTTAACTGGATGCACATCAGTTGTGCAGCTCCTCCATTAGCTAATACCATGGCAACAGTAGTGTATAAGTGAGTATTCCTTTTAGGGGTTGTCCGTTTGCCTTATTTTTGAGGGAGACGGCCTAGATGTGTTATTGCGATATATTTCAACAGCTATATGGAGACACACAGAGATAGATTAGCTTCATGACTCCCGTGGACTGTGTGTAATGGCTAGACAATTTAGCTCTACATGTGAGTTCAGCTGTTATATTTTGGAACAGTGCTACTTATGTAGGGTTTGTTTGTACCTGATACTTCTGCAGATGTTTAAGTCTGGCAAGGATGTTTGGCCAGCTCAAGGCCATATGACTATGCATGAACTGTTATGTGGTGTACAGTATGCTCACCAGACATCCTTGATTTGGTGTACAAGTGTAGCATACTGTGCTGTTACTCACTAATTGCTAACACATCCCGGTGTACGCACAAACCTCTGAAACGGGATTAGTGCAAACAAACCCTGTCACATCAGCAGCTGTTCCATTGTATAACAGCCACTATTTCACTTAGGGCCATGTTAGTGTGTCTCTGACAAGATATGTTAAGGCTTCTGCAGATGTCGTACAGTGTGTGAATGATTTGTGATGTTATTACAGTTTGTATTGTAATATGTTTGGGTGTGGGGGTGATGGTGGGTGTGCATAGCAAATGCAGATGTGTAGGAACTGCTTTTATACATAATCACTATGTGCATGAGGGTTCCTTCCCTATTTGAACACCTATCCTTTTGTGGACTACTACAATGGTATTTGCAGGCTGATTCATTAAGGCACTGTTATGTGGTTCCTGTATAGCATGCAGGTGATGTTAGTCCTTGAATCCCTTTGGTAATACATCTGAATGTAATAACGTGTTGCTACATGATAGCTGTGTATTTCTGTCATAGGTATTTGCAGTCATCATAGTGGTGTTGGTGACTGACCCTCTTTGGCTAGGGTTGCCACCTTTTCATATGTCCATAGTGGGTCCTTTTCAGGACAAACATCTGATTTTAAAGGCCGACACAAACCCACGGTCAGTACAAGGGATATAACTTTGCTTTCTTGCCTAATTATAAGCTTATTCTTGTAGCAGTTTAGTAGCTTATCCTGTTTCCTGTACCATGTAGGTACTTTAGATACAGAAATAACTATTGTATGCAACTATTACAGTGCATATGGGACATAATTATGTCCTACAATCCCAGAACATTTGCCACATTTAATATATTTGGTCAGGACACAAACGCCCAAAGAAGGAGTGTCCCTCGCAAAATGGAAAAGGTGGTAACACTATCATTGGTTCATATCCATCGCACATATTTGTAATGGTGTATAGGCATATACTTTCCATATCCTTTGTTCATAAAGGTTGGTAGTGGCGGAATGTGTGATTGCTATGGTCTATGTTATACACATATGTGAACACTTCAACCACTATATATGGGAAACCTATGGAATTCCAAAACCACAGTGTTCTGATGCACACAGTCCCGGGAACAGACTCCCATACACCACATTACCAACATCGACAGTAACTCACGAAGGTAACACGAACATGGAACACACACATGCACACACAGATGCACAGCTACCCAACACGTCCAAACAAACCATCCTACACTACGTATGAGCAGGTGGCCAAGTCCCCCTACACACCCCATGTAGGTGTCTGTGCCCCACACACCACCCACTACTTTAATATTCTACATCCTAGGACACTCAAAGAGACGCAAAAAGCTAACCCACAACCACACATTACAGTCCCCCAACAACACACACCACACAGAGAACACACACTTACACACACTACAGCCATAACAAACCCACGTATACAGAGTAAGCTACGCAAACCGCAACACCAGAAGCACTAACTAACTGTCCATTAACATCGTGAGATTACACCTCGCACATCTGGTGTTTCGGTACTGTTTTCTTTCGGACCTTAAGCCTCGGGATTACGTGCATCGGTATGTAAAGCAGTCGGTATGTGGTAGGTATCCCATTTATATGTACCTCCATGGTTATGTAGATGTTGTTAACCTATCTATATATCTACATATATATGTATATCCCCATATATAGACATATCTCTCTCTCTCTCCCTCTCTCTCTACATATGATTGTGTATTTATATATATATATATATATATATATATATATATATATATATATATATATATATTATATATATATATAAAACATACACCTTTCATTGTGTACATGCCGGTCTGTCCTATTACAACACATTCTTACCTTTTGTGTTTTATCCTGTCAGTATACATGACTGCCATTGGTACATCTCAGGTAGCTTAGTGGTATGTTATTGTGATGAATGTGTACATGGTTGCGTGTTCTAATCCTGGCAGTGATATCTTACCTCTCAGAGCAGGCACTGGTAGTGCAAGGGTGATGAACGCACATTTCAACGGTTGTGTGTTCCACATGTTTATTATTCTGTGGAGAACTACCTATATATGCAAGCTGTGTTTAAGGTATACTATGTAACATGTACACATCTGTGAAGACTTCTGTCAGGGATTCTCCTCATTATTTGGAAACACATCCCTGATTACATTATACAAAACCCCTCACTAACACTCCAGGGAATCCTTGCAGAGTGAGTGGTGAACAGTAGCTACACCCCAGGGATCCCGCAAGTGGCTCTGCTCCACAGAGGGACAGTTAGTTGATTGATGGTGTGGCAACAGCAGACACGTTTTGCCTATGCTTATGAGTGGCTTCGGAGGTTGGCCATGTATGGCCATGTACCTACCTATATATCTATGAACCAGTACATACAGTATGGACACATGCTGATAGCTTAATATACTGTTCAGGTATTGACTTACCTTGTGCCAATGGCGGTTGTGTGCACAATAGTTGAGGGCTGTCTATGTAGGAGGCACACAGTAGACCACCTATACATGACAATTTACAGGTGGTCGTGTGTGTGTGCCATCCATGTTTGCTGTGTGTGCAGGTGGAGAAGGGTGTCAGTCCATGAGTGGCTACACTGTCAGTGTGTGTGCTATACGTTCCCTCTTTGCCAAGGCATGGGCATACTGGGCATGCCTCTGTCTGCCTACTGGGGCTAGCACAGGGTGTTCGTGGTCTGAGCCCCCCCCCATGCCTGTGGGTCCCTTGGCAATGGTGGTGGGCTGTCAGGGCCTTCACCATTCTGTCCCTGCTGCAGCTGTTTCTGCAGGATCATATTGTGTAGCATGGCACATACTATAAAGATGTGGGCACACATTCCTGGAGAGTACTGCAAGGCTCCACCAGATATGTCCAAGTAAGGGAACCGTGATTTCAGCATCCCAAACACGCGCTCTATGATGATTCTGGTTTCTGTATGTGCCTCATTATGGCGTTCCTGCATGGCTGTGTGTGCATCTCTGATTGGTGTCATTATCCATGGTTCCAGTGCATAGCCAGCATCCCCCACCAGGTGGCCTTATGGGATGTCCCCCCTGGCAAATACCTGATACAGCTGTGAGGCATGCCAGATGTGGGAGTCGTGATAGCTTCCAGGACTGCCAGCACACACATCCATGATAATGCTCTGGGCATTGTACATGACCTGGCAGTTGATGGAGGGGAATCCCTTGCAATTTATGTAGTGCCTACCCTGCTCACCGGGTGGTGACTTCATGTATATGTGCATGCAGTCTATTGCACCCAGTACCTTCGGGTAGTCCGCCACATGGTGGAAGAGACACATATTGCTGACCAACTCCTCCTGCATTCCGGGGATGGCATGTGGTAACATGGCATCCAGGAACTGGTGGAGTACCCTGGATGCTGATGCCTGTGAGATCCCCATGATATCCCCAGTTGGCCTTTGAAAGGTACCTGTGGCTAGTATTCTCAAGCTTACACATACCTTCATGTCCACTGGGATGGGTTCCCCTCTGTTACTTCTACCTATGAGGTGTGGCAGGCACAGCTCAACAAGTTGCTGTATGATGTCCCTGTCCACCTTGCAATGTTTTACTATCTCCAGATCATGTAGCCCCTGGTAGGTTACTCTGGGTCTGAACACTCGTCTCCTCCTCTGGTGCCTGAGATGGTTGTCAGCATCATCCTCCACACCACCGTCAGTCTCCAACACATGCTGGTGAATCAAAGCTATGGCAGCCCCTAACATATACATATTAAATGTTCCCTGTCTGTATACACCAATGGTGCAGAGTGGGAATACACAAGTGTGTGTGTGGGGCTTTCACAACTTATACTATTGTGCAATGGATGATGCTGGTGTAATTGGGTGTGTTTGTGCTATTCCAGCTGCAGGGTATCTTAATTATTGGTTTTCAGCAGGTACTGCTATTGTGGGGCCTTTGGTGTTGACTTACGCTTGTCTGCCGTGATTCATCTATTGCCCTTTACTTCTATTTTCAACCAGATTCACCTCCCATTGTCAGGCATGCATCCAGCTGCCACCGTTCTTGTTTTGTTCTTCCACATCCCAGGATTGTGTTGGGAAATGCGTTATGTAGCTGATCTACAGCAAGTTTGCTTTGTTCTGCTTAACAGTTCTCTTTTCTTTACTGTATGGCACCTCCCCTTTCCTGTTCTGCAGGTAGCTGCTAGCAGCCTTGTTAGCTGTTGTCTATGGCCCACTGTGAGTTTCTAGGTGTCAATTACTCATTTGTACTCCAATTACCATGCTGCAGCATTTCCTTATTGTCTTCCCATAACCTTCCTGTTTCACCTAAGTTGCGCGCCATGCACGCCCGGTTTACGGCTTTTGAGTGTGTTTTCATCCACGTTCACATGCACTTTCGGACACCTTGTGTGCTCTCAGCTAAGCATAGCTATGGCTAGGTACACACCCCTATCCTGCGGCTTTGCTTAGCAACAGGCAATCCGTATTACCAATGATCCAATGTGCTTACAGCTACGGCGGCGCACACCTCTCATGATGTCATGTTTACCTCCAGGCCACTCCTCGGTGTTGTACCGTTGCGCTGTGTGGTACATCCTTACGCCGGCGGGACGTTTGCGATTCAGTATTACTTGACTCATTTGCATGACATTGAATACTAATTCCTAGTTGCCGTGTGGAACACTGTCACAGACCCTTAGCAACCCTTGCGCCTTGGTTGTGCTGTAGCATGCATACCATTGACTATTATGGCAAAATCATGATTTGTGTTACATTGCAGTTTTATGACATCTAAATATATTTTCCTTGTGTTCCTGTTTGCGCACCCATGTACTGTAGTTGTACTTTGCGTTAGTGTGGCCATAACATTAAATGTTATTTTTTATCTGTTTTGCATGTTTTTTTTATGCCATTGGCTGTATATTTAGCCATTGGCATATGTTAACATTGTAATACGTAAGTTTGGTCTGCTTTCTTGGCTCCGATGTTCTGTTTGAAAAAATGTAAACCATTTTTTTGGTTTACATTTCTGCATGCTTACGCTATGCCTGCACCACTTCATGAATCACTATATACCTTCATTTGCATGCTACACTGCTGTACATGGGGTAATTAGCATACAAGCGCCTTGAGCTGTGCAGCTCTGGCGTATGCTAGTAGTGCATGTGGAAACCAGTTCTTACCTGAATTGCTCGCATATTTATGCTAGATCGCTGATGCTACTCAAGCGCATGGTGCAAGCTTCATGAATCCCGGGGATTGTCTATGCCCTCAAAGAGTTTTGTTTCATCTGAAAGAAATATTTTCAATCTAGCTGGAAAAAGCAAGTGTACTTAAACCTTGTGTTTTTTGAGTTCTTTTATTAAAGGTAAAAAGCATTTCCTTCTAGACATTACCACAGAAGTATAATTGTTGTTAAACCTTATTGTATGGCCTTGGGTTTTTATGGCAAACTTTGTCCAGGCTGTTTTAATATCAGTTCTTTACCTTGTGTAGAAAAAAATCTTACAATAGTAGAACTTGGGGTTGATTTCTTTAGGGAGGGAGCTGCAGCAGATAATGACCTATGCTTTCTTTCAATGCCAAATGACATAGCTTCTGAGCAATCCATGATGTTAAAAAGTATGTCATATTGTCATTCTCAATGCCTTCAGGTAGTCCAAAGATTCTAATATTATTTCTGTGGGATTTATTCTCTAAATCATCATTTTTTTCCAGCAGGAAGGTATTCTGTTTCAGTAAAAATTTTACATTATGTTCATCTTCAGATAATCTTCCTTCAAAGTCATTTAAGGCATCTTCCATACCTGAGATCTGAGATTTTGTTGATTTAATGTTTCTTGTATCTGCTGCATTTGTCTGGTACAATTTTCTTTAAAGATTTTTGCTGTCCGTTTTGTCAGCGAGCTCTTCTATACTGGTAAGAACAAACCTTCCTTAAAGAAGAGTCTTGAGAGCTTACGTTTGTGTGGCTCATCCTGGATTTTGATGACAGAGAATTTCTGATTGTAATTTTGGCAGGAAACTATTAAGATAAAAAAAAATATAGTATTCTTCTGGGGACTTCAAAGTAATTATATTTGACGAAAAAAATTGAATATAATAATTTTATAATGTAGTTTCCTGTCAGAAATAAAAAAGTTGTAGCAGAGCTGATGGAATCTGTTGTTAGTCAGTCAGCATCATGGCCACTCACCTCATGTATCTCCCCTTTGATAATTTGGTTGATGTGGATGTGATGTTTAAGAAGGGATGGGTGGCAAATGAACATAAATGTGTAATTCAATGGCTTACAATTCGTATACAAAAAGATGTGTTTAAACATTGTAGGCTTTCTGAATAGATAATTCATGCACAGACAATTAAAACAGAAGGTAGGACTGTCAGAAGCAAATAAAACTGTGACTGATATTAACGATGTATTGAAGAGTTTGGAGAATGAAACAAACAAAAAATTGAAAAACGCTCAGTAAGCACTACAACCAAAGTAACTGTCCAGGCAATTTTAAAGTGATTGTTTTAGAACAAATTATAAATTATGAAAATTATTTTGATGCTGAGGAAGACTTTGAATGGCAAGAGTACTTGTGGCAGCTAAGGTTGAATGCTTATCATCCTCCTGGGATGAATGATAAAAAGAATTTTAAAATGTATTTAAAAAGAAGGAGGGCCAGATTCAGGAAGCCTCCGTGTAAGAGTTATAACTCTTACACGGAGGCTGCAGTGAAACTGTGTGATGTCAGCATGTCATGCATATGCATGAGGTGCATAAGGCATGCTGAATCACACTAGTAACTCTTACACGGTCCATGTAAGAGAGTAGGAGGCGTGTCTGTAGGCTAAGCCCTGCAAGCGGACACGCCCCCGGAAGACTAGAATGGCTGAAAGTAAACAGCCACGAGAGAGGCCATGGAAATGTGCATAAACACACTACACAACACATGCCCCGATAGACCATCACTGTATAAAGTGAAGAGATGTAATAAAATTAAATTAAAACCTTTTTTTTTTTTAAAACCCCGTAAATGTTTGCTACTGTGTGCGCGGGTGTGCTACTAGCGCAATCACAGTTAGCAATCAGTGGAAAAGGATATAAGAACTAAATATGCAAAGTAAGCCAAGAAGTAATAGCTTAGCGGTAGAGTTGCCGGCCTAAGAGTAGGCAGACAGGGTTCGAGCCCCACAACAACCTTTTTTTTGTAAATAAGCACTAAAAAGCCCCCTGACAGTATTGTACACATGTAAATGTATTCCCTTTTGTAAAATGGAATGAAACGGAGCATATATTCTGAAGTAACACAATAACAAAAATAGTCAGAAATGTACTGATAGGTAAGCTGCTGTGAGATGGAGTGCCCGTAGCTGAGTAGTGTTTAAAAAGCTGCAAACTGCGTGCCTGTTGCTAGGCATCGGTTTAACAGAGTGAAACTGTTTGCAACTAGCTGTGCTTAGCTGAACATGTGTGTCACTAGCCAATTAAGGTTTATCCCAGCGACACCGCTTTGCGCGCTCCCACAAGCTAACTGCCAGTGCATGCGTTAGCTCCGCAAACGAAGCAGACCTGGTTTTAAGTGCTTAAAAGTGCTTTTGGCATGTTTGATTGACAGGTCTCAACTCATTTCTGTCAGGAAAATCAAAAAGCAGTTGCTAGATTCGAACCCAGGATACCATGCACTAGAGTCAAGGTACTAAACCACTAAGCCATGACAGCAATACCTAGAAATGCAGAAATAGCATATATATGGGATAAAATCCAGAATGGAGCATGATAAAGCATTTTCAGTGAAGTAGATACAATTCCAAAATGGCCAATCAGAGAAATGTGCGGGAAAATCGGCATATATAAGCCCCATAGGCGGGAATACACAGCAGAAACGATTGTAGATCAGAGCTGCAGTCAGAATGAGTGGAGTAGGTGAGGGACGTTGCTTTCGAGCACAGCGTTGGGGCGTTGAGGAGTCCAGATACATGGTCTGGCTCCTTGTCCACCATCACGAGGCCCAACTCATGCAGGGCCAGGTCTCATGGGGAGCATATAGGGCAGAGGCATGGGACCAGTTGGCTCGTGATCTGACCAGTGCTACTGGCATTCCACGCACTGGTGAGCAGGTCCGTCACCACCATGCAGACTTGAAATGATGCAAGCAAGACCAGTTGTCCGAATGGATCCAGGAGGCCCAGGATATGCCCAACGCCCCACTACTGAGTAAGTTACATTTTACTTATGTATGTAAGGATTTCAACTAGCTGATACCATGGAGATGTGTAGTCCAATATTACTTCTTTTGTATTACAGCTGCAGGTGTCCGCTCTTCGAATCGCGAGATGCATGCCCGTAGGCTGGTGCGGATGCGCCACCGTGCAGGTTAGTAACCCCACCCAGTACTTGTAAATAAATATTATACTGTAGCATGTATCAGAACACTGCAGTGTATTGATTAAAAGTAATATAATGTGCAAGCAAGATTTGAAAGTCTGCAGGTATGGCTGCAACAAGTTCATCAGTATGCAAGTGTAACTGGAAATATAATTGATAGAATTAAACAGTGCTGTCATACAGATGTCCCACCATTAATTAAATATAGTGTAACCTGCAGTAGTCTCAAGAGTACAGCTTCAGAATCTGAGGTAGTCACATGTGAGATATATCCCTGTTGAAATGCTGAATCATGACAGAAGTGAGGCTGTTGGAAAGTGTTTGAATCACCACTAGTCTAACATGTGAACAAAGCCTAGAAGTAGCAACCTGAACTGTGAATTTGCAGGAAATGTGAGACTGACAGAAAGGGTCATGTATGAATAAATAAAGTAGTAATAACCCCGGAATATATTAGCCCCAGTGTGTTTCTACAGAACTAAATGCATGTGGGAAGTACAACTTAATATACCAAACTGATTTCAGTGTGTCAGAATCTGGAATGTCTAGCCAAATGCTGTATATGGTGATCACAGTAAACAATTTGCAGATAGAATGAATGATTATCTGACAGACTAAACAGCCATAGTTGTCCCCTGTCCTGTCATCAAAGTGTAGCAGGATGATGTATCTGATCAGATTCAAAATAAGTAGGATAGTGATGTATTTGTAACAGGTGTAGCTTGACAGTCAAATAAAATTTATTTTGAAACATCAGCCTCAACTTAATTGTGTACCTATTATAAATGTAAATCAATGTGTAACATATGAATGTGTCATCAGTTTCTATCTCCGCCCAACCCTATAATTCCATATAACAACACCCACTAAATAATGGTATGTGAACATTTCATTAATCATGGACATTTGCCCGTTTCAAAAATATATGCATGTCTGTTCGTGCATGTGCCCTGTCCATACCTGCAAATCTGATGGCCTGTTGCCATTAATCAACCCTGCATGTTGTTTGACTGTGTATTTCCGTTCAAATAATGCATGTGATATTGATATGCCCCTTGTTCAATGGTGTTAA